>NC_135344.1:56129147-56435301 GCF_023851605.1 Tamandua tetradactyla | reverse complement strand
ATACCAATGCTAAATGTCTATAATAGGTGGGTAAAAGGGGTATAGATTTTTTCTTTTGGAAGCAATGAAAATGTTCTGAGATTGAAAAAAATTATGCTATTTTATAGGGCTTAACTTTCTATCAGGACAATCAAAAAGAAACATGTAGACATGGTCATTATTGAAGAATAATCCAAGATATTTATGTGAGTTTCATTATTATTTATTATCAACCTTTTGCCAATATAGGACAAATTTTAATCTACAGGAGCCTCATACCACCTTGAATTTTACCTTCAGAAATATGCAGTGGAAGGATTGTGATACCAATTTGCTGACAACATGGCTTATATCCCAAGGGCCACATTGCAGTAAATTTGGGAGGTGTGGCATATGTGCATGTGGGTGTCTAACAGACACTTCCTGGAAGGATTCTTGCAGAATTGTTATGAACACATGTTTTAAATTCCTTGTATGCTTATGTATCTTTACAAATATAATGTTCACAAATCAATTTGTTCACAAAACAAATCAAAATTATTTTTAAAGTTGAAAAATAAAAGGAATGGACTTCTGATACATGCTACTACATGGATGAACCTTGAAGACATCATGTTGAATGAAACAAGTCAGACACAAAAGGGCAGATATTATATGATTCCACTTATATGAAATAGCTCAAATATGTAAATTCATAAGGACTGAAAGTAGATCACAGAATGACGGGGTTGGAGTAAAACTGGGGAATTGATGCTTAATGGGAACTGAGCTTCTGTTTGGGGTGATGGAAAAAACTGGCAATGGATGGATGGAGAGTGGTGATGATAGCACAACATTGTGAATGTAATTAACACCACTGAACTGTCTGCTTAGGAGTGGTTGAGATGGGAACACTCATGTTAACAAGTTTGCATGATTGGGTGGGGGTGTGGGGAGAACTAAAGATAGAATGACAATTGGGTGGTGTGACGTTGGCTCAGTGGCAGAGTTCTCGCCTGCCATGCCAGAAACCTTGGTTCGTTTCCCAACGTCTGCCCATGTAAAAGAAAAAAAAAAGAGAGAGACAATGACAATTAAATGCAACACCTAATCCTTGTCTGCATCTAATAATGAAGGAGCAAAGGCCCAAAAGGACATTGTTGGGACATATGAAAATTGAAAGATAGATTATAAGCTTTCTGTGAATGTTAAGTGTTTTGAACTTGATAACTGTACTTAAGGTATTTATATAAGTGTTCTGGTTTGCTAGCTGCTGGAATGCAATATACCAGAAACGGAATGGCTTTTAAAAGGAGGAATTTAATAAGTTGCTAGTTTACAGTTCTAAGGCTGAAAAAATGTCCCAATTACAACAAGTCTATAGAAATGTCCAATCAAAGGTATCCAGGGAAAGATACCTTGACTCAAGAAGGCTGATGAAGTTCAGGGTCATCCTCTCATCCAAGAAGGCACATGGTGAACCCAGTCACAGTTTCTCTCTCAGCTGGAAGGGCACATGGCGAGCAAGCCATCATCTGCCAGCTTTCTCTCCTGGCTTCCTGTTTCATGAAGCTCCCTGGAAGGCATTTTCCTTCTTCATCTCCAAAGGTCGCTGGCTTGTGGACTCTCATGGCTATGTTGTTCTTCTCTGGCTCTCTCTGAATTGCTCTCATTCTCCAAAATGTTTCCTCTTTCATAGGACTCCAGAAACTTCTCAAGACCCACCCAAATGAGTGGAGACATGTTATCATCTAATCCAGCTTAACAACCACTCTTGATTAAATCACATTTCCAGGGAGATGATCTGAATACAGTTTCAAACATACAGTATTGAATAGGGATTATTCTACCTTTATGAAATGGGATTTTGATTAAAACATGGCTTTTCTAGGGTCCATACATCCTTTCAAACCAGCACAATAAGTGAATATCTTTGTTCTTAGGAAATGTACATAGATGTATTAAGTATTCAAGGAACATGATGTATACAACCTACTCTCAAATATTTAGAGAATGGATAGATAGACAGATAGATGGGTAGATAGATAGAATGATACAGAAAATATGTCAAAATGTTGAAAGTTGGTGGATTGCAATATGTCATGGGGGTATATTGGAGTGTATGCATATTGTATTATTTTTGCAGCTGTCCTATAAGCTTGAGATTCTTTCAAAATACAAAGTTAAAACACAACAACAACCTAGAAACAACCCAGATGTCCAGCACCTGATGAATGGATAAACAAAATGTAGATTATCCATACAACAGAATATTATTTGGGAATAAGAAATGAACTGTGATGCATGCCTCAACATGGATGAATGCTGAAAAACATTATGCTAAGTGAAGAAGTTGTCACAAAAGACCACATATTGTATGATTCCGTTTATGTAATATGTCCAGATTAGGCAAATCATTCCTTGGAAACAGAAAGTCTTAGGCTGGGGCAGGTGATAAGAGGAAGGTGGGTGTGGGGTGGGGAGGGGAGTGGCTACTAATGGCGATGATATTTCTTTTGGAGGTGATGAAAATATTCTGAAATTAGAGAGTGATGATGATTGAACAACTTTCTAAGTATACTGAAAACCACTGAACTTTAGATAGGTGGGTTATATGGTATGTGAAGTCTAATGTTAATAAAACTATAAACAGCAACAACAACAAAGAAGTGATCTTAGAACACATGCAGTGTTTGCAGAGGTAGAGAGGAGCAGCAGAGAGGGCAGAGCAGAGGAGAAAGACCGTGTGGTCCAACTACGTGATGTGGGGTTTGAGGGCATGTAAGAGAATATTACCCAGAAGAATTGTGATGGAGTGGGAGACGCTTAGATGGGTCATTTAATATTGGGTTTAGCAGTTCAAAGTTAACCTTAGAGGCAGCCTGAGCCCTCCATGGCTGGTAGGAAGGGCAGCGAAGGTCGAATTTTCCAAATTCACCAAGCAGCTGAATGGAGCATGGGCTGGGGGTGGGGATGGGAAAGAATAGTCAGAGGCAGAAGAACAGTAGCAGCTACTGAACAAAAAAAAAGACATTTTCCTAGGTATTTGGGCTCATACTTTGGTTGGGTCCGTGGCAAATGCTTTTGTCTGGAAAGGAGCCCCATGAAGTAATCTCTGGGTTTCCACACAGTTGCACCTCAGCAGTGTGGGTCGAGGGTCCCAAGGGTCGTCAGGCAGCCCTGTTTTTGGCTGCTCTGTGAATGTGTTGAAAGAACCCATCCTCCCTCCCACTACATTTGGGGGGGGGTGCATGGTCTGGAAATGGAACCCGGGTCTCCCGCATGGAAGGTGAGCATTCTACCACTGCACCCCCCCTGCACCCCCCACTACATTTTGCTTCCTGTGAAAATTGTCCTTGGGGTAGGAGAATCCTCATTTTTGTTACAGAACAAACACTCGTACAGTATTTTGTATTCCCTGCCATTTCACCCTTCCCTGTAACTGGAAACTGTTGCCCACAGTCTCCCCACTAAGACTCCTCCTTCCAGTGTAGAATTCTCTTCTCCTCACCCTTCTCACCAAGCCCTCCATTTCTAATTTTCTTTTTCTTCAAATATTCATGATCCTGTGTTTTATTTTTCAGTTCTTTTGATTAGTGATGGTGAAAGGAACAGCAGAGAAGAGGCCGAGGACTCTTCTGTTTCATTACGTCTGGTAAAGAGTACGATTTTTAAAGGCTGCATCCCAAGCCTGCACACTTTTCTGAGTCACCAATTCACCTTCTTTCCTACTCTGGCTTTTGTGCTCAGAGGCACACACACCGTGTGCTCCTCTCCATGGGTCTGAGCTAGCCTCCAGCTGATTCCAGGGTTGAACTTCTCTTTGCCCTTCAGGCTGCTATTAACCATTTTCTTTTTATTCCTGGAGTGTGCCCTTTTCTCTCAAGTTCACTGTCAAAGAGTTTCTCTTAAGAGCCACCCTCAATTATAATATCAAACCTAACTCTTGTGGTGACCTGGCTGCCCACTGCAGCTCCCAGGCTCAGCCTTCACCTGTTCTCGGCGGCTCAGCGAGTCCTTGCCTCCTCACCAGTCCACACCCAAACAAGCTGCATTAAGAGTGAGTTGTTACTGAGGCATCATAGACGCCCCACCCCCCGCATAGCACCCAATATGCTTCATAGTAAAAAGTCCAGAAAATCTCTATTGTTCTAATCAGTGTTCTTATTACAACAACTCAGGTTACTGCTCAGTGACTAGGTATACGCATATTTCTTCAAGGTTTGAAATAAAGACCATTTGGATGATTGGCTTTTGAAAACCAGCAGCTTTTTCCTATTTGTAAGTTATTTCCCTCTGTAAGACACACACAACTTGGGTTGTTGAGGTTTGGGGAGGGCTAAGGGGGCTAAGGGGACTTCTTCTTGGGTGGCGAAAGTCGCAGTTGCCACCTTGGACTTCTTGGAGAGCCTCCTTCATTCTATGGGGGACTCTTTTTTCCTCCCTACATCCTCCCTCCGTCCCTCCCTCCCTCCGTACCTCCCTTCCTCCTTTTTCTTTCATTCCCTTTTTAGAATCCCGACAGTAGCTTCTCACTTTCATCCAACTGGAAAGAAATGATCTCTATCACTCTTAGGTTTTCCTTTTCCTCCTAAATGCCTGCACCTATCCATTGCATTCAGACTTTACCCATTCTTTTAGTCATCCAGGTAAACTTAAAAACACTCTCTGCATTTGACTCTTTCTAGGAAAGCGTGCCACCGCTTCCAAGTTCCAGCATAACTCAGACCCAAACCAGTCCGAGGTTTCTTTCCATCTTTCTGTCTATTCAAGTATAAACATAAATATTTACATTTGATATAACTATATATATAAATATATTATATATATATATATATATTCAGGACTGCCCTTGAATTCTTAGGGCTTGAGAACCTTCTAGGGATTTTGAACTCAGTACTCGGCTCCGGGACCTAATCTAAGCAGGAGTGAGCATGACCCTGCTTCCTTCCCAGGCCCCTCCCTAAAATCAGCCAGAGGTCCCTGTGTTCCCAGGACCAGTGAAGAGCTCAGGACCCCTTCCCTGGACAGCGTCCTCTAAACCATCACTGACCCTGGGCTTGTGGGACTTTGGGAGCTTGAGCAATAACCTGAGTTGTTGTAACAAGAATATGAATTGCTGTTCATGTCATTCATTCATTCATCCTTACGGTCGGTCCACCGAAACCTGAAAAAGCTCCGGGAGAGATTGTGAGGTATATAAATATAAGACCTGCATTACATGGATGTTACCTTATCCAAATCTCATTACCAGGATAGAAGTCTCAGGACCCCTGGGAAAAGGAGGATCATGGATTAAGGATGAATATAATTTCCTTACCATAAAATAACAATGGTTCTGTTTACCTATCTAGTGCTAAATTTGATCATGTGTTAACTTAAGTGCAAGCTTAAGCCCTGATTCTTTTGTATGAGATGGTCTCTAATTGAGAATTTTCCTCCAAGAGGTAGGAGGAGAATCTTGCCTTATTACTTTGTTTTTGGGTCTTTGTCATGCGCTGTGGCCAGTTTTCAGTCACCATTTGTGAGAACACTCAGGAATCCCTCTCACCCACAGCTTCTGGGTGAGGTGGAAGGCCAGACCCCCGGGGCTGCTCTCCCCACTTCAGAATGACCAGATCTAGCTCAGCCCCTCAGGGTTCCCTTTCTTCTACCTCAGTACACGGGGCCTTCTCCTGACAACAGAAGAAAATCTCAGGTCCCTGCAACATCTTGTGCTATGGTTCCTTTTATTGGAATCTGGATTATGAACAGGACTCTTGTTTGAAAATTTCAGTAGGAACCAGCGTTTCTTCATATTGAGTTTGTAACAAAGTAATATACTATATTTTATGGAATCGATGATGTCATCAATTATAAGACAAGCCACTACATTATGTCCCACAAAAAGACAAATGCTGCCAATTAAACCCTGACAGTCATTGATTGTAAGAACATCCTGTTTTCAGAGATGTTAATATGTAAAAAAAAATGTGCAGATTAGAATCAGTGAACTATGTAGCACAGTGGTTTAGGTGTACAGACTTTGGAGCCAGGATGCTAGGATTTGAATCTCAGCTCTGTTGTTTCGTGTTTGACCTTTGGCAAGCCACTTAGCCTTTCCGGGACAAATGGGAGAAGTAACTGTTGAGAAACTTTTTTAAAAGTATGGTATTGTATTAGTTTCCTGTTTCTACTGTAACAGTGTACCACAACTCAGTGGCTGAAAGCAACACAAATAAATCAAGGTGTTGGCAGGACTGCATTCCTTCTGGAGGCTCTTAGGGGAGAATCTGCCTCCTTGCCTTTTTGGCTTCAGAGGCAGTCTATGGTCCTTGATTCCTGGACACTTTCTCACATCACTCCACCCTCTGCTTCTGTCATCACATATCCTACTCCTCCCTCTCATCCTCCTGCCTCCCTCTTTATAAAGACAGTTTAGTTACACTGGGCCTGCCTGGACAATCCAGGGTCGTTTTCCCCATCTCCAGGTCTCTAGCATAATCACATCTGCAAAGTCCCTTTTGTCACATAAAGTAACATATTCATAGGGTCTGGGCACATATTGGGGAGTCATTATTCAGCCTGCCACAGATGTGATAAAATTTTAAATAAAAATGGATGATATCAATCCTGTTAACTCCAAAGAACATCTGGGGAGCTATCTGAGATCCTACAAAAGCTGCATGCACTAAGTATACTTTTCAGAAACTTAGAATCTTCACACGGTTCCTAAGCCACACAAGTCCTGAAACCCAGAGGGGCCAGTCTTTCCAAGAATATCAGCCAGTTCCATCCCCTTATCCCATATTGTTGACACCCCTTTTCAATAGGAAAAAAGTTAGAATGGACATAATCCAAACAGAAAGATTGGGAGAAGCATCAAAGGAGAAGGAGGAGTTATAACAGAGAGGTCAGAATTTAACAAATGAGTATAACTGCTGAATCATTATATCGATATTTCTTTTTAGTCTCCCGTGACTTGGAGCAGCTAGAAGGAAAAACCTGAAATTGTGGAACTGTGACCCATATAAAGCTTCGAAATTTGTTCCCTAACTACTTGTTAAAACGTACTTCGAAATTTGTTGCTTATTAATGTACATGTTATATTTCACAATAAAAATAATCAATGGTAAAATCTACTCTCAAATGTTTAGAAAATAGATAGAAAGCTAGGTAGCTAGAATTAAGGAATGATACAGCAAATGTGGCAAAATGTTAGAACTGATCAAGGTATCTAGGCGGAGTTCTCTGTATTATTTTTGCAACTGTCCTGTAAGTTTGAAATTATTTCAAAATAAAGCATTTAAGAAAAAAAATCGACAGAAGACGAGGGAATGGAGTGAGGTAGACCAGTTAAGGGACATATTAATATTCCAAAAGAAGGATAATCTGGTCATGGAAAAGACAGTGGCAGTGAAGGAGAGAGAGGCAGTGTCATATTGGTGGTGTTAGAAGGTGGATTCCTTCACAAAGCCTCCTTCTGAAAATTTGCATTTTCTAATGAGCTCCCTGGTGATTCCCAGGCTGCTGGCTTTTGAACCGCAGGTTGAGTAGGAAGTCCTGGGGACATCAGAATTCCAGAGGTGGGTCAAGAACGAACCCAAGAAGCAGAGCCATGGATTCTGAATGGAAGATAAAAAGAGTCCCAAGAGATATCATCTCACACCCACCAGAATGGCCATTATCAACAAAACAGAAAATGACAAGTGCTGGAGAGGATGCGGAGAAAGAGGCACACTTATCCACTGTTGGTGGGAATGTCAAATGGTGCAACCACTGTGGAAGGCAGTTTGGTGGTTCCTCAAAAAGCTGAATATAGAATTGCCATACGACCCAGCAATACCATTGCTAGGTATCTACTCAAAGGACTTAAGGGCAAAGACACAAACGGACATTTGCACACCAATGTTTATAGCAGCGTTATTTACAATTGCAAAGAGATGGAAACAGCCAAAATGTCCATCAACAAACGAGTGGCTAAACAAACTGTGGTATATACATACGATGGAATATTATGCAGCTTTAAGACAGGATAAACTTATGAAGCATGTAATAACATGGATGGACCTAGAGAACATTATGCTGAGTGAGTCTAGCCAAAAACTAAAGGACAAATACTGTATGGTCCCACTGATGTGTACCGACATTCGAGAATAAACTTGGAATATGTCATTGGTAACAGAGTCCAGCAGGAGTTAGAAACAGGGTAAGATAATGGGTAATTGGAGCTGAAGGGATATAGACTGTGCAACAGGACTAGATACAAAAACTCAAAAATGGACAGCACAATAATACCTAATTGTAAAGTAATCATGTTAAAACACTGAATGAAGCTGCATCTGAGCTATAGGTTTTTTTTTTGTCTGTCTGTTTGTCTTTTTTTTCTTTTTCATTTTCTTTTTACTTTTTTACTATTATTATTATTTTTATTTTTTTCTCTATATTAACATTCTATATCTTTTTCTGTTGTTTTGCTAGTTCTTTTCCTAAATCGATGCAAATGTACTAAGAAATGATGATCATGCATCTATGTGATGATGTTAAGAATTACTGATTGCATATGTAGAATGGAATGATTTCTAAATGTTGTGTTAATTTCTTTTTTTTCTTTAATTAATAAAAAAAAAAAAAAAAAAAAAGAAGAGTCCCAAGAAAGGATGGTGTCCTGAAACCTCTGGGGTAGGGGGTGGGGTGGGATAATTTTTCAAGGGGATGTATGGAGTCAAAAGAGGAAAAGGAAGATGCTAAACTCTGCCCAGAACATTTAGCCAAGTCACTCAGATCTTTAAAGAGCTGAGTTTTGGTGAGGTTGCCAGAGCAAACAGCAGGCACCATCTTTATCCACGTCCTCCGAATAAACTCTGTTCGGCTGTAGGTAGCTTTAAAAACGGAGCCAGGTTGGCAGAGATGGGCAGAGGTACAGGGGACACCCCTCTTAACCCCAGCAGCAGCTGTGGTGTATAATGGGAGCTCAAAGCCGTGTGGTTGGTGCACCTTTCTTTGCTCTGGTTGTGCTGCCATTTCCACTACTTGAGCTTATTTTGGGATATACAGAATATTCATTTGCAAAGGAACACGACAGCAAACAGCCTGATATAATGGGCCTTGTGAATACTCTATAACTGCAGCGGCAGTTCCAAGAGGCCCAGTTTAGTTGACTAAAGGAAGGATACTGTAGGGTAAAGATTGACATTCAACTGCTCACTTAGTTCACTCTTCCTTTATTTCCTTTTTTTTTTCACAAGGGCAGACACCGGGAATCAAACCTGGGTCTCTGGCATGGCAGGCAAGAACTCTGCCACTGAGCCACCATAGCCTGCCCCCTTCATTTCCATTTGGTGTTGTATTTTATATTATCTTTTTGTCCCTCTGAGTGTTAGTAAGAGATCATTTTTATTTGTTCATTTGAGGTATACATTTACTTAAAACTGTTGGATTATAGTAAATGCCATGTTCTAAGAATATTTGGCCTATTGCTGGCTTGTCTTGGGGTTCTCCGTTTTGATGGGCTTTTTCTCTGGATAGCCATGTGGGCTTTTAATAAGGCACCATTGTACATTTGTTAAGCCATAATTGGCTAACTTGTTCTCTTCTGTATTATGACTCCACCAACTGTGACCTCAACCAAGCAGAAAGATTTCTACAGTAACACAGTGAGGATTTGTGCAGGAAAACATAACAAGGAAAGAAGAGAAGAGCCTTGTAAAACCTGCAGGTTCTCTGCTTTTTCCATTGACAGTCATTGAAAACTGGATTTTTCAAAAAGGAAAAAATCAAATGAAAATCATTCAGAAAATGTTTCAGTTTCCACTGATGATTGCTCATTGGCTCATTCCTTTTTAAAAAGAGACATCAGGGGAAAATAACTGTGGACTCAGCCTTTAAAATTGAAGCCTTTTCGTTGGCTCATTCTTTATTTCAAAGATTTTTTTTTTTTAATTAAAAATTTTTTAACAATCCCCTCAACGCACTTTGAGATTGATGTATTATTTTCTATTCTTCTAGTGTGGCACTTAAAATAGCTGATTGGATGTCATAAGCATTAAAACACTGAATCACAATAATCATTTCATTTTATTAGCTTTGCAGATGATTGCCAAAATATACACCGGTTGTCAAGTCTTTCTTTGTATTATTATTTTTTTTTTCTGTCTGTCTACTACAGAATTGGCAAGTTAAACATACAGAGCAAAGCACACTGGGATAAGTAAACAAGTATGTTTGTAGTATTTGTATTGCGGCCAGACTGAAGTAGACAAATGACTAAAAAATGATACAAATGTGATTGACTGGGAACCGACCAGGCAGACAGTTTTCTGAGAACTCCACCAACACTGGCTCCAGCTGGGACACAGGGGGTTTTCTCTCTCTTTTTTTTTTTTTCCAGAAGAGAAAACTGAGGCTCAGAATGGGCAAGTCAACATTCCAGATCACACAGATGTTGTATTTCTTTGAATTGTAGATGCTATCAATTGTAATAAAGAATGAAACATTCTACAAGGAGGCAGCAATGCTTTTTATCTCTTAGAATTTTTATTACATACTTAATTGAGAAGGTTCTTTAAAAGTATTTATTTGGGCATTGATTTTTCTCTTCTGCCTATGTACAAAGAAAAATATAAATGAAATAAACTTGTTAAGGTATTTCTAAAACTTCACATTCAGAGTCTGTCTCATGAATTCTTTTGCAGCGTGGAGTTAGCTTTGTTCGTTCTTTCCCACTCAGGGTCATCCCTTTGCCATTAAGAGCATTGGGGATGTAGCATTTCCTAAATGCTTGCTTCACTTGTCTCCAGGAGCCCCTTCTGAGTCAGTCCACAAGTTGTATGCCTGCTTAAGGCAATCACAACAATGGCCAACTGCTGCTGGCCTGACAACAGTTAGTTTTTAAGAAAGATGAGTTTCTGATTTCAGCAGTATCCAGATATGAATAAATGCATGACTTAAAATCAAATTCATTGCTGTCTCGTTCTTAACTGGACCCAAAGGAGCCTTTTTTCACGTGGCTTTTGGACAGGAGCAGGTTAGGCACTCACTTCTTCAACTCCTCACCTCCCATCCTACTGCTAACATCTCCTATATTCCCTTTCCAATCTCTGATGAAAGCAGCTCGGTGAACCCTTGGGGATGAAAGAAAATTCAAAACCAAGTGAAGCACTTCTTTTGGTCTCTGCTGCTGAAACACTCCCTGGTTATTTTAGTGGAACTTCTCTAAGACACACTGTTCCATAGACATGTGAATCAAGTGTGCCCTGTCAGGCACCTTGTCTGTGCAAGGAGACGGGCTGAGGAAATCATGAAGGTGGCCTGGATGCAGATGGCTGTTGCACTGAGGAATCGACTGTATGGAACTTCTTTGCTTTGCTGGTCGCTAAGGGCAGCATCCAAAACCTAGGGCTTGTACAAGGTTGGGCTCCTATGGAGAAAAGCCACATGTCTAGAGGTTTTAGAAAGGAATCTGTATATCATAATTCAATCTAAACACATGGTTCAATCTGCCGGGGCACTGGACCCCTTTGCCTGACACACAGAAGGGTGGGTCACCCCCAAGATGCTTGTATTTTGTGCATGAAAGGACATCAGTACATATTTTCCCTTTTGACCTTTTAAATTTTCTTTGAGCACTAGAACTTTGTTTATTTGCTTATTTTATATTTTGGCAGCTAGCGACCACGAAATTTCTTTTTCATTTGTTTCTCCAACTCTTTTTTACAGTTTAACAAGTCAAATACAAAACTCAGGGGAGTTAATAAGCCTTGTGATGGCACTATGCGTAGCATCCCATTATTGATCCGATATACTGCATTAGAATGCCGGAGAACCGCCCCAAACCAAAAATTTCAGATGCCTGAAGCTTTGAGTTTTCCAATTAGGCTGAAAGGTTCCCCTGATAACCAGTAGTACTGAAGCTTTTAATATTGTTTAGCTCTATCAGTTATCAGCAACATTGTCTAGTTATGAGGACCGGCAGATGGCTTCATGTCAGCGAGGTAACTCCTCTAACCTTACCCACTTGTGCAATTTCTGATCAAATATTCTATCTGACAAAAATATCTTCAGCTTAACATAAACTGATCGTAATTGGGAGCAAATGCTTCTTTCCCTTCTTCAGTGCTATCTCCTCTTGTGCAGCCTATTTTGCATCCAAAGATACATTTGAAAGTCTAAATCCCTTAGAGCTAAATATTCTAAACTGACAGAAGAATTTCTAGTGGCAACCCAGCCTAGAGCCATGTTTTTATGAGGACATCATTTTCTATTTCTAAGCTTCAGCATGCACTCTTGCTTCCTTCTTGCTGGCAGCTACACCACATCAACTTGCCTCCCTCTCAGTTTATAATGTTTTTTTAATGGAGTCCAGTTTTCCGCCTAAGTTATGGCTAGCTTTCTGACAAACCATCACACACCTAAGTAACCATAATGCAAGTGTCCAGATGTGACATGGGGAAAGGCAACGGGAAAAGGTTTTGGCCTTTGGACAAAACCGTATTACAATAATTCATTTTCCTCTGGCTCCTGGGTGGGCCATCAGGCCAAAAGGGCTTAAGAAAACATTTTAAAAATTAATGCGTTAAAAAAATTAATGTGTGATATGAAGTCTTTTCCTGTTAGCCACAAGCTAAGGGAATCATTTCTAAATCTGGCTGGTAAGGCAAGTATGCCGCCTCTATATGATGATTTTTCTCAAGCCTCAAATTGCTCATGGAGCAATGAAGCTAGTTGTCTAATGAGGTAAAGCAAATGTATTTCGCAGATACCTGATTATCTTGGAGAATTTTTAAAAATTGTAAATTCAAATGAATGATGACGTTGATTATGCAAATTCGTCAGGACGTATTGGGCATTTCTATGATAAAGGAAGAAATATATAGTCTTACAAGTCAACAATTTAAGCCGCTTTATCCTTACACTTTGGAAGACATCTGCAGCCCGGTCAGTAATTAAATATGCCCTCAGCTGAGTTGTAGTGCCCGAGCTTGTCCTGGGAGTAAGTTAAAGGTGACAAGGTTGTGGCTATACTGGGTAGTAAGACTCCTGCTTTGGGCTGTGAGTTGTCTGAGACGCCGTGCGTGAGGGCGTACATTCTATTCAGTAGCATAGTCAAACAGTCATGACTGAGAGCAAGAAGAATTCATTGTCCTGGATTTGGAACATCTGGGTCTCTCTTCTCATTTAGGTTTCAGCTCCACGTCTTCACCTCCCCAGGAGACCTCCCCGTTCATATTAGTCCCCTCTCTCTCATCCTACCACCTTGTTTTTACTTCACTCACCATTGTCTGAAATCATTGTCTGTCTATTATTTACTGGTTTACTGAATTATTCTGTGCCTGGTAGAGAATAAACTTGAGTACAGGGTCTTATCTATTTCACCACTGATTCCCCAGCTTCCAGAGGCAGTGTCTGGCATTTTGGCAAGTATTGGTTGAATGAATGAATGAGAGAAGGAGAGAGGGAAAGCAGGGAGAATGCTGACTACAATATAATTCCAAAGACAGTTATTCATAAGCTTGGTATAAGCTTTGGACATATATGGAGTCTACTCCATATATGTAGTCTAATGAGGTCAAGGATTATCTTTGTACTAGGAAAAAATATCCCCACACTACCTGTCTCAGCATCTGGTATGTTGAAGGCTGACTCCTGGGGCGGGTCCTGCCTGGTGCTGCCCCTCATTCAATGAGGATGCTGGGCAAGTCCTAGAGGGAAAGTCCTCTCGGGTGCCCACCCATGGGGGACCCCGGGAGAAGGCCATGTTAACAAGCTACCTGGGTTGACAGCCCATCCTCTCCAGTGTGGGAGACTCTCCCAGCTTGAAATTCACTGAGAGTATTTCCTTGAACAAAGACTAGAGAAGAAGTCTTTTACATATGATTCCAATTTTGGGTGCTTTCTGTTAAACCGGTCCTTGCCATCTTTTGCATAGGTAAAAACCGTTCTTGACAAGATAGCAATTTGGCTGATGGAGGCTCAGATTCATTAGAAAGATTAGTAACTCAAAAAAAAAAAAGAGCACTTCTTTGAATTTTTGATGTATTTTACAGGAAGGGGCCCAGTTTGATGTTGGCCAGCTTCACTTTTCATCCAAATTGCCCTTGAGGAATGTTTTTTAATCTGATATATTTTTATCCATAGCTTCTGAAGTGGCTAAAAAAAAGAAACAACAGGAGTGAAGAGGAACGTGGAAAGCTGCTTTTATTCACTCCAAGGACAACCAACCACAACCAAGGGCAGAATTAGTCTCTAGGTGCACATACTAGCCTAAGGGTGGCGTGGGGGTATGTGCCTTACTTAGGAACTTCTTTAAAAATAATTACCTTGTGATTAGTATCTGATGCTGATGGTATATTTTCATTTTAAAAAAATCAGAGGTCTTTATTTCCTTGAGAGAGTGAATGATCTTCTTTTCACCTTGTTCCTGGCCATTTCTCCTCCGCTGCCTTCGTAAAGACACAAACACACACACACCCCTACTTATTTTCCCCTGCCAGTGATAGAGTTCCCTGCAAAAAACAGTTCTCTTCATACTGCAATTCCAGCCAAGTCAAATTAAAAATATTAATTGAACCTCATTTTATGTTTCAGGTGTATTTTGTCTATGCGGTGATGTAAAACTAGAAATAGGGAATTAATATTTTCTCAGAGATTCTATCTAATGCTTCTGTTTAATATGGTCATCAAGGAAAGTTTCGAGAGGATAGGTTTACAAATTAAAATGTGGAAAGCAGAGAGAGAGACCCACAAAAGTGTTCTTTGCGGCCAAAGTTCATTAATAAAAGCTTGGTCACATTTGAGGACGTTTTAAAACTGGGTTTGGGAACAATTTTGGGTCTGGTCTTTAATCACAAAACTCAGTGCGTCTTTCTGTCTGTCTCTCTTTTTCGCTCTCCCTCTCCTTGGCTTGCTGTCCCTCTCGCTCTCTTTCTTTGTCTCTCTCCCTCTCTCTGCCATTGCTTCAGTGATTCCAAGAGGTTAGCATATAATATATGGATAATGCAGCAATGACTGCATTGTAACCAGATATGAAAAAAGCAATAATCAATTGCTTTGATGTCATAAAGCCTACCAATCTGCTGTCAGGATGATGGGTTAGAAATTGTCTGGCTACAATTATTTGCTTTAAAAAAATAAGAAGTAAAAGAAATAATGCTTGTAGGAAGGGATGTATATGTTAGCAGTCTATTTTGGAAAAAAAAATAATGTAACCCTCCTCTGTTGATTTGAAAGAATGTATGTACCCTAGAAAAGCCATGTTTTAATCAAAATCTCATTTCGTAAAGGCAGAATAATTCCCATTCAATACTGTATGTTTAAATCTGAAACTAGATCATCTCCCTGGAGATGTAACCGAATCAAGAGTGGTTGTTAAGCTGGATTAGGGGAGATGCGTCTCCGCCCATTTGGGTGGGTCTTGACTGGTTTACTGGAGTCCTATGAAAGAGGAAACATTTTGGAGAATGAGAGATTGAGAGAGAGCAGGGCAGAACGATATAGCCACGAGAAGCAGAGTCCACCAGCCAGCGACCTGTGAAGATGAAGAAGGAAGATGCCTCCCGGGGAGCTTCATGAAACAGGAAGCCAGGAGAAGAAGCTAGCAGATGACGCCGTGTTTGCCATGTGCCCTTCCAGATGAGAGAGGAAACCTGACCGTGTTCACCACGTGCCTTTCCAGCCAAGAGAGAAACTCTGACTGTGTTTGCCATGTGCCCTTCCACTTGAGAGAGGAACCCTGAAGTTCATCGGCCTTCTTGAACCAAGGTATCTTTCACTGGATGCCTTTGATTGGACATTTCCGAAGACTTGTTGTAATTGGGACATTTTCTCAGCCTTGGAACTATAAACTAGCAACTTATTAAATTTTCCTTTTTAAAAGCCATTCCATTTCTGGTATATTGCATTCCGGCAGCTAGCAAACTAGAACACCTCCCCATTGTGAGAGCCATTTCAAGTGTTTCGTACATGTTTTCCAAAATAAAAATGTGTGGATAAAGAGCGGCCTGCTGTGGAAGTTGGTAGGGTCAGTGCCTGCAGTGCTAATTAGGTGTGTCCTTCTGGAATTTGCCATTCAAGGAAAAACTATGTTTTCCCCAAAAGAGTGAGAACATGAGAATGGAGAACCTGGAGCAAGTGAGTCCGAAGAAGAGGGGTGGGGGACAAGGGACATGGGGAAATTGGAGTCTCATCTGTAAATTGGGGAGGAAATGGTTCCCTTGCAGAAGTTTCCATGTCATTTTTAATTGCTGCATTTGTATAACATCTTGACTTAATAAAGAGACCAGCAGAAGGAAAGAAAAGAAAAATGAAAGGAAAAATCCTTAGCAAGCAATAAAAAGTTTCCTCCTCACACTCACAGCCGTAGGGGTTTTTCCTTTGAGCCTCAGAGCTTGTCCCCCTGTAACTCATCAATTTTTGCTTTTATACTGGAAATGCCTGAAAACATTTACAGCTTCACAGCCGCGCCTTGGGGCCAGAAGGTTTTCACAGTGCCAGCCACCGAGCCTCACAGCGTGTCCCCAGGGAAGGCTGGGAGCCACAGGGTAGCAGGGAGAGACGTTGTAGCCCTTCCTAGTCAGAGATCAACTGCCCTTCTCCCTGCCAGCCTGTGAACAAAAGACAGAACCTCAAAGCTCCAGCCCTAACGCGTGACCTCAGGGCCACAGGCAAAACATTTTATCTCTGGGTCCTAGTGACAGAAGCTCCTCGGGCTCTGCAATTGTGGTTTATGATTGTGACTGGAAACCTTTGATGGAATTACTATTGCTTTCTGTTTCTCTGCTCAGCCATTTATTATTCTGTATATTTTTGAGAGCTGTGGGAAACTTTTATAACCAAAGACTAAGCCAGGCAAAAACTTGTTCTATTTGGAATTTGTAATGAAGTCAAAACATGGCCTGGATTTTCTGAAAGGCTCTTTTGGCTGCATGCAGCAGCCCCCGGGCACAATCAGACAGGGATGGGAGAAGGCCTGGGAGCAGATTCTGTTACCAAGAATAGGACAGAACAATATTTGCCTCCAAAACACAGGGCTGCTATTTACCTTCTCAGCTGGAGGAAGTGAGAGATAAAGGCATGTTTCCCATAAGGTGCAAATACCAAGTCTCTAATTTCTAATTATCAGGATTTTTCTCCGCCCCCTCCCCCCCTTTCTTGATTCCCCCTGAACAAAAGGTGAGGGAGAATTTTTAGCATTTTGAGTTCCTGACCAAGGGGAGGAATTCTTTATTTCAGAACTTTTGACCCTAAAGAGCTGTGATTTTGCCTGAATAGAATAAGAAAGCGATTGAATAAATCAAAGAAGGAGATTCAATAAAAATTGTAAGACGTTCAAGGGGATTAAAGGTTTGAGAAAGAGTCTTCCTTTTTTAATACTATGTATGTTGGAGGTTGGATTGCAGGAAGATGCTATGAAAACCCAAGTTTCACCGTGTTTGGATTGAAAACTTGACCTACGTTTCAGAGGCTCTCGCAAATTATTCACTCGCTTAAACCTGTTCCTGCAAAAGGAACCTCAGTTTGTAACAAAAGTGGTACGTGAGAGGTTGTAGTTCCTAATTCTTATTGAAGTCAAAGGTTAATAGTAAAAAGGGTGTTTGGTCCTTTACTGTTTTCAAGTTAATGTTTATTTTTCATCATCATTTAAAGAATTTCCTGAGGCCCTTATTTCCCTGCTGAAAGCAGAGTAAGAGAACTCAGATTTCATGCCTTAGGGCTTGAATAAAGGAATAAAAACAGCACAACATTTGCATCTATTTAACAGTCTCAGTTCTAAGAGCCCCTCACAGTGACAGGGGGGAAACCACATCTCTAGGTTAAATGGAGCTATTCTGAGATATTTGCCGAAAACACAATTCAGAGAAAGATAATCATTGTCAGAAATGACCTAAGAATTCCTGGCCTTATGATTGAAAACACAAAGCTTAGAAAGGTGCATTCTCTTGCTTCTCTGCCTGCCCGGATATCAATGAACATCAGCTAAAGGTGGCTGAAGAACCAATTTCATGCATCTACTGTACGAGGAAATGAACTGAGCCAAGGGCAAAAATAAAATTATACAAATGTTATTATAGACTAGCCTGCTTCTGTCCTAGTTTAATTCAAATTTTAGTGCTGCTGGCTTGGCTTCTGGCAGTAGCCTTCCTGAATAAATCAACATTTGCTTACATCTAAATTATTAGAGAAGCATGTGACTTTGTTTATTGTATAAATTATACGCAAGATTAAAGCATTAACTGTTCAACTGGCTTTGCTCAGTTGCCTCACCAACTCTCCACCAAGTCATCTCTCCCCAAATTGGAAGTAAAAATCTGAAGCGACTAAGTTTTTTTTGGAAAAAGCAAGTAACAAAGCCACTGAGCACTGTGAACCCAAGTTTACGGACAGGAGCATGGCTAAAGGTAGGATGGGAGATAGTCCTAGCATTTTGAAAAAGAAACAGGCTGGGCCAGAGCAATTGTTCACGTTGGCTCTGATGTGATGTCTGCACAAAGCGAATGGTGCTTGTGAATATCAGTTTGGTTGATTAAGACAACCAACCACATGGGATAATATAATATCAAAACCAGAGAAGGCACTTTGGTTAGGATTTCATTAGGCGAGGAATTTAGAAACAGATTGCCATGTTGGGCCCAAATATTTTTATTACGTTTATTTGTTAGAAAGTTAGATTTAGGCCTTCTGGAAAATGCCCTTAACTAATAATGGATATTTTTCTATCTCACAGCTCTGCGAATGACACCTGGAAGCTCATCTATACGTGTACCGGAAATAACGACTGGGCTTTGATATCTAGACATTTTGATTTTCTAAGTCTTTAGACAAACCAGACAACAGCTGTGTACTAGGAGAACTTCCAATGTAAATAAACATCAGAGGTTCAAAATAGACAAGTCTGAAGATACTTACTTGTTTTACAAAAGATTTTTATTTTTATAAGTTCAGGCCTCTTTTAAACTCTGAACTTTCCCACAGTTTCAAATGAATTTACAAAGTTGTAATTGAATTTGCTCTTTTCTGAGAATACGTTTATTTCTCAAAACTCCCTGTAGCAACACTGCAGGTCAGAAGGTTTGTGTCCACGAGAATCCTCATGAACAAGTGATTCAAATCTGAGGTGTTGGCTCAAGAGGAGAATCAGTTTTCCAGGCGACTATCCCAATTCTTACTCTCTTCCTCCTACACTGAGCTTTGAGATCTTGGGGCAGATCCAAATGTGGTCAATGGACCTGAGCAGAATTAACTAGGGGTGGAGCCCAGGAATCTGCATTATACCAAGCTTCCATGTTATTGGGGATGCACAATAACTAACATTTGAGAACTACTTTTCCAGTGTCTAATGTGGAGCCAGACTAAATGGCTCTACTTAACATTTTCTACATGTGCCTTGTATCATCTTCTGTTCATGATGATGCAAACCCAGCCCCAAATAAAAAGGTAACCAGATTCCGAGGCCACTGAAAAGCCTCCCAAGTTTGCCTTTGTTTGGTCAAGGGAGAGTTTCTTCCTTTTGTGTGTGTGTGTGTGTGTGTGTGTGCTGTGTGGTTGGGTCACATTTCATTATTTTTCCACGTGAGTATCCCCTTATTGCAGCACCATTTTGTTGAGTTATTGTTTGTTTATTTGTTCATTGTTTGACTTTTGCTTGCTTGTTTGTTTTTTGGGAATCGAACCCTGGTCTCCTGCATAGTAGGCAAGAATTCTACTCCTGAACTACCCTTGCACCCCCAAGGGAGGGTTTCTGTTGAGCATACTTATTGACCGCAGTAGGTCCTCATCAGTGTCAAGATGGCAAACCGATGAAAGATAGCCACACATAAATACAGTTTTATTTGAAGTATTCTATAAAGTGTAAATGTAAATTGCTGTCTATCCAATCAGCATAAAATACTTTTAAGAAATGTCTTTTTAATAACAGCACGTCAGAGTGGAGAAAACAGAGACTTTGGAATTAGACAGCCTGGTTTCAAATCAATTTCATTGTTCACTGCCGTGATGTCTAGTGAGGACTTGAATGTGTCTGAGCTCACTTTCCTTGTCTGTGATACAGGCATAATACAGTTTAGGCATATTGGGTGTTGAGAGAATTATGGGTAAATGCAAGGAATGTTTGGGATATGGTAGATGCTCAATAGATGATAATGATCATTATTTACCATTTACGTAGTTGTTGAATTCACATAAATAAGGGACATGAAAGGTTGGATGGTAAAATGCTTGGGATTCTGCTACACAGGAAATACTGGAGAGCTCCTGGTCTGCATGGTTGGGTTGGCCTGAACCTCGAAGCTGTTTACTTCCTGCCCCAAAAAACCCAGGGCCTGTTAACCTCTCCCAGAATTCCCTGGTGAGGAGCAGAGATTATGCAAAGAAGTCATTTTACAGAAACTCTGTATTGGAAGATAGCAAGTTAACCAAGAAATACATGTGGTGAAGCTCTGTACATGGAATATGAATTTGGGCCACTAAAGACAGAGGGATATAAACTCTCTAGGATTAACATAAAAGTTTTCAAAGAAGAATGTAACAGAGCAGGATACAAAGAAGGCTTATCAGGTCAAACAGACTTCGGATAGTGAAATGAGAATAGAATACAGGGAAAGGGTTTAGGATCTCACCAGTTCCCTAACTGGGCACCACAGAATGCCAGTAACAGTTTTGATGACGGCAACAATTTCCTAGTGACCTAATCTAATAGAGCAGATAATAGTTTTCCTCGCAGAATGGTGTCTTAAAAAGGTTTATTTCTGTCTAAAGGTGCTATACTGTACATTTTCAAATATGTTGTGTCATTTAATCACCACGTCAAGCCTGTGACATTGGCTTCATTTTTACCACCGTGATCCTGGGAGTTTCTGGTAGTGGTTGTACTTTGAGTCACGGAAAATAGCCAAGGAGTAGAGGAATGCAGAGGCCAGATGTGAGATGGACCAAAAAAAAAAAAAGGTCTTGATGACATCAGCAGAGCCCAAATCAAACCGTTCCTGAAGATTTCTCCATCCTGGACTTTTCACTTATGTGAGCTGGTGAACTCCCTTATGGCCTCAACCAGTTTTAGTGGGATTTCTCTTACAACAGAAGAGAGTCCCAGTTGGTGTAGTATCTCTTGCTACCACTCTGCAATAGGAGGTTATAGATAGAGCTGGTCTGTTAGGCAAAGCAAGAACAAAATAGAAAACTGCCAAGTTATAAGAATTTTTGTGCTCTGAGAAACTCTAAGAGCAATTGCCCCATATAAAGCACATTCTGCAGATGTTGCTAGTTACCTACTCCAACATATGTTCACTCCCTCTTAAAACCCCTGATTATAGCTGGACATGTGGCCAATTGGTAAAAGACTTTGTCAGACTCTTTTGTGATTCAGAATGACCATGTGACTAAACTCTGGCTAATGGGATTTAGCAGCTGCTCCCATGTGATTTCCTCAAAAGATTGCTGGCAAGTGACCTTTGCCCTTTCCTTTTTGTCCTTTCTTTTATTCTCCTGCCTACAATGTGTGTGTGATAGCTGGCGCTATAGCCGCCATCTTGTACAATGAGGCCAGGGTTCTGCCTCAGAAACAGCAGAGCTATGGGCTGAAAAGAACTTGGTCCCTAAGGACTTCCGTTCTTCATCTTACAGCCCTGGATTGCCTACACCTGAATTTTCTCTTGAGGAAGAACTAGACCTCTAGCTTGTTTAACTTATTGTTATGCAATATTTTTGTTAGCATCAAGCCTAATCCTAATTAACTCACTGTAATGGCAGTTCTAAGAATATATTTTTCAAGAAATTAAATCATTTTCTCATTTTTTCTTTTATTATCCATAAAGCTGAAATAAGTATAGTTAATATACATAAAGTCGATATGATTTTGAAATATTCTTCCAATACATATTATATAAATACTCAAGCAATAAGATAATATAGATGCATCGATTAGTTTTTGCTGTGTAACAAACCACTCTAAACCTTAGTGGCTTAAAAGAGCAACCTTCTATTTAGCACACAATTCTGGAAATGAGCAGTTTAGGCTGGGCTCGGCTGGGCTCAGCTGGGCAGCTCTGGTCTTGGCTCATCTTCCTCGTGTGTCTGTCATCCCCTCTGGGTTGACTAGGTGACTCTCCTATGTTGTTGGCTGGCTGCTGGCTGGAGCATCATTGCTTTCTTCTCATAGTCTCTCATCCTCCAGAGGGCTAGTCTGGGTTTATCCCCGTGGCAGTGATAGGGTTTCAAGAGAAAATGGAAACACACAAGGTCTCCTGAGGTCTAGTCTTGGGACTGCCAACTCTGCTACTGCCACTGCATACCCCTAGCTAAAGCAAGCTGCAAGGCTAGTGCTCTTGATGGGAAGAGCTATGAAGGACATGGATACAGAGAAAAGAGAAATGTGGTCATTTTTTGATCAACCTACCCCATTAAATAGTATTGGGAAGCTGAAGGGAGATGGGCTTGATTTATTGTTGAGCAAGCGAGCAGAGAGGTAGGAAAAAAGAAAAAGGATCCAGGCAAGGGAGAAAGAGGGCATCAAAGAGCAATGAGTGGTTAAAATGTGATACAAATAGCAATAGGGAACCCTAGAAGACCCTTAAGCAAGACAGAAATGTAGATGAAACAGAGGGCACGTATTAACATCCTCAGAGTTATAGGGGACTCCTGGCTGAGGGCCTAGCAAGATAAGTAGAGCGTTTGTATCTCTGGGTTTCCGAGTTAATGACGCCAGCAGTCTCTGGACCAGTCAAATTGGGGCGGAGTTATTATTTACATCACAAATGCATGTGAAAATAAAAACATATGTCTACATTTTCGATGCTTAGAAAATACTATGGAACATGCTGTACAATGAGATATCCAGTAACAGAATGCAGTTTCCCTACCAAATAAAATTGTTTGTTTTCTGTACTCTATGTTGTCATGGAAATTTCACAGTTTATCAGCTATAGCAAAGTCCACTGAAAGAAGCAGGTCACTTATATGAGCTATTTGGCCTCCTTCCCCACCCCAGGCATCCCGATTCGCTTTCTATTTATGCTGATGATGTACTTTTTGGGGGTTGGGGGGAGTGCAATACATCCTAATTCACAGAGAAAAGCAAATGCTTTAGAAGAGCTTTGGTGGAAATGATAGTGAACTGAAATAACTCTAGCAAGGGAAACTCTTGGTGACACCCTATATCTCACTTTCCTCCTTCTGCCTCTGTTGATAATGCATTGCTGAACCAACAAATAAGGAGCTGCTTAGGGCCCAGTTAATTTTGCTAACTTCTACTAAGTATGTGTGCTTTTGTTTCTAGTGACTCTAAGAGAAATGGAAACTTGTGGTGCAATTGGGCAATTCTGCGAGAAACCCCTTCTTCCAGGAGCAATTTAGAGGTTTTAATTAATTAATTTATTTTTATTGCTGTGTGACAACAGCAAGTTCCCAATTCCTATTAGCAAATAATGTGATTTCTGAGCTTGGGTTCTGGGCTAATAATGTTACAGGGTGTGTGTTGCCAGTTATGAGGGGAAGTTAAGAGTCACATGTTTTGAAAAATATACAGTATTAGAATCTGCAGTTCCAAAAGTGTTCTTTGAGTCTTGTATCCATTTTCTAGTTTTAGTTTATTTTCTCAGGCTTGGCTTATTGCAGACTCTGAGCAGGACAAGGATAAATAGCATTGGCAGGTCCTGTCCTCATTTGAGTCCTGGAGGATGATTATTTAACCCATAAATCTGAGAGTTTTTATAGAGAAAATATTCAGAAGTTCCTATTTGCGAAACAACAACAACTAAAACAAACTATAAATTATTTAAAGAAGAAATGAATGTTTCTGGTAACTTGAATTATGAAACATGTCACTTTATCGTCGGCAAGAGGCTGGCCTTTGAAGGTAGTTTCCACCTCTTCCACCATGACTTTGGACAAGTAACTCAACATCAAAAATGAAATGAGATAATGGATTTGGTGCTCAACACAGGGGTTGGCACACACGTGCATGGTGTCCCTATCATCATCATCATCATCATTGTCATCATTGTCAACCAGCCTTGTCCCATCCATTCCCTTATCCTGGCCACCAATAGAACTTCACCCCTTAGATGATTCCCATGAGTGGATTCTAGATGCATAGTGGGCTCTCAGCAAGTTCTTGAGAAATGAGGAGGAAAAATGAGTGAATGAATCTATAAAAAAATATTGTAATCACTGTGAGTTTGTGTGTGTGTGTATGTGTGTGTGCGTAGCTCCTTAAAAGGAAGGGTTCAACCCAAATACATTCAATGGGTTTGATGATACACAAATGACTGGTCACCAATGACTTCCTTTGCACCAAGGATTTATTTATGTGTTTGAAAAATCCTACATGGAAACCCAATAACAAAAGGATAAAAGTGCAGTTGCTCTCAGGCATCCAGGCTCCTCATTGACTTATCTCTCAACTTTCAAGGTGACCCCTAACCCCTTCTTTGGAATCCTAGGGCTCAGAGGAGCTTAGAGTGAAAATCATTGCCCTAAAGAATCATGACAATTAATGTCTTAGTTGTTTTTGGTAATGATTTTTTTTTAACTTTGAGAAAAGGGACAACATTCATGACTATAAATTGAATTTTGGGCAAAGCATACAAATGTTTAAATTTCCCGAAATTCCTTTGCTTGATTTTCCACACTCTGGTCTCTAGTCACCATATTTCCTAAGCCTTTCTGGTGTGCCATCTTCTTTCTAATTGGTGCAGTCTCTTTAGTCCCCACACTATACAACTTCCCCTTGCTTTCAGAGAGATCTCTCTTCTTTCCTTGTTTAAATCCTGTGCGTCTTCCAAGTCCTGAGACAAAATCTATCTCTTCTACAATATGGTTTCCTACTACTCTCTCCCTTATTTAGATCCACACAGTGTAGCATTTAATTGTTTTGTGTTAGCTTTGTCTTTCCAAATAGGTCATGCTCTCCTTGAGGGCAATGATTATGCTTCAGTCTTCCTTGTTTCCCACTTGGGGGTCTGTTGGAGTGATAGATACATAGTAGGTGCTGATTAAATATTTGTTGATTGATTTCCTGCAAAGGGGTAGCTGTAAACTAAAGTTAAAGAATGAAACAAATCAAGGCCATGATCTGAATCTCCCGATGGAAAGATACTCTTGGGGAGTGCAAAACATTTGTCAAAGAGCCATGTCAGCTAATGTTCCGATGTCATGGGGCTTCTCTCTGCCGGCCAATAAGGACTTCCCAGGGGCTGCAGGGACTCTGGGGCACTTGGGCATCTGGGTAGGATGTAAATTGAAAAAGGAAGTGGAATGCTTTGGTACACTTATGCCCACACTCAAATATTTATGATTCACATCTTTCTCCTACAAACCAGGTTGAAGAGAAGTTTAATCTTGATGACTTGCTGCGGAAAGAGAAGAGAGAGAAAGTAAGCCCTTGAGGCTCTTTGAGGGTTAATAATGGTCACTTAAATTGTGGAGGTGGGGGGGTGGAGGAGAAGCTGATAAACAGTGCTTGTTAGAGCTCAAAGCGGATTGAGAATCAGCCCCAAGCTCTGTGTTTAACTTCTTCACAATTTACTGAGAGTTTAAATGCTTTTTTCCGAGGCAGGGACTGGGCAGGAAGCCCCTAAGCAATTCTTTACAAGACTAAAGCTTAAGGGCTCTAAAGAAAGGAAAACAAAAGGGAGGTCTGCTCTCAAGATTGGGATAATTGGGTGCAGGAGGAGGAATGCTACTTCTTCTTCCCTCAGGAGAGAGTGGAGTATGTGGATGGAGGTCCACACGAGTACACACCCTGCAGAGTTTGATCCTGGCGAGTGACCGAGCCTCACGACAAAATTAAAATCACTGCCATGAGCTGATGCACAAGAATTTCTGACCGCTGGACAATCAGACAATAGGGATGGCAGGTGCTATCATTTTAGACTTTGAAGTAATGGCTAGTTCCCTTGTTTGAGATGTTAAAACCAGTAGTCATTTGACTGAGTGGTCAAATACCTTGACTGAGTATTTATTTAGAGTGGAAAGCTGAAGATTTTTGAAATAAGTGATAACCCCCAACAGTAATGGAAACCAACTGTGGTCTTAGGAGACTGATCAAAAATTCACACGACTCGATTGACCATTGGCTAACTTTTGGCAAGGATCACCTAGGAAGTAAGTGCAGCTTGCTTATTTATAAGATAGAACGGTCCTGGATGTGGGCATTATATTTCTTGTGTGTGTGAGTATACGTGTGTATTATATTTCTTAAGCAGAATTTTTGTTCTAACTCTGGGTCCAAAATATTTCCCTTTGTAGGGTAACTCTGAAATTATAATGGAACACGTAAAAAATTTATACACAACCATACATGCACACACACACACACACACTCACAGATACACGTACAGACCCTCTATCCTTCATCTGTCCCTTGGATCCTTAACATTTGCTTCTGCTTAACATCTCTCAGAATAGTTTCCGTATCTCTGGTGAGCATTCTTTATCTTTTCAGATGAGTCTCACTCAGGATTTCTTAAAAGTTTTAAAATCATCCATGTCCTCTAGGCATACCTGGGGAGTTTGTTAGGTAATACTAAGAAAGGAAAAGCAGATGGGAAGAGGTTATGCATTTATGATGGAAAAGGCATGATCAGTGTTTGGATGGTTGAATACTGTCTTAGTTTGCCAGACTTTTATGACAAATACCAAACAGTGGGTTGGCTTAAGCATTTATTCGCTCACTATCTCAGAAGCTAGAAGTCTAAAATCAAGGCCATGCTTTCCTCCCAAGTTGATGGTGTTCTGGTGCTGGCTTGCCACAATCCTTGGAGTTCAATCTCTGCTTCCCATCACGTGGTGATCTGTCTGTCCTTAGGTCTGTTTTCCTTATGTCTGCCATGCTGACTTCTGGCTTCTTATTGTGACTTTCTCTGTCTGTGTCCAAACTTCTTTGGCTTATCATGGCCTGGAAGAATATGGATTAAGGCCCACCCTGATTTAGTTGGGTCACATCTTAACCAAAAATAACATCTTTGAACGGTCTTATTTATGCATGTGTTCACACTCCCGGGAATGTAGATTAAGGTGAAGAACATGTCTTCTGTTGAGTACACAAATACTCAGTAAACTGTCTGCTACTGCCCTGGGGTCGCAGAGGATACACCAGGCAAATCATTAGTTTGGTTTCATCTATGCTCTGCTTTGCAGTCCAGTGGTGGGGGAGTTCTTCCAAGTGGAAGACACTCTCAGATGTGATGTTTCCTCACCACCTGTATTCAGAAGGAAGAAGGTGAAGCAGAAAGGGGTGGAGACCAAAGAGAGATGATGGAGAGAGCCTGGCTTCATTCCACTCTTCCCCATGACTCCTTGAGTCTGTAGTGCAAGCAATTCTCAAATATGGTCTGATCACCTCTGGAGATCGCCAAGATCCTTTCAGGGGGACAATGCGGTCTTGCTTTTACCCATTGTGTGTCTGTGTGAGTTTTCACACAATTATGCCAATTGAAACCACATTTTGCTACAGATTGGATGAAGAAGCAGATATGAGAATCTACCTACTGTTAGGTCCGGGGAACCGGGAAGGACACTGCAACCTAAGCTGCGGAAGCTGTATCGCCCCTCCCAACATGACTTCCGGAACAGATGAACCGCCCCTTCCGGACGACATGACTTCCGGAACAGATGAACCGCCCCTTCCGGAGGTCACCTGACCTCCATCCTTAAAAGCTGCCAGCGCCAAAACCCACGTGCGCATTCACCTCTCCTGGTCTTAGTTCCGGTGGCCTGTGCCCAGGAGCACAGAAAATAAAGCGCGTTCACTTAAACTAACCCGCTCCACATTCCTTCTTTCTCACTTTTTCGAATCCTAAACCTTTCAGCTACCTTCTGTTAAAACACACATTAAAGAGATTTACTCAAATATAAAAGTCTTGCTCTTCTCACCAATTTTTTGTTTTGGAAAATGCAGTTATTTTTCATAAAGTGTGTTATTTATGTTAACATGGATTGGGCATAATGATTTAAAATAAATTAATGCATGAGTACTTTAAAATGGTCTCGATTTTCATTCCTAAGATGGTCAATATAGATAGAGGTAAACATAAACAAAAGCTATTTGGGGCTTTCAGTAATTATCAAGAGCATAAAAGGGTCCTGACACCAAAAAGTTTAAGAACTGCTGTTCTAGGGAAGCGCTTTTGAGATCTGAAAACGATTCAGGAGCAGTGATCTTTAGAGAGTGATTTCAGAGACATATTAATTCTAGAAAGATCAACCTTTCCTCTCTCTAGAATAAGTTTGGGTCTATCCTCAAGAACACATGTCCGAGCTGTGGTCGGGCTGCCTGCGTTCCAGTGAGTTTACTTCCCTGATTTCACAGTACTGTTTGTTCACATCACATTCTTCCTTATTGACTCTCACATAATGACACCACCTACCTCTTGTCTTCCTTATTCCCATGGATGTCTAGATAAAGCACTCCATATTCCTCCCTCAGTATAAACATAGGAGAATTTTGCTTAGTCCGGAGGTTTAATCAAGAAATGAAAGTGAAGAGACTCAAATTTTCATCTAGGTCCTGCTATTGACTTCAGAATGAACAAAATTAAAATAATGAACTGATGAACTCATGACTTCGTTATGATTAATTGTAGGTCATTCTGACATGAAGTTATGAGGAAGAGGAGCTCTCTTTATCTGTATCTATATGTTCCTAGCCACTATATGTTTCGTGTGGAGCTGGAGGACCCCTCCCCCAACTTTGACTACAAAAGAATGGGAGTTGGGATACGAACCCAGGTCTCTGTAGGGGTCACAGTGGCCGTTGATGGATTCTGGAAAAAAGAAATAGCCTGGGGCAGGGAGTTTCTACAGGGCAATGGAGGTTCTGGGAGGCAAAAAGGCAAGTCTGTTTTCAGCCTAGAGAAATCCAAGGCCTGCTATCCAGGGATCACATGATAAACACAAGGTGGGAGGGGCCAGAGGTGGGCAGCAAGTTCCACGTGACAGAGCCAGGAGCTCAGAGCTGGGTGGAAAGGTCAACACCTCAAATATGTAAGGAACAGGTAAAGGGAAGTGTTCTGGACAGTTGCCTTGCTCTTTGGCTTACATGCACGTAGCTTACCACTAGGATCCAGTACGTGTTTTGTGGACTGATGAGAAAGTTTGCTTAAAGGGCAAGGGATAGAATGATCAGATTTGTCTTTCAGAAAGATAACTTCTAATATTGTTGCTGATTTCCGAGTTTCCACATTCCCAAGACTCACCCTTTTCTGGAGGGTAGAGTTAGGGACATTTGACAACAGCCTCAGCAGCTTGGATACTGCCTTCAGGTGTGATCACGAAGTCTGTCCATTCTGCAGGCTTCTTCCAACGTTGTTGATAACATCTGGGTGTTCTGCTCTCCTCTTCCTGTGCGTCTGTTTCTCATGTGGTGCCCCTCCTGCTGGCGTATCCTTTCTAAGCACCACTCTCCTCACCCTCACTCCAGTAATCTTGAAGTTGGAGGGTGTTCCTCCTTATCACAACTAAGTATGGCTTTTTGGTGAACAAAGCGTCTTGTTAAAGTTATGGTGGCCTCCACTTAAGAAACTTAGAATAAGTTCTCCAAAATCAGAACTAGCATGTCCTTGAAGACCACCCCCCAATAATGCATCACCTGATTCCTCATTCTGATCCAATGTCTAAAGGTGAGTTATGTGTATGGTGATTGTATAATTTATTGTCCAAACTGTGATAGTTTTGAGAGTGAATGGAAGCGGTATGAATAATTACACCAGAATGATAAGCATAAATTAGGATCATCTTTCTGTCCTTTCCCCCCATGTGTCTGTTTTTCAAGAGGTAGTTCTCAGGGCCCCAATCATTAGTCTTACAGATTCCCGCTCATTTTCTCTCAAGAAAGCCTAAAGTGTTTTCCTGCAAATTGTACTCCTGTGGACCTGCTCTGGTAAAATATGATAATAGCTAGCCTGTTAATAGCACTTACTGCATGCCAAGTACTGTTCTATGTGTTTTATATTTATTAACTTATTCAATCCTCACAACCCATGAGGTTGGCATTCTATTTTTTTGGGTGCATGGTGTAGAAATCGAATCTGGGTCTCCCACATGAAAGGCAGGCATTCTAACCACTGAACTACCTGCGTTCTATTTTTTGTTCCCATTTTATAGATGAGAAGACAGGAACTTAGAAGTTAAGTAACTTCTCCAAGTTTTCATAGCTAGTAGGCAACAGAGCCAGGATTTGAACTGAGGAGGCTCCAGAGTCTGTGTGTATCAACAATGTGCCATCCTGTTTACATCGTGCAGCCTTACAATTTAGTTCAACCAACATTTGTCAAGGTCCCCCTGTGTTCCTGGGAGTATGGTGGGTACTGGTGATGCCCAAGGTAAATCAACAGGATGCCCCCTTGGTTTAGATTCTCAGCAGAGCAGACCAACCAGCTCCATCCTTGTATTGGGAAAGTAATTTAGAGGGTCTCCAGTGGAGAGCATTGGCTATACCCTAACGCAACACACAACTTTATATTTAGCTCTCAAGTTGTCCTATTTGGATGGCAACCGCACAGTTTCCTGGTTCTCAGTTCTCAGACTTTTCTTATTATGGGTTGGCCTTTGAACCAATAATCAAAATCCTTCAATCAGAGGCAGTGGTCCCAAAGCAATGTGTACTGTTTATGAAACTGCCAAGGGAATGTTCTCAGCAGGCCAGGAGGGTTAATCAGACCATGCTGGTGGCTTCGCCTATGATTGCCAATATCCTGTGCTTTCTTGGTTGGGGGAACTTTGGTTTTGTAGAAAGAAGTGGGGCTGGGAGGGAGAGTCTTTAGGGACAACTTTTCCAACATATTCCCTCAAACAGTACGATATATATAATAAGTATATAGGATGTCACTATCCAGTTTAGAGTCTTACTACAGTTTCCGCTAAGAATTCATAATGTGGAAATATGGGCATTTGCGTACAACAAGGGGAAGGTTTTAATCTTGGCATGATACAAAGGGCTTTTTTTTTTTCATTTGGCACAAGCATGGTTGTGAGAAACAAGCACTTATTGTTTAGCATGTCAGGGCTCTGAGCCGCCAAGGAAATGCTGATGAAGTACTTACACTCAGAGGAGGGGTGAAGGGCAGGAGGTGCTCATGAGAAAATAAGAGAGCAAATAGACAACAGTGTTTAGGCTGCCCTTCAAGACATCTTCCAATAGCGTAAAGGCAAGTGTGTACATGTGTATTTAAAATGAGAAAAATCACACACATGAAACAAGGAACCGTAGTCTCCCACCACTCCCAGCTCATGATATTGTTTTTCTTGCTTTGACTTCTGTAGTGCTGGTCCATAGCACATGGACCTTCCCTATCTCATTGAATGCACACGCCACCTCCAGATTGTTTGATCTGAAAAACTTTGAAGGGGATTAGGATATTAAAACAGTGTTTCAAAATAAGGCATTTGTCGAGTAGAATTTCCCCTAAATGAGAAGACCACCTAGTATACTGATGCCAATCTTTAATCCAAACCAAACCGACCACTGTTTTCTGAGTGCCCATCACAGTGTTTCTGTGGCAGTGCCCTTTGTAGGGTGAGGTGCTGGCTGGTGCTTTATGTGGATCACGTCTGACCTTCATATCGACGTCGCTGGAGGGGGTGGTAGTAGATGGGGAGAGTAAAGGGGGGAGCATAGACAATTTTCTCTAAGTAGTAGATCCAGGGTTCCAACCCAGACTGGTCAGAACGCATCAACTTGCCATGATACACTCTGTATCTTCTTATATATGCTGAAGGGACCGTTAGAGAAAGATTTACTAATATGTTCACATTGAAATTAACAAATATTTCATCTGGGATTGGAAAATCCAAAAGAATAGTGTATGTGTGTGTGTGTGTATGTGTGTGTGTGTGTATGAGAGAGAGAGAGACTCTATTAATGCACATTGAGCACAGTCCTACATCTCAATTGATTGGTCCCCTACATTTTATTATAAAATTCATACATACAGCAAAGTTGAAAGAATTTTTTAGTGAACACTTGCATGCTTACCATCCGCGTTCTACCACTAATGTCTTACCATGCTTCTTGTATCATACATCTGTTTGTCTATCTATCTGTCTATGAATCTATCTTTTTTGGGGATGTACTTCAAAGTAAATTGCAGACCTCAAAAGTCTTCCCCTTAAATACTTCACCATGCATATATTTGAATAGAGTTCAACATTTGTCTATAGTTTTTTTCTTTTGCTGTAGAATTAACACACAATGAGATGTACACTTCTTAAGTACACATTCTCTGAGTTTTGGTGAATGTGTATAGCCGTGTAGTCCAAGCACCTCTCAAGATATAAAATATTTCCATCATCTGAGAAAGTTCCTCATCACCCAGCTTAGGCAATTCCTGCCCCATGACAAAGACTACTCTTTTAATCTTTCTTCTAATGCACTCTTTTGTGTAAGGCTTCTTTCACTCCACATAGTGTTCAGAGATTCATCCATGTCGTGGTGTATCAGTAGTTTGTTCCTTTTTATTGCTGAGTAGTATTCCATCACTAAGAATGCTCTGTAGTTTGTTGATCCATTTTCCTATTGTTAGACTTTCCTCCAATTTTTGGATTTCATGAATAAGACTGTTACGAATATTTTTGTACCAATCTTTTTGTGAACATATGTTTTTATTGTTCTTGGGTAAATGCCTGTAGTAAAAGTGCTGGGTCATAGGGTAGGTGTATTTAGTTTTCTAAGAAAGCTGCCTCATCCTTTTCAAAATGATTGCACCAATTTATAGTCCCGCTAAGAATGTACACTCTATGTCCTTGCCAGTATTTGGTGTTGTCTGTCATTTTTAATTTAGCCATTCCTGTGACGCCCCAGCTAGATAACAGGTGTTGATGGCGATGGTAATAGCTCCATGGAGTGATAGATAGCTCTCCATCACAAGTCAGAGTTGGTATTCCTTCGATTTCATTTGGGAACTCATCATTTGGCTCTTGGATCTGGTCTTCGTTCTCTCTGTACTGCCCAAATGTTTCCTGATTGACAGGTGGAAGAGCTCAGGGGCAGTACTGCCTTTCAGGCTCCGGGTACAACAAGCTCACTTAGGGCTTCTTTGTGTAGCCTGAATGCTTCGCTTTAACCCTTTGACTTTTCTTTGCTTTACGTCTTTGTCAGACAAACTTCTTAGGCCAAACTGCAATTTCTCTTCCTTTTCAGAGTGTTCGCCCAGCAAAAGGTTGGTGATTTAATTGTCATAAGAAGCAGAATCCAAATAAAAGGCAGAATAAACAGTTTTGAAGACTTAGACCTCTTTTCTCTGCCTTTGTTATTTCTGAAGCCTCTTTTGATTTCTGCATAATGTGGGGGGGAAAAACGAACAATGAGATAGGAGAGCCAGCTTCCATTCTTGGCTGTTCATTTCATTCATCTGGATTGCTGCCTTAATTTTTCTGGGCCTCAGTTTCCCCGCTTTTAGAACAATGAGGCTGGAACAAATGAGATTTGAGGTCTTATTTTTAATTCTCAAGAAATAGTTATTTCCATGTTGTTTAGAAGTTGACATTTCTTAAAGCTACAAGACAAAGATTCTATTTAAAAAAAAAATTATATGTGATCCTTTAACATTTCCTACAAACACTCTAGTTAGCTTGATGATACTCCTAATATCTTCATGGAAACAAGTCTATCTTTTTTATTTTGATTTAAATAGTTCCTTAATTATGCCCTTGGATGTTATCAAATGGTGCAGCTCACTGCAGTAAAAGGATTCTACCTTAACAGCAGAGATTCTAGGTGAGCCAGTATTTATTTTGCGGTTTGTTATAGGGACTTTTAGGACAAGTGGCATTTGCACTGGACTCAGTGATTTTCCTCTCACTTAAATTGTTATTCGATACTGCCCACTTGTATTTTATAATTGGGTGGCAGTGGTAGGGAAGGAGAGAGAAGTGTGTGTGAAAAAATGTTTAGGTCATTGTAGCTTGTCTGCAGGCAGTCATTTTCGAATAGAAAAGAAAAAGGGATGGGAGTAACTAGAGAGGGTTGGCTTCGGGGGAAATAGCACAAATCTTAGTTAAAACAGGATAAGGGTTGAAGAGATAGAATCTGCTGATAGGGGTGTTTCACTTACACTGTTAGTAAAGCCTTAAATGCATGGAGATTTTCCTGGATTCTTTTCCCCTGCCGTCCCAGGAACAGAAAGTACCCTGGTGGCAGAGACACCTTCAGCTATAGTCAAACCCCGGTTTCCAAATGCACTCGAGCTATAAGGTTGCAAGCACAAAATTCTTGAGCAAACACACCAGGTGCCTCTCTGCATTAATTGTGATTTTTGGTGTTAAACAGAGAGCACTGCAGATGATGCTGAAGGTCAAATGAAGGTAGAGAAACCGCAAAACAGCACGACACACCACCCAACTGCAAGCTAATTGGGAAGGAAATAGTTTCAAACCGACAGACTGTGGCCTGATAACCAAAACCTCACAGGGACAAAAGGTTCATGTCATTTAAAGGGGTAGCTTTGCCTATTTAAATTGAGCAAACAAAAGAAATGTCACCCCCCTACCCCCTTGTGGGACTGGAAGTTCTATTAGCAGATATTACCATCCTTGCTTTTATGCCCTCCTGTGTCACAGACCCTGAACATGTGCTGCGTGTCCTCAGGCAGTCATTGGTTAATTTACTTATTCAAAGTAAGGCAACAACAACAAAAAAGCAACAGAAAACCCCAAACAAATGACACACTGGGGCACAAACAGCATTAAGATGCAGCGCACCATTTTGATGTGTGGGTTTTTTAAAAGAAGTGTATTGGATCTGAAGTTGTACATATGTTAAACTCCAGAGAAAGCAAGAGATAAAAAAGATTTTCTGGAAATTACAAAAAAAATTCTTTGATGGTTTTACCATATTGAGAACCAGGGACGTTTGATATAATATCAGGTGCTACCCTGTACCAACAACAGCTGTTTTGGGGCTTGGCTTTAATTAATATTGCAGTAAAGAAAAGTGGAAGAGGCCAATTTTTCTATCATATGGATGTGGTAACAGTTAATAATATACTTAATTTATCTTTTGGTTTTGAAGTCTTTATAGAATTTCTACAAAGGAAACTTTGTATGTACTTGTTGGATTGCAATGAGTGAAATACAAAATAATTAATACCTTAAACTTTATATCGCTTGGGTTTTCAGAAAAGTCTCTCCAACAATGTGTTATGATACCGCTTGGTGGTTAATAAGGCATTGCCTGCATATGTTGATATTGTGAACCACTGATTGTACACTTTGGATGATTACATGGTCTGTGAATGTATATCAACGAAAAAAAAAAATAAGACATTGCCTGCATTTTTGTAATGGGAATGTTGAAGATGAGAGAGGTTAAAGAATGTATTCATGTCACAAAAAATGTTGGGGCAGAGTCCAAACCAACCTTTTTTTCTTGTTTCAAAGATTAACTCATAGGTTTTCCTGACATGGACACTAAAGGTCTTATGCATTTTGCATATCATTACTGTATTCAGTTCAATATGAAAGATATTGCATACAATATTTAACTTTGATTGTCTGACAAGTTCCTGTGTTTAAAAGAAAGGAATGTAAGCTAGAGTAAGTAAATTGTAAATCCAATCATAGTTATCTCTCATTTTATGCTTCCAGATAGAACATCCTTTCCAAAAGCAGTGATACTATTACCACTAAAAAACTTGAAGGAAAAAGCTACTGCCAAAAATATTTTTCTGTAGTTGAGAAGATTTCTTTTTGATTTATCTTTATTATTCAATCATTGCGCCATTGGCTTTCCTAAATTTTGGTACATTTAGAATCAAGAAACTCCAGAAGCAACACATACATTTACAGAGTTTTACAAGTTTTTAGGGACTTTCTCATCCTGTCTAGTGGGGTTGATAAGTCCAAGGCCAAAGGACAGCTCTGACCAATGCAAAATTATCATAAATATGGAGCATTTACAGAAATACCAGAGGTTTATGAGTAAGCTTTAGTTAGGTAGCTATGCTTTGGGTGGTTGGTGAATAAATTCTAGTCCTCCCATGAGAAACTTAGCCCACCAGTCAGAACTTAATTTTATGGACTCTGAACCCTGAAACCAGCACAGGTTCTATGTGCAAAGAGAGTGAGTTGAGGGAAAGTGAGAATTTACCTTTCCTATAATTTCTCCCTAGCAGTTTATCATAGTGCCAGAAATGACCAGTATTCACAGCATTTCTTTGGTTTAAGGCTCTAAATCCAGAAGGTCCCTATTAAAATGCAAATATGTTACTTCTGAAGGCTACTCATCAATCCATTTGCACCTTAGTAAGGATTAGTTTATCAGATCAGAGGAAAGAGATTAGGGCCCCAAGGAATGGGAGATAGGAGACCTAGTCTGATTGGGAAAAGGGGCTCGGGAAAGTATTTTCCTTCGGCCTTTGCTTTGTGGATGCATATTCTATTGCTTTAAATGCCCCCTTGCAGTCATTGAGATGCAGCTAGCCTCAACTGTCTGGTTCAATTCTTTTCTTTTTCAGGAGCACATTCTGAGCTCCCTGGGAAGAAATCAGCTCTCCCCCCCTCAGAATTCCTAACATTCATGTATTGAATCCTGTTTTGTTATGGATAATTCTTTTCATTTGTATACACTTTGTTTTCCAACTTTGGTGTCAGCCCCTGGAATGATCAGGAACCAGGTGAGTGGCTCAGAGAGGATGATTTGGGTGGGAATGGGGAGCAGTGACTGCTTCCTTATTTATGCAGCCACCTATGCTATCATGATGCTTTTACCTGGGTTCCACCTGCTGCCTCTTCCTTTTGGACTGTTGACTTTCTGGCTTTGGTTTATCTTTTATTGTTCAGGTCATCCTCAACCTCTTGATCCAAAGGCCATCCGCCAATGAATCACTGCATGGCCAATCTGGTAGGCAGGTGTTCTCGTTGGGTGCTAGAATGAGGGCCTGGCAGAATAATATAATTGGAGAACTACCCAAGACTTGTAGTGGGTGGTCTGGTAGACAGAATTTAAAAAAAAAAATTTTTTTATTGTGAAATAGAACATATATACAAAAAAAAGCATTAAATTTCAAACTACATTTTAACAGTAGTTATGGAATAGATTTCAAAGCTTGGTATGGGTTACAGTTTCACAGTTTCAGGTTTTCCCTTGTAGCTGCTCCAAGACACTGGAGACTAAAAAAGAAATATCAGTAGGTATTGATATGAGTAATCAATAGAAATGAGTAGTCATACTCATTTGTTAAATCTAACTTCTCTATTATAACTCCTCCTACTCCTTGTTTTTAGGGATATTTGGGTTATGCCCATTCTAACTTTTTTCCTGTTGAAGAGGTATCATTAATATCACTGGGGGGTAGCCTCAAGGTTGAGCATGGGTCAGTGGTCCCAGCTTGTATTATTAGTCTTCTATTGCTGCATAACAAACCATCACAAACTTAGAGACTTAAAAGAACAAACATTTATTATCTCACAGTTTCCATGGACCAGGAGTCTAGGTATGACTAGGTATGGGATGGGTGATGGAACTGGTTGATGTTTCATCAATCCTCTGGGTTTCTTGTCTGGCTTAGGAACCATGTGAAGGTTTATGTTTCTGAAAAGTAAACTTAATGCATGCAACTTTTTGTAGGATCTTAGATAGAGCCCTGGATGTTCTTTAGGATTAACAGGAATGATGTTAGTTGGTATCTGGCAAACCGTGGCAATTAGCAATATCTAGCTGAAACTGGCATTAGTGACCTCCAGAATAGCCTCTCAACTCTATTTGAACTCTTTTGGCCACTGCTACCTTATTTTGCTACATTTCCTTTCCCCTTTTTGGTCGGGAAGGCATTGTCGATCCCATGGTGCCAGCGCCAGGCTCATCCCTGGGCGTCATGTCCCATGTGGTCCATACTCCTGGACATCATATCCCACATGGGGAGAGGGTAATGATTTTACTTGCAGAGTTGACCTTAGAGAGAGAGAAGCCACATCTGAGCAACAAAAGAGTTTCTCTGGAAGTAACTCTTATGCATAATTATATGTAGACTTAGCTTCTCCACTATAGAAATAAATTTCAATATATAGAAGAGCAAACCGCAAGATCTAAGGTTTGGCCTATTAACTTGGGAGTCCTTAGTATTGAGAGAGTACCAGGGTTTCCCATGTGGGGAAGTTTAATAGTTCCATATTTTTTTCTCCATTCCCTCAAGGGACTTTGCCAATACTTTTAATTATCTGCCCAAAATACTCTGGGATGTATCTGTGAATTACATTAAGCTATACTGAGTTCCAAATGGTAGGTAGGATTTTAAGATGATCCCCAATGACCTGTGCCTTTGTATAATTTCCTGTGCTTCACTGGAGGTTGTGCCTGTAGCTTGCTTCTAAAGGATAGACTATGGTAAAGGTGATAACAATAATTCCAGTGATTATGTGACATTTATGGGCAAAGGGGAAGGGACTTTGCAGATGTAATTAAGGTCCCTTATTAGTTGACTCTGAGTTAATCAAAAGGGAGATAACTCTGGGTGGGCCTGATCTAATCAGAAGAACCCTTTAAAAGAGAAACTGTGACTCTCCTGAGGTCAGAAAGAATCGCCTGAAGACCTTAAAAAAGAATCAAGCCACTGAGAGTTCTACAGCTTTAAGAAAATGAATTCATCCAATAGCCACATTGGATGAGCTTGGAAGAGGATCCTGAGCCTCAGAAGAAAACTTGGTCCTGGACAATACCATGATTGCAAGAGAGGATCCAGTCTAGTTATACCTAGACTCCTGGTCTGTGGAAACTGTGAGATAATAAATGTTTGTTCTTTTAAGTCTCTAAGTTTGTGATGATTTGTTATGCAGCAATAGAAGACTAATAATACAGGCTGAGACCACTGACCTATGCTCAACCTTGAGGCTACCCCCCAGTGATGTTAATATGGATGAACAAGTCAAGAGAATGATGCTCTAATTTATGATACCTATGAGTGCTACTACATTGGGGTACTAACAAGCACTTTGAAGCCAGACTACTCATATGATTTTTGGAAAGTTATTTGACACCTCTGTGCTTCAATTTCTTCAATGTAAAATGGGAATTATAATAGCAACTAACTTATTGGTGGTATGTGGGTTAAATGAAATGATACTGGTATAGAATATGGAGAGTGAGTGCCTTCCCCATAGTAATAATTCAATAAATAATAGCTATTATCATTTCAGAAGGGTTAGACAGTAATTCTTTTCTGGCCTTAGGTTAAAAGATGGAAGCCTGCTGTTGGCAGTTTCCTTCCTTTGTTGTTCCTTAACCATTAGCTAAAGTTCATGTTTGAGGTCTTTGTACTGGCCCAAAGTGTTATAAACCTATTCTAATTAATGTGGGTTTAGTGAGATATGTGGGGAAATCTATAGCAGAGAGACTATAAAATGCATTCGGACCAAATGTTTGTACAATACTCCTTGGTACCTTGAAACTTAGCATGGAATATTAATGGAATATGTACCAGAAGGCATGGAAGCAAAGGGTGGAAAGTGAAGAATATAGCTGGGTCATGTTCTTTAGTAATTAGCTCTCTTTCAGTAGATTAAAGTCTGGAACTTTAGCCAAGCATTCTTTTCAATGTTTTGGACAGATTATAGCTATGCTATTTGGAGCAAGTTGGGCGATACATGTAAATTGTTTTGCACAGTGGTACACAATAAATGCTCAATTAATAAGTGGTAACTATGATGCTGATTTCAGTGAAGGAAGTTATATAGAGTAGTCATATACATGAGTTCTTCCATGTCTTAGGGAGTTGTATTCCAAAAGTAGGGGCCAGGGATCCCAGGAGATGAATAGATTAGGTGGAGTTGGTGGTGGTCCAAGGTGGGTGGTAACTGTGATTGAGGTTTGAGTTCATCTGAGATCTGTTTCAAGGAAACCTGTATTAACATTCAGAAGGGAAAGAATGAAAGTTGCAGATTTGCTGACTGCTAGGGAACGGCAGGAACCTTTCAAAATTTATATGGGACAGAGAGTGGTTGGAGTCCGATACCTGGGGCCATGGGGAAATCAGGGCAGGGACAAGATGGTATCTGTACTTTTCATCTGTCAAGGAATCTAGACAATGGAGAGTGGATGGTGTGTGACGGGAGTGGGGAGACAAAAGTGTAGCCGACACAGAGGGGTGGGTGGAGAGGTGGGAGGTCTGGTCTGGAGTGAGTCCGGACCCATGGCATATGGTGATTGGGTTGATGTGGCCAAGATGAGGAGTTGGGATGAACTGTGGGTTTGGGTGTCTGTGTGGGGTGGTGATGGGTGGGGGAAGGAGACAGCTGGGGGCTGAGGGTGAGCAGGCAGGTCTGGCTTGTTTTCTGAGCTTTGATATTGAGAGGTGGAGAGCCAAGAGGCCGAGGACAGGAGCAGAGGGTAAGGGACTCTGTTTGCGACGAGGTGCTGGAAATGTCCATGTGGAGATACTGGTGGGCAGTCTGAAGTGCAGGGGAACCTTGGCTGGAGGTGAGGACTTGACACCCAGGTCAGTGGAAGGTGTGGGGAAGAGACAGTTCAGGAGGTGCAGGGTATGAGAGGAGGAGGCTGAGGACCCAGGGCCAAGGGGCACCGGCATCTTCAGGATGGTCTGGAAGGGTTCCCAAAATGGCTGTAGAAGGAGCAAGAGGTAGAGCAGGGTGACCAAGGTTGAGCGGGCTCTGGGGTGGATGGGTAGAGAGGTGGCTTAAGTGAAGCTCTCAGGGGGCCAACAAGAGGATCTTGGAGACCCACCTGGATAGGGTCAGTGTCGTGGAGTCCTGGGGACAGGACCCAGGGGCAGGAATGGCAGAGAATTTCATGGGACAAAGTTTCCAGAGGAAACTAAGGAGAGAGGTCAGTGAAGACAGGGGAGAGGGTGCCATGAAATCAGTTCGGAGATCCAGAACCAAGAAAGGAAATGAAGAGTAGAAATCACAGGGCAGGATGGTAAGCCAGCTGGTTACAGAATTCTGGGAAGGACACCTGTGTTGATTTTGCCACATTTTAAATATCTTACCTTGGCCTTCTGTCCATGGTCCTCTTTGGCTGGTTACATGGCAGGATACTGATACCTGATACTTCTTGAATACTTATTGTATGCTGGGATTCTTTGATTGCAAGCAAGAAAAAATGACTTGGGTTAACTTAACTAAAATGGACAGGCAAAAATAGCTTAGGTAATTGAAAAATCGATGCATAAAATGTTTAGGTGCAGCTGAACCTGATCAGTTGCTAAATCAAATGATGTCATTGGGGCCATATCTCTTGTTTGCCTAATTCTCTTCTCTTCTGAGTTTGTTTCATTCTCAGGGCCAAAGGTTGAAAAGAAGGACAGTGTCAGTGTCAGGCTTATGTGGTTCTTATAGCACATGGTCATGTAGCAGTAGCAAAACACTGTCTCTCTTAGCATTCATAGAAATCCCTTAAAAGGTCAGCCTGGTTAGCCTCACTTGGCTCACAGAGTCATCTCTGTATATCGTTATGGCAGCGGTGGAGAGTTTTGCCAACTGCCCAGTCTGAGTCACAGGTTCACCCATTTCTTTTTTTTAATTAAAAAAGTTTTTTTTTCACATTTCCCAAACATTTGGTGGCACACTTCCTCCACTGCAAATACTATTTATATCCATTAAGCTTGGCCCAACCAATGCAGGTGGTTAATGTTACTTAATACAAGGTCACACTTCCTGATTCTTTGTTGAAATATAGGAGATGAATGACTAACTTCAATACTGAAGGAAGTCCACTTAGAAGAATGTCTGCGTAGTATTTTTTTTTTTTTCACTCATTTCTTAAGGCAGATGTTTCCAGTTGCTTGACAGCCCCATCAGAATTGTATGGGATAGGGAAAGGGCAGGTCCCCAAAGGAAGTGATAGAGGGGAGCCACAAAAGTAACAGCTGTCCACCTCATTCCATAAATGCCTCCTCGATATAGACACTCAACTAATATTTGTTGATATGATGATGTAGTATTTCTCAAAGAAGGTCTTGGGCTCCAAAGAATCCTGGTCATCCTGGGGATAATATGAGTGTGCTATTGGTCAAGGCTACTGAAGTGGGGAAGGTTTTGCTCAAAAAGTGAGGGGTGTTGCTAATACTAAAGATCCAACTTTTCCTATTTCACATTTTCCCCCCTGGGGCTGACCCTGATCAAGAGAAATGTATTTGCTGACCCTATACAGGATAGTGTGTTCTCCAGTGACGTGTGTGTGTGTGTGTGTGTGTGTGTGTAAGACGGGGAGGTGACATGGCACACTTTCTGGCTTTGATAAATCATCCGATAGCAGGAAGCTTTAGCCTGCTTTCATACAAGATCAATTTCAAGATCTCCAACTGTGTATTATAATTAGTAATGCAAACCTCCAGAGGTTAACTTCTTAGTCTAAAGAAAATACTGTGTGGGCCTAGGACAGGATTGTCATAAGCTTCCCCCCCCCCCACCTTTAAGGGTTTTTTGGCATCCAAGCTCAGTGAGAAAGTCGCGCTTAAGAAGGTGGGGTCTGATGTTCAGATCTCTTTATTAAGAAATAGTTATTCATTAATATATAAATAAATGGTGGCAGAATTCCCTTCTGTGTTTAATGATCCTTCATTGATTAGCCTGCAGTATCACAGAGAATGAAAATAAGACCATATTTCTACAGAAGGAGATTAAAGCTTAGTCAGGCCAATCAGAGGCACTGAGAGTCCAGTCTCAGACTTTTGTCTGAACTCCCTGGGAATTGGACACTTACTCTCACCCACTGGTCGTGAAGGTAAGCGTGTGGAAGTCCTGGCATGGGTGTCTCTGTGAACATGGAGCCAGTAATGGAGGAGACCAGGATCGAGAGACAGAGACAGGGTTGCTGAATTTTGGTGGCGTTTTTGAAGCCCCTATCAAGCCTTGCCTGAAGTCTACCTCTGCAAGCAAATAGATTTCCTTTCTCATATGCTAATGGCTTGGATTTTCTGTCATTTTCAGTCAAGAGTTCTCATAGTCACAATGAATAAAAATAATCTTAAGACAAGAAACAGATGCTACAATGGTGGGACATGATTTTATGGATTAAAACTCCCCCTACCCTATTATTTATTTATTTTTAATCTGTATTTTTTACCCATCTGTCCGTACTATATATAAGGAGCATCAGATATAAGGTTTTCACAATCACACAGTCGCTTTGTGAAAGCTGTATCATTATACAATCATCTTCAAGAAACATGGCTTCTGGAAAATAGCTCTACAGTTTCAGGCACTTCCCTCTAGCCTCTCTAATATACCTTAACTAAAAAGGGGATTTTATATAATGTGCAAGAATAACCTCCAGGATAACCTCTCAACTCTGTTTGAAATCTCTCAGACACTGACATATTATTTTGTCTCACTCTCTTCCCCCTGTCAGTCAAGAAGATTTTCTCAATCCCTTGATGCTGAATCCCAGCTCATTCTGAGATTTCTGTCCCATGTTCCCAGGGAGGTTTACACCCCTGGGAGTCATGTCCCACATAGAGAGGGGGAGGACTGTGAGTATGCCTGCCGTGTTGGCTGAGAGAGAGGCCACATCTGAGGAACAAAAGAGGTTCTCTGGGGGTGACACTTAGGCCTAATTTTATGTAGGCTTAGCCTATCCTTTGTGGGAATAAGTTTCATATGAACAAACCCCAAGATTGAGGACTTGGCCTGTTGATTTGGTTGTCCCCACTGCTTGTGAGAATATCCCGAAATCTCCAAATGGGGAAGTTGAATTTTCTCCCTTTCTCACCATTCACCCAGACTCTGCTAATACTTTTTAATTCACTGTTCAAATCACTCTGGGATTTATCAGAGCATCACTCTGGAGAAACTTACAAAATCTCATGCCCTATTCAGGGTTCCATGTACTTATGATGTTCAATTAAACTGTCCCTATAAGTTATATTAGGAGATACAATAGTCAAAATATATTTTGTACCATTTTTTGCTTTAGTCTCACACAGAAGTTAAAGTTTTAAAATATGAATTACCATCTCTCTTCAACATCCTGCAATATTGACATTCCTTTGTTCTTCCTCATGCAAAAACACTTTTTAATTTGTACATTTAGTCACTATCATTGTACACTCTAGGCATTCCTAGATTATACCATCTCAGTCTTTAAGGTCCATGTTTCCTTCTAGTTTCATTTATGCCCCCAGGACTCCTCCCTCTATCACTCTCACATTCAGCTTCATTCAGTGTACTTACATTATTGCACTACAGTTAGGTAGCCATCCATTTCTGAATTTTTACAATCAATCCTGTTGCACAATCTGTATCCTTTCAGCTTCAATTACCCAATATCTACCCTATTTCTATCTCTTGATGGTCTTTGTTCTTAACTGAAATTCTCTAATTTCATTCATTAATGTTAGTTCACGTCAGTGAGACCATACAGTATTTGTCCTTTTGTTTCAGGCTAATCTCACGCAGCATAATGTCCTCAAGGTCCATCCATGTTACGTGCTTCATGACTTTATTCTGTCATACAGCTGCATAATATTCCATCTTATGTATATACCACAGCTTGGTTAGCCACTTGTGTGTAAAAGACATTTGGGCTGTTTCCATCTCTTGGAAATTGTAAATAATGCTGCTGTAAACATTGGTGTGCAAATGTTCATTTGTTTCCTTGCCCTCATGTCCTCTGAGTAGATACCTAGCAATGGTATTGCTGGATCACATGGCAATTCTATACTTAGCTGCCTGAGGAGCCACCAAACTGCCTTGCACAGCATGGATTAAAGCTGATAATTAAGGATGTGAGGTGCAGGAATTTATTTTCCCTTACATGACATTCTTTGCCTTTTTTTTGCTTTCCTAAGTTAGGGTCCTACTCTGAGCCTGCAAACAGGCCCCAAATGAGTGAAATTTCATGTCTGGGATACAGTGGGTTCAGAAAAGGTTCATACTTGACACAGGTGTTAGGATAAATGTGTTTTGGTCATCTTAGGCATAGGATCTCTATGAACAAACAGAGGACTCTAGAAAAGCAGAGTTCTGGGCTAGCAGAAGCCCAGGGTGGAAGGTAGGAAAGAATGGGGTTGTGCCTTTATTAGCTTGTGACTTGGGGGTAAGGAACTTAAGTGCCTGGAGCTCAGCTTTCTCATTTATAATACAAGGGGCCTGAATGAAATGAGTTGGAAGACCGTTCAAGCTGGGAAGATCTATGGCTTCTTGAATTGAAGCACCCAGCCGGCGCTTCCAGTGCCCCATGAAGTTTGTCAGCCTCATGGGGTGCCAGCGGACAGAGGTGAGATTCCTTGGAAGGAGGGTGTCTGTGTTTGCAGCCGCCCACCTTATAACTGGCAGGCTGCTTGGTAATGGGCAGCGATCTGCTTGATTTTCAGTATTACTGAAGATTAAATAGGCAGCTGTGATTTTATGGGTGAAGAAAAAATAATAATAAATATGATTCCCCCAATCATTTATTTAAGATAAAAAGTCTGAAGAATTAGCCCATTTGAATGAATACTAAGACGTGCCTGAATTCAAAAAGTTAGTAGTGAGCTGAGACAGGAGCCGAGGTCTCCCGACACTCAGCCCAGGGCCAGTTCTGGAAAAGCAACGCAGAGCAGGGGGGAGAAACTTCACATGCTTCCTAATGCTGCTGGGGCTTGCCTTCTGGGCATCTTGAGATGAGAGGTGATGTGTCCCCCTCAGAGGGACCCCTGTTCCTTATTGTGAGCAACTGAAGCAGCAGGAGCTGGCGAGTGGCCCTTCAGTGAAGCGCCTCTTGGGTCATGACTCAGAGAGGAGGGAGAAGCAGAGTTCTCTCTGGCATCTTCAGCTGAACAGACCATCCGTCTTTCTGGCTCTCTTTTAAATTGAGCTATAGTTCGCATATTATAAAAGCCACCATTTTTTATTGCAAACTATCTATGCAGAAAAGTGATACATTTCAAAGCACCATTCAACAAAGAGCTAAAGAGAAAATTTCAAAATTTGGTATGGGTTACAGTTTCACAGTTACAGGCATTCATTTACCTCTAGCTGTTCTAATATACTAGAGACTAACAAGAAAGATCAGTATCATGATTCAGTAGTCACAGTCACTGTTAACCCCTATCCTCTCTGTTACAACTCCTCCCTCTCATTTGATCCTTCTTCCATTCTTCAGGGGTATTTGGGCAATGGCCACTGTAGTGTCTTTATGTTGAAGAGAGGTGTGGATATTATGGGGTAGGGGGATACAACTAGTTGAAGTTCTTGGAGAGACTGGTGCCTCTGGGTTTTCAGGCTTATCTGGCATAGGAACAACTTGGAGGTTTTAAGTTTCTAAAAAATATACTTAGAAAATTTCTGTCACCATTTTAAGGTGTGCAATTCAGTAGGTTTTAATATAGTCACAAGATTGTGCAACCATCACCACCATCTAATTCCAGAACCTCTCCATTTCCCCCACAAGAAACCCTGTACCCTTTAGCACCACTCCCCATTGCCAGCTTCCCCCAGCCTACGCTACTCTCACCTGCCTTCTGTCTCTATAGATTTACCTGTTCTGGACCTTTCACATAAATGGAATCCCATGATATGTGGGCTTTTGTGTCTGGCTTCTTTTATTTAGCTTAAAGTCTTCAAGATTCTTCCATATTATATCATGTATGGAAACTGCCTTTTTTTTTTTTTTTACTTTTCAAATGGTATGATATAACATATATACAATGCAAAGAAAGAAAAAAGCAATAATTTTAAAAGCACTCTCGAGCAAGTAGTTATAGGACAGATTGCAGAGTCTGTCATGGGCTACCATACCATTATCTCAGATTTTCCCTCTAGCTATGCCACAATATAGGGGCCTAGAAGGAATAAATATTTTTACTATCATAACCGACTCTTTTTTTTTGTGAAAAATAACATACATACAAAAAAGCAATACATTTCTAAGCACAGCACCACAATTAGTTGTAGAACAGATTTCAGAGTTTGACATGGGTTACAATTTCACAATTTTAGGTTTTTTCTTCTAGCTGCTCTAAGATACTAGAGACTAAAAGAAATATCAGTTTAATGATTCAGCAATCATATTCATTTGTTAAACCCTACCTTCTCTGTATAATCCCACCATCACCTTTGACCTTTCTGTCCCACTCTTTAGGGGTATTGGGCTATGGCCATTCTAATTTTTTTATGTTGGAAGAGGCTGTCACTAATATTGGGTAGGGAGATGGAACTAGCTGATGTTCTGGAGAGGCTGAGCCCTCTAGGTTACAGGACTTAACTGGTCCAGGGACCCATTTGAAGGTTGTAGGTTTCTGAAAAGTTATCCTTGTGCATGGAACCTCTGTAGAATCTTATATTGTCCTAGGTGTTCTTTAGGATTGGCTGGAATGGTTTTGGCTGGGGCTTGGCAAGTTATGATAGGTAGAAATTGCATTTCTTTTTATGGCTAAATAATATTTCATTATATGGCTATACCACACTAATTACAGGGCACCATTCCCCCCTGTACATACATAGTGTGGCTATAAACATTCATGTACAAAATTTTGTGTGAACCAAAGTTTTCATTTCTCTTTTGAGTATATCCCTAGGAGTAGAACTGCAGGGTCATATGGTGATTCTATGTTTAACTTTTAAAAAAAAATAATTTTATTGAGATATCTTCATGCATATACAATCCACCCAAAGTATACAATCAATGGCTCACAATATCATCACATGGTTGTGTATTCATCACCAAGATCATTTTTTTAGAACATTTGCATCACTCCATAAAATAAATAACAAGAAAAAAGAAAAATCTCACATATCCCATGCCCACAACCCTTCCCTCTCATTGACCACTAGTATTGCAATCTACTCAATTATTTTTACCCCACCTATTATTTATTTATTTTCATCCTTTTTTTTTTTTTTTTACTTATCTGTCCATATTCCAGATAAAGGGAGTATCAGCCATTAGGGTTTCACAATCACACGGCACATTGTAAAAGCTTTACAGTTATACAATCATCTTCAAGGGTCAAGGCTGGGGCACGAATGAAATCAGAAGGAAAGATAGATGATAAAGACTGAGATAGTCTAGGAATGCCTAGAGTGGATAATGATAGTTACTAAATGTACAAATTAAAAAATGTTTTTGCATGAGGAAGAACAAAGGAATGTCAATATTGCAGGGTGTTGAAAGTGGATGGTAATTCATATTTTAAAACTTTAACTTCTATGTGAGACTAAAGCAAAAAAATGCTTATTTGGTGCAAAATTTATATTTTGACTAGTGCATTTCTAATATAACTTATGCGGACAACTTAATTGAACACCATAAGTACATGGAACCTTGAATAGGACATGAGATTTTGTATGTTTGTCCAGATTGATGCCCTGATAAAATACCAAAGTGATTTTAACAGTAAATAAAAAATTATTTGCAAAGTCCCCTTGTGGGAATGGTGAGAAAGGGGGAAAATTCAACTTCCCCATTTGGAGAATTCCTGATATTCTCACAAGCAGTGGGGGCAACCAAATCAATAGGCTGAGCCCTCAATCTGGGGTTTGTTCATCTGAAACTTGTCCCCGTAAAGGACAGACTAAGCCTACTTAAAATTAGACCTAAGAGTCACCCCCAGAGAACCTCTTTTGTTACTCAGATGTGGCCTCTCTCTCTCAGCCAACACAACAAGCTAACTCACGTCCCTCCCCCCTCTCTACATGGGACTTGACTCCCAGGGGTGTGGACCTTCCTGGCAATGTGGGACAGAAATCCTAGAATGAGCTGAGACTCAGCATCAAGGGACTGAGAAAACCTTTTAGACCAAAAGGGGGAAGAGAGAAATGAGACAAAATAAAGTGTCAATGGCTGAGAGATTTCAGAATTGAGGTTATCCTGTAGGTTATTCTTACGCATTATATAGATATCACCTTTTTAGTTAAGGTATATTGGAGAGGCTGGAGGAAAGTGCTTGAAAATGTAAAGCTGTGTTCCAGTAGCCGTGCTCTTGAAAATGATTGTATAATGATATAGCTTTCGCAATGTGGCTGTGTGATTGTGAAAACCTTGTGTCTGATGTTCCTTTTATCTATGGTATGGACAGATGAGTAAAACATGTGGATTAAAAGTAAGTAAGTAATGGGGGAAGAAATGTTAAAATATATTTAGTAGATTGAAATGCTAGTGATCAATGAAAGGGAGTGGTAAGGGGTATAGAAAAAAATAAGGAAACAAAGGCTAAAATATATTGAGTAGATGGGAAAACTAGCAGTCAATGAGAGGGAGGGGTAAGGGGTATGGTATGTATGGGTTCTTATTTTTAAATTTCTTTTTCTGAATTGATGCAAATGTGCTAAGAAATGATCATGGTGATGAATATACAACTATGAGATGATGTTGTGAGTTACTGATTATATATCAAGAATGGAATGTTCATATGGTAAGAATGTTCATGTTTGTATGTGGCTATGTTTAAAAAAATTAATTAAAAACATGCTTCAGTAATAAACATTAGGGGCTGTCTTTAGCGATTACAAAATTCTGCAGTTGAAAAACTGAATAACTGAGTATGGATGGTTAGTTGCAAGGCTTTTAGAATCACAAGAGTAGAAGATAAGGGCTATACAATCATTATCAGAGATCAAGGCAGCTGGGTTACAATTTAGAGATTTCAGGAATTTCCCTCTGTCTAGTCCAATATACCAGAAAGCAAAAAGGAATATCTCCATCAAGTTCAGTAATCAAAATCGTCCATTAAATCCCGATTGCTCAGTTACACCAACACAGGGCAGCACCCTCCCCATTTATAGGTGAGGAGCCTGTGGCTGTTACACAGCAAACATCCAGCTCTGTTTTTCTAGATAAATAGCAGAACGAGATCTGAATCAGCGCCTCATGACTTCTCCAATTCCTCACCTTTCCCACCTCCCTGCCTTTGTTAATGCGGTTCCCTCCACCCACAGCTCCGTCCTTGCTCTCCCTTTTCTGTGTTTCCAAATCCCAACTTCCTCAAACGTCCTTTTCTCCAGGAAGCCTTCCTGATTTTCCCCAGTCAAGGGCCTCCTCAGAGCCCATCTCAGTTCACTAGGCTCTTGATTATATATCAAGAATGGAATGTTCATATGGTATGGATGTACAAATTAAAAAATGTTTTTGCATGAGGAAGAACAAAGGAATGTCAATATTGCAGGGTGTTGAAAGTGGATGGTAATTCATATTTTAAAACTTTAACTTCTATGTGAGACTAAAGCAAAGAATGCTTATTTGGTGCAAAATTTATATTTTGACTAGTGCATTTCTAATATAACTTATGCGGACAACTTAATTGAACACCATAAGTACATGGAACCTGTGACTCAAACCTGAGACACTCCTGTACCGGGTTGAAACTGCTGTGTACTCCAGAAAAGCCATATTCTTTAATCCTGATTCAATATTGTTGGGTGGGATCTTTTTGATTAAATTGTTTATGTGGAGATGTATCTCCACCCATTCAAGGTGGGTCTTAATCTGCACTGGAGTCCTTTAAGAGTGAACCACTTCAGAAAAAGCTTCAGAGCCAACACAGACAAAGACATTTGGAGATGCAGAAAGAAAATGCCCCTGAGGAAGCTGTTTGAAACGGGAAACCAAAGGCCCAGCAGATGCCAGCCATCTGCCTTCCCAGCTGGACACCACTGGCCTTTCTTGAGTCAAGGTGCCTTTTTTCTGGATGCCATAGTTTGGACATTTTTATGGCCCTAGAATGGTAAACTTGTAACTTAATAAACTCTATAAAAGCCAAAAAATAAAAAGAGTCAAGGCTACTGGAATACAGTTCAACAGATTCAGGTAATTCTCTCTAGCCACCCCAAACACACCATAAACTAAAAAGGGACATCTATATAATGTATAATATATATAGATTATATTCTTATACATTATATGGATATTATATATCTATATAATGTATAAGAATAACGTCCATGTTAACCTCTCGACTGTTTTAAATCTCTCGGTCACTGAAACTTTATTTTATCTCTTCCCCCTTTTGATCAAGAAGGATTTCTTATTGCTGTGATTCTGGGTCCTGACTCAGCCCTGGAAACCATGTACCACATTGTTAGGGAGATTTACAGCCCTGGGAATCATGTCCCACATAGCGGACAGGGCAGTGAGTCCACTTGCCAAGTTGGCTTAGAGAAAGAGGCCACATCTGAGCAATGAAAGAGATTTTCTGGAGGTGACTCTTAGGCATAATTATAAGTTAGCTTAGTTCTTTCAGGAATAAGCTTCGTACAGGTGAGCCTCAAGATTGAGGGCTCAGCTTATTGACTTGGTTGTCTCCACTGCTTGCATGAATATCTGGAATTCCCTAGATGGGGAAGTTTAATATTTCCTCCTTCGTCTCCAATTCCCCAGGGGGACTTCATAAATACTTTTTTATTCCCTGCCCAAACTACTCTGGGGTGTATTAGGACATCACACTAACCTGTACAAACCAACAAGATCTCACACCCTATTCAAGATTTCTGTGTAATTATGGTGCTTGAGTAAACTGATCATACAAGTTAAATTAGATAATGCACTATCCAAAATATAATTTTTGCACTAAATAAACACCTCTCCCTTTGATCTTAGACAGAAGTTGAAGTTTTAAAATACAGACTTTATCATCCTTTACCCAGTATTCTGATTTAGCTTAGTCTTATCCAGATCAGCTTTATTCATATCGGTAGTCAAAGTCTGATCACTTTTTCAATTTTTGTAATAGTTGCTGTAATGGGTACTGCTGACTTTCATAGCTTCACTGCTCTAACTCTGAATTTCAGGTGTCACACAAATACCCAAAGTTTCAGGGAGCGACCAGGTTATACTCAAATAGCTCAGTATTTCAGAATTTAGAAATAACAGTTATAACTGGGATAAATGTAACTGCTGTGAGAGCTTACAATCTAGGAACCTTTACAATAGACCCCAACTTGATAACCCATGCTCTTGACTTCAATTCTCCAAGTGTGTATATTACAATTAGTCTATATGAGTGAGGCATAATAATATTTGTCTTTTTGTTTCTTCCATTTCATTCAACATACAGTCCTCAAGATTCATTCACCTAGTTGCATGCCTCACAATTTCATTCCTTCTTGCAGCCACTCAGTAGTCCGTTGTATGTATACACCACAGTTTCCCTTTCCATTTCTCAATCGTTGTACCCTTAGGCCATTTCCATCCATTGGGATTCACCACACTGCCACCACAAACACCAGTGTTCAAATGTCCATTGGGGTCCCCACTCTCAGTTCCTCCAGGCATATACCTGGCAACAGGATTTGCAGGATCACATAGCAACTCTACCCCTAGCTTTCTGTGGAGCCACCACACTGTACCCCTGAGGGGCTGCACCACTCTGCTTCCTACCAACAGTGAGTAGGTACATCTCTTTCTCCACATTGTCTCCGGCACTTGTATCTCTCTGTTCATTTTTAAACAGTTTTATTCACACATCGTACACTACAACCTAAGTGAAAAATTCACGGTTCCTGTTGTAATCACATAGCCATGCCTTCGCCACCACAATCTACATGAAGACATTTCCTTTTCTTCTGCAAAGAGCCTCCCATATTCCCCGTATATTGGCATTTAGTTTTGGCACATTGCCCTTGTTACATTCAGTGGAAGCATGTTACAATGTTACTGTTTACTATGGCCCCTAGGTTGTACTGATTGTATTTTTTCCTGTATGCCATTCCATTTTCAACACCTTGCAATGATGACATTCATTTGTTCTCCCTCATGCAAAAACATTCTTATATTTGTACATTTAATCACCATTATTGTCCACTCTAGGCATTCCTAAGTTATACTGTCTCAGTCTTTATTCTCTATCTTTCCTTCTGGTGTCAAACATGCCCTCACCCCTTCTCCCTCAATCATACTCACATTTAGCTTCATTCAGTGTACTTATATTATTGTCCTACTATCAGATCCTATCCATTTTTTGAATTTTTACAATCAGTCTTGTTGCATATACTGTACTCCTTCAGCACCAAATATGTTAGTTCATATTAGTGAAGCCATACAGTATTTGTCCTCAGTGTAATGTCTTTAAGGTTCATCTATATTGTTACATGCTTCATGACTTTATTCTGTCTTACAGCTGTGTAATATTCTATTGTATTTATATACCACAGCTTATTTAGCCATTTATCCATTGATGGACATTTGCGCTTTTTCCATCTTTTGGCAATTGTAAATAGTGCCCCCATAAACAGCTGTGTGCAAATGTCCATTTGTGTCTTTGCCTTCACTTCCTCTGAATATATACCTTGTAATGGGATTGCTGGATCGTATCATAATTCTATACTTAGCTTCCTGAGGAACCACCAATCTGCCTTCCAGAGCGGTTGCAACATTTTACATTCCCATCAACAGTGGATAAGTGTGCCTCTTTCTACACATCCTCTCCCGCACTTGTTTCCTATATATATTTTTGATAGTGGCCATTCTAGTGGGTGTGAGATGATATCTCATTGTGGTTTTGATTTGCATTTCCCTAATAGCCAGTGAAATTGAGCATCTTTTCAAAGACCTTTTAGCCATTTGTTTTTCCTCTTCTGAAAAGTGTCTGTTCATGTCTTTTGCCCATTTTTAAATTGGGTTGTTTGTCTTTTTGTTGTTGAGTTGAAGAATCTTTTTATATATTCTGTATATTAAACCCTTATCTGATATGTGGTTTCCAAATATTGTCTCCCACTGCATAGGCTTCCTTTTTACTTTCTTGGCAACATTCGTTGATACACAAAAGCATTTAATTTTGAGGAGACCCCAGTTATATATTTCCTTCTTTTTTTGGGGGGGGGGTGTAAGGTCTAGGAAACTACCTCCTGTAACAAAATTTATAAGATAGTTCCCTACATTTTCTTCTAAAAGTTTTATGATCTTAGCTCTAATGTGTAGGTCTTTGATCCATTTTGAGTTAATTTTTGTATAAGGTGTGCAATATGGATTCTTTTTCATTCTTTCACATATGGATGTCCAGTTCTCCAAGCACCATATATTGAAGAGGCTGCTCTGTCCTGGGTAGGTTGGCTTGACTGCCTTATCAAAGGTCAATTGTCCATAGATGAGAGGGTCTATTTCTGCACACTCAGTTTGATTCTGTTGGTCAGCATTATGTTTAATTTTTTTGAGAAACTGCCAAATGAAAACTATTTTCCACATCATTCTTTTCTTTGTAAATACATGTGCATCTTTGGATGAAAAGAATGGGGCTATAGTAAGTTATTCCTTATGTGTCTCTCTTATAACATGTTCCTTTTCCTTTTATGTTATAATTGTCATGAGCTAGAAAAAACTTAGACTTTGGAGTTGGAAAGTCCTGAGATGGTGCCTTACATTTCCTGGGTCCTTAGTTTCCCCATATGTAAAATATGCTCCACAATTGCTGGGGCTTTAAAGGAGACAATGATCACTGAGCTGCTGGAACAGGACCTGGCACTAACTCCAGTCATTGACTCCACCTGAATCCCCTTTGCACTTCTCTGAGAGGGGTTGTGGTTTGCTCTCTGTGTGGCCCTCACCTGGCAAGGTACCTGACATGTAATAGCTCTTCCACACCTGGTTTTAAATGAATGAATCAATGATAAGTGAATGGGAGAATGCACCTGCAGGATTATGCCTGCATGTAGTGGGTGTTCAGTAAATGTCAGGTGAAGAAATGAATAAACTAGAAAAGGAAAAGATCGTGGAAAACACATAGAACTGCTTTTTTTTTTTATAGAAAAGTTCCCGTGGAAATATTTTTCCCAGGAAAAATGGGAAACTCTGGGAGACTCTGCCTAAAATCCCTCAGTAGAGAACATATATGCTGCCCTCTTTACTCCTTTGAATTTAAAAGGTCTCTGTGTCAGGCGGCTGTATGTCTCTATATGTGAGGTTCCGCCTCATGTTTATTTTGGGGAGTAATAATCATGTGCCGTTTTCCTGCCTGTCATCATTGGGGCCCAGGACTGGGGGTCAGAGGTCTGTCTGTCCTGTGCAAATGCTCCTGTTTGCTACTTTCATGCACCTGCACACGAGGCCAAGCTGCGATGCAGCTCTGGCTGTGCCAGGAGCAGCCTGGCACACGAGGAGATAAGACAGTTTAATTTAACACAAATGGAATGTTTCCAGCCTCGAGTCCCAATCAAGGAGATTTACTATGTTTTTAAAAAGATGTGAATGTTGACATGACTAGTGAAAAGATGGACCGAGACTGCACCAAGCAAGGAGCCTGATAGTAACCACTAAAGAAATGTGGCAATAGCATATCTTATTTGTGATTGCATAGCAAAACAAATCAGCCTACCACTCTGGGATTAAGACATGCTTTCCAGATAGCTGGTGTTTTTTAAGATCTACACACAGTTCTGTCAGCAGTCTTTAAAATGCACAGACGACATCCATAAGATTCCTGGGAAATTTCCTTTTTTGAACAGGAATGATTTTCTCTGCTGCCTCTACAGAGGTCAGGCAAAGTGCAGTTATCTGGAGAACTTGAAAAGAAAAATCCTGTTGAGGAAGAACAAAATTTTTGGAGGCAGTTTGGGGGAAGAGGAGAGAAAAGGCCTATATTCTCACAGGTGGTCTGTCTTTATTGATCCAGTTCAAATTCTGAACGCCACATTTCTATTTCCCAGAAAGACAGTGCCTCCCTTGTAAATTCACCACAAAATATGTAGCATGGGTTGGCATGTGGGCTTTTGGCAGGACTGAGCTGGGAGGGGGGCTGCTGGTGAGGACTGGCTGTCTTCCTGAGGAGCTTGGCAGGCTCTGTCCGATGGTCTAGATGTTTATATCCCCTCAGTAGTGATTCCCTTTCCTGTATGCGAGAATTCAGGGCTGAAAGTGAAACAACTTGCTCTTTGCTCAAGAAATTCACAGCATTTTTAACACTTCAGAGTCCACAAAGTCGGTGTGGAATGCCTGCCTAGGAGGCGAATAGAGAGCAGATCACACACCACTGTTTTCTCCTGCCACTTTGGAAGAGCTCACATTGTTTGACCTTGAACCTGCTACTTAATTTCCCTGGGATGCGGAGCCTTCTCCACAATAAAAGCTTTTGACTAGTCAGTGTTTTCCGTATTGCACTCTGAGGAGACTCTCCAAACTCGTCTCCAAAACAGTTTTTTCTGTTCTCTACGCTGGAATCCAATCAAAGATTTCATTTGCAAAATGAGATGTGCTACTAAAAAATATTTGAAAAATGACCGGATTTGTTTGCCTCTGAAGTTTGCTTCTCACCTTAAGATTCTGAGAGCTGATACCTGCTACCAGGACTCCTTTCTTTGTGCTGGGAGAGGTGAGGGGCTTGTCAAGATGCGTCTGTGAACGCAGCCTCACTGGGTTGAGGGGATCCATCCCTACCGTTCAGAGCCTGCTGCCGATTCACACGGTCTAACATGGAACGAGAGCTGAGAACCCTGCCAGCTCTAATTACAAGTTCCACACACTCCGATGACCTCATTTAGGAATCGGTGAGTCTCTGCCTCTGGCCCTTAAGTTACACAAACTGAGGAACTTGTCATTCTCTTAGGGTTTCCTAAATCACAGGCTGCCTGTCTCACAAAACAGGCCTGCAGAATGGTGCGAGGCTGTTCTTTGCTTAAAATATATTGCCTGGTCAGGAAGAGGAGTTGGCAGGCAATTCAACACCCTGTAACTGGCTGCTTGGCGTGCATTCTAATGAAGTGACCATCTGCATCAAATAATTATAAGTGGTCTCCCCTGACTGGTCTCCATGTGCTGACACAGACTGGGGGGAGGGTACCCTTTACGGCTGCTGCAGCCCGGGGAGGAGAGGCTGGGGAGCAGGTCGCGTGCATTCCTCCACTTCAAGGCACACAACCTGCTGAGTGGACAGGTGCTGGCAGTGAGATGTCCATGGGCAACGAAGCCTGCCTGTCCTCATAGCTGACATCTATATCTCCATCTATCTGGATTTAAACAACTGACACGACAGAAGGAATGCCACTCTCTACTACTCTAGATTCACATGCATCTACGCTGCATTGGAAATCCTGTGAACAAATGCCTTGCCCGCTACTGCCCTCTTTTTTTTCAGCATGACTGGGACTGGTGGGAGTTACTAAACTTCTTGTTTTGTCTCCTGCCCAAAAGTTGCTGGAATGTGGAAATGATTGCGAATCGGTTTCTGTGCTTGCTAATTCTGGCTAAGTTCCATCTTTCATTTGTTAGCTAAACATAATTGGCACTTAGACCCTGATTATTTGCATGCTTTTGTGCATGGCAAATTTTATTTGTTAGCTTTTTAAATAGTGTCACTTTGGGACTCATAGCATTAGCCCAATGTGAGTGTAGTTTCTCTGTGCCCACATAACTCAGCCTTGTCTCGAGTGTTTGCTGGTCTGACTTTGGCTCCCTGCCGAGTTTTCCTCTCCTCTGGCACTTCCGTCCTGTCCTGAAAAAACCTCTGGCCGGGCAACTTCAGGCCCCATGAGCAGACACTGTCAGGTGAGTGTTTGTGGTGCAATTTTGCATAATGAGAAGCAGAGAAGCAGCTTCTATTTGCTGAAAGGAGCTAAAAAAAGCTCCTAAGAATTTGAATCTGTATTATATGACTGAAAGAAGATGATGGATGTATCTCCATTTGTGTTTTGAGGCAGAATTTTAGAAGGTCACTACAGAGAAAGGGTTTCCTTGTATGCTAGAGCTTAGTTTTATCACTTTTAAATAAAGGATATATACAGACATTCTTGCATTCCTTTAAAACATTAGAAAATAAAATGCTTTCTTTTTTCTTTCTTTTCTCCTTCCCTCCCTTCCTTTCATATTTATCTATCTGTATCTAGCTATCTATTCATCTAATCATCTATCTATTAAAATATATGATTTCTCTTCATCATCATCATCATCACCTATCCATCATTTTAAAAATCTGGCACTAATACAATTTGTCTTTTTAGGTAAATGTACTTCAGAATTTTCCTGGGAAGAGTAGCAGTACCTCAAGTAGGACATATTGCACTTAAGAAAAATTAATTGGTGAAGAGAGTTAAATCCTTAATGAGAAATCTCATGTTTGGCTTTCACCTCAGCTTAAAGAACATGTTGATTTTAATTATAAGCCTTGTATTTCCTTTCCATTTGCAAAGTTCTTTTTTTTTTGGGCATGGGCAGGCACCAAGAATCGAACCCAGGTCTCTGGTGTGGCAGTCAAGAACTCTGCCTGCTGAGCCACCATGGCCCACCCTCCGTTTGCAAGGTTCTTTTATGTTCATTATTTTGTTTATTTTTTTCCCAAAAACTTGAGAAGGAATAGATTATAATTTTTATTATGAGAAAACTGGGTTCTGAGACATTCAAGATAGAGGGCCAAGCACAGCACTCTGCTGCTTTGTGTCCTTAGAAATGATGAAAACACACACACACACACACACACACACACACACACACACGAGGGTTTCAGTTACTCCGTGTGTGTGTATATATTAAAAAACAAGAGTAGGAATCTGTCCAGTGAACTATAATCTGGGAGGAATCCTGGAAAGACGGAAAATAGGTAGAATCAGATGGAAGAAGGAAATCCCAATCTGAAATGTTCACAGAAAATACTCTTGCAAAGGGTTGGAGAGGTACCTTCGGCGGTAGAAATACTTGAAGCAGGAGGATTTAGAGACCACTAATAAAGTATCTCACAGCCTTCTTGTATATGATTGATCTGGGAGTTGAATCCAGCCCTTTCTCTCTAATGTGTTCCCCCCTCCCACTACAGGTGCAGGAGACATTGGACTTGGGTGGGTCTACCCAGCCCAAAATGAGCAGATATTTGACGGCATCTTGTTCATTTGAACTGTACATCATGCAGTATCATTCAAAAGTAACCATGATTATTTATTTTTCTTTGTTTGGTTTCAACTGTCTTTTTGCTTTTCATAAAATTAGCTTTACTGAAGTATCATTTACATGCAATAAAATTGGTCAATTTTAAGTGCACAATTTGATGAGTTTTGACAAATGTATAGAGTATATAACCACTACTGTAATCATGATATAAATATAGTTCCTCAAAAAGTTAAGCATAGTTATCATACTTGCTTAAGTATACATTGGAGCCCAGTGGTTCCAATCCTAGGGACATACCTAAGAAAATGAAGACATCTGTTCACGCAAAAACTTGTACATGAATGTCCATAGTGGCATATTCCCCTCCCAAACTCCCCTGTGCCCCTTTGTAGGCACTCCCCCGCTTTGTCCGCTTCCCCCCACTCCTTGTCCATAGCAATCACTGGTCTGCTTTCTGTCACCCATAGTCTTGCCTTTTCTAGAGTTTCATATAAATGAAATCATACGGTATGTAATCATTTGTGATTTTTTTTGTTTAACATAAAATTTTAAGATTCAATCCATATTGCTTTCATGTATTGTTAATTTGTTCATTTTTTTATTGCTGAGTAGTATTCCATTGTGTGTGTACATACTATAATTTGTTTATCCATTCAACAGCTGATAGGCATTTGTATTGTTTCCAATTTTTTGGTTATTCAGAATAAAATTGCTGTGAATATTTAAGTACAAGACTTGTGTGAACATATATTTTCATTTCTCTAGGTAGAACCTGGGGGGGATTGCTAAACCATGTGGTAAGTGGACTTTTAAAGTTATAAAAAAATGCCAAACTCTTTCCCAATGTAGATCTACCATTTTACATTCCTGTCAGCAATGAATGAGGGTTTCAGTTACTCCACATCTTCATTAGCACTTGATATTGTCAGTCTGTTTAATTTTAGCCATTGTAGGAGTGTTTAATGGTGTCACATTGTGTGTGTCTGTGTGTATTTTTAAGAGAATTATAGGTTTACAGAAAAATCAAGCAGAAAATACAGAGTTCTTGTATACCCCCTTATTATTATTATTTGTTATTATTTTTATTATTTTTAATTGACAAGCCAAAACAACATTCTTAACATACAAACATTCCACACATGGTGGACAATTAGTGGCTCACAATATCATCACATAGTAGTCAATTCATCACCATGATCATTTTTTAGAACATTTGCATCACTCCAGACAAATAAATAAAAAGAAAATACTCATACATACCATACTCCTTACTCTTATCTCTCATTGACCACTAGTTACCCCCTTATTATTAACACCATACATGAGTGCGGTACATGCATTATAATTAATGAAAGAATATCATTATAATTATACTATTAATTGTAGACTATGGTTTACATTAAGGTTTCCTGTTTGTGTTGTATAGACCTATGGTTTACCTTTTTTTAAAAAATTATTTTTTTAGCATACATACAACCTAAAATTTCCTTTCACCTATATCCAAATATATAATTCAGGGCTCTTAATTACATTCCCAATGTTGTGTTACCATCACCATTATCCATTACCAAAACTTTTCCATCACCCCGAATAAAGCTCTACAACTTAAGCATTAACTCATTCCCTACCCCCAACCTGGCCTCTGATAACCTGTGTTCCATTTTCTGATTTCTCTAATGACTAATGATGAGCATCTTTTCTGTGTTTATTTGCCATTCATGTATCATCTTTAGTGAAATGTCTATCCTAATTTTCTGACCTGCTTTTAAATTGGGTTCTTAGTCTTCTTATTGTTGAGTTTTAAGGGTACAAGTCCATTGACAGATATGTGTTTTGCAAATATTTTTTCCCATTCTCTGAGAGAAACAAGTCTGCTTTGTTCCTGATCTTAGTATGGAAGCATTTAGTCTTTAACCATTTTGTATTGTGTATGTATATATGACAGGTATTTTGTGACTGCCTTTTATCAAGATGAGGACACTTTTTCTATTTGTAGTTTGCTGAGAGTTTTTATAATGAATGGAAATTTAACTATGTGAAATGCTCTTTCTAAATCTATTGAGATGATTGTATGCTTTTTTTTGAGTTTAAGATCGTCAATTACATTGATTGATTTTTTAAACTTTTTTATTATGTAGCATAACATATATACTATACAATATAATGTTTTATTGTTTTAAGCAAAATATATGTATATTGTTTTAAGCAAAACAATAAAAGAGCAATAGTTTTCAAAGCACTCTTCAACAAGTGGATACAGGACAGTTCCAGAGTTTGCCATGGGCTACCGTATGATCCTCTCATATTTTTCCTTCTAGCTGCTCCAGAATATAGGAGGTAGGGGGCTTAAATACTTTTTATCATCACAATAGACTTTTTTCCCCTTCTTTTTTTGTGAACAATAACATATATACAAAAAAGCTATAAATTTTGAAGCACAGCACCACAATTAGTTATAGAACATATTTCAGACTTTGACATGGGTTACAATTTCACAATTTTAGGTTTTTACTTCTAGCTGCTCTAAAATACTAGAGACTAACAGAGATATCAATTTAATGATTCAGCATTCATCTTCATTTGTTAAGTCCTATCTTCTATGTATAATTCCACCATCACCTTTGATCTTTCCATCCCTCTCTTTAGGGGTGTTTGGGCTATGGCAATTCTAAATTTTTGATATTGAAACGGTCTATCACTAATATGGGGTAGGAAGATGGAACTATCTGATGTTCTGGAGTGGCTATGCTAGGTTTCAGGACTTATCTGGACCAGGGACCCATCTGGAGGTTGTAGGTTTCTGGAAAGTTACTCTAGTGCCTAGAACTCTTGTGGAATCTTATAAATTGCCTTAGGTGTTCTTTAGGATTGGCTGGAATGGTCCTGGTTGGGGGTTGCAGGTTATTATAGGTAGCAAGGTCTACCTGAAACTTGGTAACAGCAAGCTCCCAAATAGCCTCTCAACCCTATTTGAACTCTCTCTGCCACTGATACTTTATTAATTATATTTCTTTTCCCCCTTGGTGGTCAGGATGGAATTGTTGTTCCCATGGTGCCAGGTCTGGATTCATCCCTGGGAGTCATCTCCCATGTCGCCAGGGAGACTTTCACCCCTGGATGTCATGTCCCACGTAGGTAGGAGGGCAATGATTTCACTTGCAGAGTTGGGCTTAGAGAGACTGAGGCCACATCTGAGCAACAAAAGAGGTCCTACGGAAGTAACTCTTAGGCATGCCTATAGGTAGTCTGAGCTTCTCCGCTACCTACATAAGCTTCGCAAGAGTAAATCTCATGATTGAGGGCATGGCCTATTGATTTGGGTGTCCCTAAAGTTTGACACAGTATCAGGGGATTCCCTGATGGTAAGGTTTAATAGTTTCATATTCTTTCTCCTCTCCCTCAGGGGACTTTGCCAATACTTTTTGATTATCTGCTTAATATACTGTAAGATGTTTTCAGGCATTATAATAATCTATACAGGATTAAAGGACCTCTTTTGTATTCTGTACTTCCTGTGTTTCAATTGTTCAAATGAGCTGTATAGACAGGTTAAATTAGATTATGCACTAGAAAAAAAATTCAGTTCCAGATCAAATAAACCTTTCTTCCATTGGTCTCGAAGAGTATGTGTGGTTCTAAAATACAGACACTGTCTTCTTTATCCCTATATTCTGAATTACTTTAACTTCAACATGTTCAGCTTCATTCTTATTTCTAAATATCAGGTTGTATATGTAAAATACCCTCTCAATATCCAAAAATAATAATCACCACTCCGGACTTAATGTGTCTGCTCTAAAAACTGACAATCTAGGCTCCCGTTTCCTTATAAGTATTTTCTAAAGGTGACCATATCATTGCTGTTTTTTTGTCTCACCAAATGTCCCACCTGTTCGTTCACAATGTTGCATGCCTCATGACATTGTTCCTTTTTGTAGCAGCACAACCTTCGTTTATAAGTATACACCATCATTTGCCAATCTACTTCTCTGTCAGTTCATCCTTCAACCACCTGCATTCATTGGGCATCATGTAGAGGGCCCAAAGTCCACAGTCCATCAACATTCCCAATTTTAGATAATTTCATTGTCCCCAAGAGACAGAAAACCAATAAACACACCCTTGCCAAATAGGAAATGTAAACTCTTGTCCCTCTTAACTCTTAACTCTTGTCCCTCACACCATTATTTACCTCTGTCGTTGCTGTGGTGCTGATGGTTCTCTTCTGAACATAGTTCATAGTATGCAATAGCAGTTTTCCCCCTGTATCCTGGACTTAAACACTCTTTATGCAAGAACCATATCTTTGAAGTAATTCTTATGAAAGCTCATTCATATTTCTAGTGTGAGTCAGTGGGACACGTAGGTCTATACAAACCCTTTCAATCTTGTTCATCTTCAATATGGCAATATTACTTCTAACCCACTACAGAATCACCTTCACTCCTATCTATTCCCTTACATTGGAGTTCAACCTCATTAGCTAATGGTTCACCCATCTCTAGCTTCTATGTATCTCCAAGTCCTTTATATTCTGTATTATAAGCCTCTGATTATACTTTTATGCTGGTCATAAAAGTGGTCATAAAAAAAATCCTTTTGTGTCTGGCTAACTTCACTCAGCTTTATGTCCTCAAGGCTCATCCATCTTGTCATGTGCTTCAGGATGCCATTTTGTCTTACTGCTGCATAATATTCCATTATATATATATACCATGTTTTGTTGGTTCACTGTCTGTTGATGGGCATTTGGTTTGTTTCTATCTTTTGGTGATTGTGAATAATGCTACTATGAACATTGGTGTGCAGATGTCTGTTTGTGTCATTGCTTTCAGCTTTTCTGGGTATATATCAAGTATTGCTATTGCTGGGTCGTAGGGCAACTCAATATTTAGTTTCCTAAGGAACTGCCAACAGTCTTCCATAGTGGCTGCACCAGTATACATTCCCATGAGCAGTGCATAAGTGTCCCAGTTTCTCCACATCCTCTCCAACATTTAGTTTCTGGTTTGTTTAATAGCAGCCATTCTTATGGGTGTGAGGTGGTATCTCTTTGTAGTCTTGATCTGCATTTCCCTTATAGCCAAGGAAAATGAACATCTCTTCATGTGCTTTTGAGTCATCAGTACTTTATCTTCAGAAGAATGCCTATTCATATCTTTAGCCCATTTTATAATTGGGTTGTTTGTTCTTTTTTGTTGTTGAGTTGTATGATTTCTTTGTATATACAGGAAATCAAACCTTTGTCCAATATGTGATTTCAAAATATTTTCTCCCATTGAGTTGGATGCCTCTTCACCTTTTTGACAAAGTCTTTTGAGGTGCAGAAGCATTTGATTTTGAGGAGTTCCCATTTATCTATTTTTCTTTTGTTGCTCGTGCTTTGGGTGTAAAGTTTAGGAAGCTACCTCCTATTACTAGGTCCTACCTTTTCTTCTAGAAACTTTATGGTTCTAGTTCTAATATTTAGGTGTTTGATCCACTTTGAGTTAATTTTTATGTAGGGTGTAAGATAGGGGTCCTCTTTCATTCTCTTGGCTACTGATATCCAGTTCTTCCATGCCCAATTACTGAAAAGACTATTTTGTCCCAGTTCAGAGGATTTGGGGGCCTTGTCAAAAATCAGTTGACCATAGATTTGGTGGTCTATTTCTGCACTCTTAGGATTTTACTTCTAGTTGTTCTAAAATACTGGAGATTAAAAGAGATATCAATCTAATGATTCAGCATTCATATTAATTAGTTAAGTCCTATCCTCTATGTATAATTCCACCATCACCTTTGATCTTTCCATACCTCTCATTGTGTAGGAAGATTTTTGATGACTGTTTGAGTCTTTTTACTTGTGATAGATTTGTTGAGATCTTCTATTTCTTCCTGAGTCAGTGTAGCTTATTTGTGTGTCTCCAAGAATTTATCGATTTTATCTAAGTTTTCTCAATTGTTGGCATATAGTTGTTCATAGAACCCTCTTATGATTTATTTTTCAGGGTCAGTGGCAATGCACTCCTTCTCATTTCTGATTTTGTTTGTTTGCTTCCTCTCTCTTTTTTTTCCTTTGTCCATCTTGCTAGTGGCCCATCAATTTTATTGAAAAGAACCAACTTTTGGTTTTATTGATTCTTTCTATTGTACTTTTGTTCTCCTATTCATGTATCTCTGCTTTAATCTTTGTTATTTCTCTTCTCCTGTTTGCTTTGGGGTTAGTTTGTTGTACTTCTCAAGTTCCTCCAGGTGTGCTGTTAAGTCCTTGATATCTGCTCTTTCTTGTTTTTTAATATAGGCATTTAAGGCAATGAATTTCCCTCTCAGCACAGCCTTGGCTGCATCCCATAAGTTCTGATAAGGTGTATTCTCATTTTCATTCATTTCCAGATAGCTACTGATTTCTCTAGCAATTTATTCTTTGACTCACTGGTTGTTTAAGAGTGTGCTCTTTTTTTTTTTCAACTTGGGGAAGTTGAATTTCTCCCTGTTCTCACCATTCCCCAAAGGGGGCTTTGCAAATACTTTTCCACTCACTGATAGAATAACTCTGGGATTCATCGGGGCATCACTCTGGACAAATCAACAAATTAAAGAGTGTGCTTCTTTAATTTCCATTATATTTGTGAATGTTCTCATTCTTTGGTGGTTATTGAGATCCAGCTTCATCCCACTGTGATCAGAGAAAGTGCTTTGAATAGTTCAATATTTTTAAATTTATAAAGTACTGCTTTGTGCTCCAACATATGATCTATCCTGGAGAATGTTCCATGAGCACTAGAGAAGAATGTATAACCTTGTTATACATTGGAGTGCAATGACCTATATATTCTGTTAGGTCTGTTAGGTCTAATTCATTCATTAAGTTATTTAACTTCTCTATTTCTTTGTTGATCTTCTGTCTTTTTTTTTCTGTCTATAGAGGAGAGTGGTGTTTTGAAGTCTTCTACTATTATTGTTGAAACATCTATCACTCCCTTCAGTTTTGCCAATGTCTGTTTGATGTACACCTTGATTCGGAGCATAAACATTTATGATTGTTATATCTTCTTGGTGAATTGACTCTTTAATTATTATATAGTGTCCTTCCTTGTCTCTTTTGATGTCTTTACATTTAAAGTCTATTTTGTCCAATATGAGCATAGCTACTCCTGTTTTCTTTTGGTTACAATTTGTGTGGAAAATCTTTTTCCATCCTTTCACTTTCAATCTATTTGTATCCTCGTGTCTAAGACGAGTCTCTTGTAAGCAGCATATAGCTGGATTATGTTTCTTAATCCATTCTACCAATCTGCATCTTTTAATTTGTAAATTTAGTCCATTAACATTTAATGTTATTATTGAAAAGGCATTTTTTGATCCCACCATCTCATCTTTTTAATTTTATTTGTCAGATCTATATATTCTTTTCCCTCTTTCTCTTTGTATTATTCAAATTACTGTAAGTAGTACTCATCAGTTCTGTGCCCTCCCTCTGCTGTCTGTTTTTTCAGCCAGCAGAAGTCCTTTTAGTATTTCTTGTAGGGCCAGTCTACTGTTGACAAATTCTTTCAGGACTTCTTTGTCTGTGAAAACTTTAATCTCTCCCTCAATTTTGAAGGACAGTTTGGCTTGGTACAGAATTCTTGGTTGGAAGTCCTTCTCTTTCAGGATCTCGAATATATCATACTACTTTCTTCTCACCTCCATGGTGCTAGTTGAGTAGTCTGAACTCAGTCTTATTTGATTTCCCTTGTATCTAGTAGATTGTTTTTCTCTTGCCACTTTTGGGATTTTCTGCTTCTCTTCAACATTTGACAGACTGATTAGTAAGTGCCTTGGGGAAGACCTGTTGGGATTTATTCTGTTTGGAGTTCTCTGGGCTTCTTTGACTTGTATATTTTTGTCCTTTATGAGGGTTGGGAAGTTTTCCCCCATTATATCCTCAACTACTCTTCCTAGCCCTTTACTCCTCTCTTCTCCTTCTGGGACACCAATGATTCTTATATTTGTGCACTTTGATTTGTCTATCATTTCCCTGAGTTCCCATTAACATTTTTTATATCTTTTTTGCCATGTGCTGTTTTGAGTCTTTGAAGTCAATTATCCTGTCCTCTGTATCACCTATTCTTTCTTCTGTCTCTTCAAATCTGGTGTTGTGTACCTCTACTATGTTTTTATTTGGTCAACAGTCTTTAATCTCAGTGATAGCTGCAATTTTTCTATTTATTCTTTCAAATTTCTCTTTATGCTCTTCTACTGTTCTAAATCTCCTTTATGTCATTTGCGATCCCACTTACTTTATAACTAAAGTTGAATAAACAGGTTTGTGTTAGGTCAGGGGAATAAGGGAGGGCTCTATGGCTGGAATCATGACGTCACTTTGGAACGGGAGGTGAACCGTTACAGTCAAGGTCTTTGCGCAGCAAACATCTATTCATGGACATCTAACCACCCGCTGCTCAACCCACTAGCATAATAATCCTTTGTTTAATGTGCCACCTCTTTCATGTCATCACCTAACCCCTGCCCTTAAAAACTGCACTTGCCAAAACCCATGCACAGACTTACCTCACTCCCTCTTGGGTTCGGTGAGCTCTGCCTGGGAGCACAGCCCAATAAAGCATACTCATTTACAATCCTTTCGTCTACTTTCCTTTCTCTCAAATACCTCATATCTTAAAACCTTTCAGTTTGATTAGTTGTTCCAGTGTCTGTGTCTCCTCTGGTGTTTTAATTTGGTCATTAGGTAGGTCTATATCTGTCTGCATTGTGAAACGCTTAGTAAAAATCTTCTGCCATCATCTTGGCATGTAAATGTCTTGACTTATTTACTTTGGGAGTTGATTTCTTTCAGTAGTCTAAGGCTTTGTGTTTGTGGGATGGTTGTGCAGCAGGAAGCAGGGCACGGGGTAGAGCACACAGTACGGTGATTTGTTTTAGGCAAATTGGGGATGTTACCCCGATGCTTGTGAATGTGGGCGCCCAGCAGCCAGGGATGATAGAGCTGTGTGGGTGCACCGGTCTGGGGGCCATAACCCTGGTGTGCGCTGGTCTAAGGCACGGGGCCCTTGGCGCGCATGCGTAGAGCTATGGCCGCAGGTTGGCGTTACGCCTTCATGGATTGGGGGCAGATGTGACCCGGCTATACAGGTCAGCACTTTCTCAGAGCTGGGAAGTGTGGCTGAGGGCCATGTGTCTGCGCGGTTCTAGGACTGCTGTAAAGTGCGGTCACAGAGCTGAATGACGTGATTGGGGTCCGTGCGCATGCGTGGGCCTGGAAGTGCCGTAAACAGATGCGCAGGGCTCAGGCGGGGCAGAGCGCGCGACAGTATGGGTGGGGTGTGTGTGTGGCGGGGGTAGTCTGGGTATGGAGGTTAGTTCCTGCAGCCTTCATGTGCCGGCAACAGCCTGTAGGGAACAGGGTGGGGGAGGTAGTGCTCTGGAGGGGTGCAGGAGAGGTTGGTTGGGGTGCACGTGGGATGTGGGTGTGCAGTAGATATGTGCACTGGGGGCTGGTGGGGTGGGGGCGCCTGGAGCACGGGGAATGGGAGCAGGTGACGGGGGAGCCTCCATGCGGTGTGGGGTGAGTCCCTGGTCATGGGCCGCGCTGGTGAGGGTAGCGCGCCCAAGGAACGCGGCCTAGCCTTCTTCCTAGTCCTGGGCTCCGTGGCTCTGCATCTCCATGCCAGGCTCCAGCTTTCTGCCTCTCAGTTCCTCGACCTATGCAACCAGGGCTGCCACACGTGGTACAGAAGGCTCTCCCAGGTCAGCCGCACTCTCGAATCACCTCCTCAGTCACCCTCCTGTCCCTTCGCTAACTTTTCCTTGGAGCAGGGCTAAGCGTGAGCCACTCTACTCGGCCATCTTCCCCTGTTAAGAATTTTTGTCTTTTTTTTTCTTGCAATATCGTGTCTGGTTTTGGTATCAACATAATGCTGGTCTCATAAAATGAGATGGGAATGTTCACGTCTCTCCTATTTTTCTGGGAAAATTAGTGTTGAATTTTTATTATTGTTTCCTTATATATTTGGAATAATTCATCAGTGAAGCCATCTGGACTGGGATTTTCCTTACATGAGAGTTTTAAACAACAGATTAAATTTCTTTATTGGGGATAGGGTTATTCAGCTCATCTATTTCTTCTTGAATGAGATTTCTGTAATTTGTGTTTTCAAATAATTTTTCCATTCCATGTAACTTGACAAATTTATTGGTATCAAGTCCATAATATTCCCTTATTATCTTTTTTAATATCTGTAGATCTGGATGATGTATCCTCCATTCTTGATGTTGGTGATTTGTGTCTTCCCTCTTCATTTCTCATCAGAGTGCCTCTTGAAGTTTATCAATTACGTGTCTCTTTTCAAAACGCAACTTTTGTTTTCATCATTTTTCTGTTTTAAACTTCATTAATTTCTGCACACACATATGTATATATGTATGTATTTCCATTCTTCTTATATTACTTGTTTTCCCTAGTTTCTTAAGGTAGGTACTTAAGTAGATAATTGATATCATAACTTTCTTTTTCTTACTATAAACATATTAATGCTGCAATTTTTCTCTAAATGCCTTTTTTTGGCTATATCTCAAAAATTTTAATAATCTGTTTTCACTCAAAGTACTAAATGTATTTTACGTTTAATTTACTCAGTTTGAGGTATTTTCTGTTTTCCTTTTAAATTTTCTTTGGCTCGTTCATTATTTAGAAGTGTCGTTTCATTTCCAAATATTAGGGGGGCTTCCAAATCTGTTTCTTTTATTGATTTCTAGTTTAGTACTGTGGTGGTCAGAAAACAAGCGAAAATTTATTGTGATTTGTTTTATGGCCCACAATGTGGATTATCTTGGTGAATGCTCCATGTTCACTTGAAAAGAATATATATTCTGTTGATACTGAGTGGAGAGTATTCTGTAATGCTAACCGGGTTGTTTCATTGATGGTGTTGTTAATATCTTCTGTACTCATTTTGATTTTCTGTCAACTTGTTTTATCAGTTGGGCAAAGAGTGCAGAACTCTTCAACTATAATTGCAGATTAATCTATTGTCTCCTTCGACTTTTATCAGTTTTGCTCCATATTTTTTATAACTGCTATTTAGGTACATACATTTAGGATTATTATGTTCTGTTGATGAAATGACCCCTTGATCTTTGTTAAATGTCTCTTTTCATCCAGTGTAATAATATTGTCTGATGTAGGACTCCAAGTTTTTTTGAGTTATTAGTATTTATGGATACTAATACTAATTATATGGATAAAAATATTAGTATTTTTATCCATATAATTTTCAGTCCTTTTACTTCAGCTCATCTCTGTTTTTATATTTAAAGTAGGTTTCTTGTAAACCTTATAGTGTTGGGTCTATTTTCAAATAATATATCACTTCACATAAAATGTATGTTCCTTACAACAACATATTCCCATTTCCCTCTCTTTTCCTTGGTGCTTTGAGATACCATTTCCTTCTATAAATACTATAAACGCATCAGTGTGCTCTTATTAATTTTACTTTAAACAGTTGACTATTTTCAAAAGAGATTTAAAGAAGAAAAGTGTCTTTTGGATTTACACAGATAGTTATCATTTCTGGTACTTTTTATTCCTTTGTGCAGATCCAAATTTTTATTGGTATTGGATAAAGAATTCTAGGTTGACAGCTTTTTTTCGCCCCATACCTTAAAAATGTCTCTCTATTGTCTTCTAGCTTGCAAAGTTTTTGACAAGAAGTCTGCAGTAATTATTATATTTGCTTCTTCATTTGAAATATGTACTTTTGATCTGGTCTCTTTTAAGACTTTCTTTTCATCTTGTTAAACTGCGATGCTCCTTGGAATGCTTTTCTTTAATTTTATCTGTTTGGGGTTTCTTGAGTTTCTTGACTGAGTGGTAGAATTGCATGAAATTTGGAAATTTTTGGTCCATTATTTCTTCAAATATGCTTTTTTTTTTCCGTCCGCTGTTAACTACAGTTGCATTGTTAGACCACTAATGCACTTTAAAAAATTTTTCACTCTGTGCTTCATTTTGGGTAGTTTCTAATGCTGTTTTCAATATCACTGATCATTTTTTTTTCTTACAGCCATGTCTAATCTGCTGTTAATTCTTTCTAGTGAACTTTTTATTTTAGATATTTTAATTTCTGGAAGTGCCAGTTGGATCTGTTATATATCTTTCATTTTTCTCCTGATCATATTTATGTTTTCCTTTACTTCCTTGAACACACTGAGTATATAACATCTTTGTCTGCTGGTTCCATTATCTCTGCTATTTCTTGGCTTGTTCTATTTATTGATTTAGAAACTGTTATAGAGTATATTTCTTTACTTCCTTTTAGTCCTTGTAATTTTCTATTGGATACTGTCCATTGTGAATTTTACATTTTTGCTTGCCGGATTTTGTTATATTTCTTTAAATACTTTTGGATTTTGTTCTGGTGCACGATTAAGTGACTTGGAATTGGTCTTTTCAGGATTTGCTGTGGAGTTTTTTAGAGCAGGTCTAGAGCAGCCTTTAATCTAGATCTAACTTAATCCCACTACCAAGGCAATACACTTCTGTGGATTCTACCTGATGCCCTGTAGTTCTAGGTTTTTCCACATTGCCTGGTGGGGAACAGACTATTCTTAGACCTGTGTGAGCATTCTGGTGGGTCTTTTTCTCACCTCTGGTAATTTTCCCTCTTCCAAGTGCAGGTTAGTATTCAGCCAAAGCCTCAAGGGACCCTTCTCGAGATATCTAGAGCTCTGTCATTCAATTTCTTCATCTCCGGTTTTCTAATCCTCATGTTTTAGCTGCCTTGGCTTCTCTGAACTCTGATCTCTGTGTCCTCAACTCAGTAGCTCTGCTGGTCTCTGTTGGGTTCTCCCTTCCTACCCGCAGCCTGAAAACTGCCTTCATCAATTATAGTTATCTACCATTCCCTAAGGAATCATAACCCCACACTGTCTATTTTTTAATTCCTGAAGACCAGCCTTCTTGTTTTTTCATAACCACTAGCTTTACTTGAACCTTCTCTCTTTGGGGGAAAATCTCAAAGTGTATGGAATAAATATTTAATTCCCTTGCACAAATTAGTTACCAGAATTCTGCATGGAAAGGGTTAACTTTGATTTCCCCAGCATTTTAAAGATGTTGCTTAAAAAATTATATATGTGATCTTCAGTGCAAAATAAACGACTCTAGTTTTGTAGACTAAACCATTTCATACACAAAATTATATTAATGGGGCATTAGAAACCCAAGAAGCATACTTCATGGTGTTTTATGATTAAAAAATTTTTTTGGTCTTTTGTCATTCGATAAAAGGCAGGAATAGCAACTAACTCCTTAAGAAGATGCTTTGAGAAATGTAACAAAATAAGGTGTCAGTGGATAAGAAAATTCAAATAGAGGAGAGGCTATTCTGGAGGCTACTCTTACATAAGTTTAGCTAGGTATTCCTGAATACCATGGTTTGCTAAACCCCAACCAAAATCGTTCCTATTAACTCTAAAGAACACCTAGGACTCTATCTGAGATTTTACAAAGGTTTCAGGTACTAAGTTTACTTTCCAGAAACCTAGAATCTCCAGATAGGTTCCTAAGTCAGATAAGTCCTGAAACCCAGAGGGCCCAGCCTCTCCAAAACATCAACTAGTTCCACCCTCCCATCCCATATTATCAGCACCGTTTTCCAATGTGAAAAATTTAGAAGGGGCAGAGTCTAAAGACTCCCCTAAATATTGAGAGAAGGATCAAAGAAAAAGGAGTCATAACAGAGAAGATAGGATTTAACAAATATGACTGCTGAATTAGTTTATTGCTATTTCTTTTAGTCTTTAGTATCTTGGAGCAACTAGAAGGAAAACACTAAAATTATGAAACAGTAACCAATACCAAACTCTGAAATCTGTTTTATAACTACTTGTTAAAATATACTTTAAAGTTCATTGCTTTTTTGTATATATATTTCATAATAAAAAAAGTTAGGAAAAAAAAGACCCTTTGATGCAAGGTTCCTCACAATGCTAATCTTTCCTATATTACCACATCCCAAACCCAGTTTTCAATTAGTCAAGGTATGTGTCTCTGATTTCTTCCCAGGTCGAAAGGCAACATCTGGCAACTAGTAAGAAATGGCGGCTTAAGGTCCTTCCTCTTACACGGTAGGTCATTCTGTTTTGTAGCCTGTGAGCAAAACAAATATTTCTAATTGCCAGGTCAATCTCAAACTATTAAATAAAGGCTATTATTTAAATAAGGATTATAACTGTAACCTGTACAAATGTAGAGCTTGGTTAAGATTAGGGAATGGGTTGAATCTCTTGCGGGGACTATTTTACTGCTGTTTTGGTAATCCACCCCAATTTCACCAGAAGTACGCTCACAATGATATGGGGAGTTATCCTGTGATCTGAGCTGTCTAAAACAGAAGCCATTCATTATTCAGGTGTGGCTGTACCACACTTGAAATGTGGTATTCCAAATTGAGAGGCAGCACTGCTTTAGACCTTTGTAGGCTAGTGTCGCTTACTTGGCATCTTCAGGAAAAGCAAGAATGGAAGGGGAGAAGTCAGATGTGCTGGATAGAAAGCACTTTAAAAAAATTTTTTTTATTAATTAAAAAAAAATTACAAGAAAGAAACACAAATATTCCCAACACATACACTCAGCAAGTCACAATATCATCACATAGTTGCATATTCATCATCATGATTATTTCCCAGAACATTTGCATCAATTCAGAAAAAGAAAAGACAACAAAAAAATAAAATGAAAACAAAAAAAAATTTTACATACCATACCCCTTACCCCTCCCTTTCATTGATCACTAGCATTTCAAACTAAATTTATTTTAACATTTGCTCCCCCATTATTTATTGTTATTCCATATGTTCTACTCATCTGTTGACAAGGTAGATAAAAGGAGCATCAGACACAAGGTTTTTACAATCACACAGTCACATTGTGAAAGCTGTATCATTATGCAATCATCATCAAGAAACATGGTTACTGGAACACAGCTCTACATTTTCAGGCAGTTCCCTCCAGCCTCTCCATTATATCTTGGTTAACAAGGTGATATCTACTTAATGTGTAAGAATAACCTCCAGGATAACCTCTCGACTCTGTTTAGAATCTCTCAGCCATTGACACTTGGTCTCATTTCTCTCTTCCCCCTTTTGGTCGAGAAGGTTTTCTCAATCCCTTGATGCTGGGTCTGAGCTCATTCTAGAGTTTTTCTCAGTCCCTTGATGCTGAATGTCAGCTCATTCTGGGATTTCTGTCCCACGTTGCCAGGAAGATCCACACCCCTGGGAGTCATGTCCCATGTAGACAGGGGGAGGGTGGTGAGTTTGCTTGCTGTGCTGGCTGGAGAGAGAGGCCACGTCTGAGCAACAAAAGAGGTTCTCTTGGGGGTGACTCTTAGGCCTAATTTTAAGTATGCTTGACCTATCCCCGGTGGGGTTAAGTATCATGTGAACAAACCCCAAGACTGGGGGCTCAGCCTATAGCTTTGGTTGTCCACACTGCTCGTGAGATATCAAGAATTCAACTTGGGGAAGTTGAGTTTTCCCCCATTCTCACCATTCCCTGAAGGGGACTTTGCAAATATGTTTCCACTCACTTATCAAATCACTCTGGGATTCATCAGGGTATCACTCTGGACAAACCAACAAAATCTCATGTCCTATACAAAGTTCCATGTACTTAAGGTGTTCAATCAACTATCTACATAAGTTATATTAGGAGATGCACTAGTTGAAGTATAAATTTGTACCAAATAAACATTTTTTGCTTTAGTCTCACACATAAGTTGAAATTTTAAAATATTAATTACCATCTATTTTCAGCACACTGCAGTAGTGACATTCTTTTGTTCTTCCTCATGCAAAAACATTTTTTAAATTTGTACATTTAGTCACTATGATTATACACTCTAGGCATTCCTAGATTATACTATCTCAATCTTTATCATCTATCTTTCTTTATGATTTCATTTATGCCCCCAGCCCTCCTCCCTCTATCATTCTCACATTCAGCTTCATTCAGTGTTTTAACATAATTGCATTACAGTTAGGTAGTGTTGTGCTGTCTATTTCTGAGTTTTTATATTCAGTCCTGTTGCACAATCTATATCCCTTCAGCACCAATTACCCAATATCTTACCTTATTTCTATCTCCTGATGGTCTCTGTTACCAACGGAATATCCCAAGTTTATTCACTAATGTCAGTGAGACCATACAGTATTTGTCCTTTTGTTTCTGGCTAATCACACTCAGCATAAAGTCCTTAAGGTCCATTCATGTTGTTACATACTTCATAACTTTATTCTGTCTTACAGCTGCATCATATTCCATCTTATGTAAATGTCACAGTTTGTTTAGCCACCATCTGTTGATGGACATTCTGGCTGCTTCCATCTCTTGGTAATTGTTAATAATGCTGCTATAAACATTGGTGTGTAAATGTCCATTTGTGTCCTTGCCCTTATGTCCTTTGAGCAGAGACAGCATATAGATGGGTCCTGTTTTTTAATCCATTCTGCCAGACTATGTCTTTTGATTGGGGAGTTTAATCCATTAACATTCAGTGTTATTACTGCATGGATAGTACTTTCTTCTACTATTTTTTTTTAAACATGTTTTTATTATTTTTTTTAATACACGGGCAGGCACCAGGAATCGAACCTGGGTCTCTGGCATGGCAGGCGAGAGCTCTGCCACTGAGCCACTGTGGCCCACCCTTTTCTACTATTTTGCCTTCTGGATTTTATATGTCATATCTAACTTGCCTTCTTTTTACCTTTACTCATAGTCTTCCTTTCTACACTCTTCTCCACACCTCTCTCTTCTGTCTTCATATCTGTCTCTAGTGTCCCTTTAATATTTCTTGCAGAGCTGGTATCTTGGTCACAAATTCTCTCAGTGATTTTTTGTCTGAAAATGTTTTAATTTCTCCCTCATTTTTGAAGGACAGTTTTGCTGGATATAGAATTCTTGGTTGGCAGTTTTTGTCTTTTAATAATTTAAATATATCATCCCACTGTCTTCTTGCCTCCATGGTTTCTGCTGAGAGATCTGCACATAATCTTATTGGACTTCCCTTGTATGTGATGGATTGCTTTTCTCTTGCTGCTTTCAAGATTCTTGCTTTCTCTTTGACCTCTGACATTCTGATTAGTAAATGTCTTAGAGTATGTCTATTTGGATCTATTCTTTTTGGGGTACGCTGCACTTCTTGGATCTGTAATTTTAAGTCTTCATAAGAGTTGGGAAATTTTCAGTGATAATTTCCTCCATTAGTTTTTCTCCTCCTTTTCCCTTCTCTTCTCCTTCTGGGATACCCAGAACACGTATATTCATGCACTTCATATTGTCTTTCAATTCCCTGAGTCCCTGCTCATATTTTCCCATTTTTTCCCCTATATTTTCTTCCTCTTGCCGGATTTCAGATGTTCCGTCCTCTAGTTCACTAATCCAATGTTCTGTCTCTTGAAATCTACCCTTGTAGGTTTCCATTGTTTTTTTCATCTCTTCTACTTTGCCTTTCATTCCCATAAGTTCTGTGATTTGTGTTTTCAGACTTTCAATTTCTTCTTTTTGTTCATTCCTTGCCTTCTTTATATCCTCCCTCAATTCATTGATTTTGTTTTTGATGAGGTTTTCCATGTCTGTTTGTATATTCTGAATTAATTGTTTCAGCTCCTGTATGTCATTTGAATTGTTGGTTTGTTCCTTTGACTGGGCCATATCTTCAATTTTTCTAGTGTGATTTGTTATTTTTTGCTGGCGTCTATGCATTTAATTACCTTAATTAGCTTATTCTGGAGATTGCTTTCACTTCTTTTACCTAGGGTTTTCTTGCTGGATGAATTTGTTGTCTATCTGTTCTTTAACATTCAGTTCAGCTTTATCTGGATCTCTAGCTTAAGTTTTGTTTAACAGAGGAGAAATTTTCAGTTCTTGTTTTCCTGTTTCTTGCCCTGCTTGTATGGTGCCTTTCCCCCCCACCCTTAGGAGGGTCTACTTAGAGATTATAGACCCCAACCCCATTTTCCCAGACTGAACTGGCCTCCTATCAGGAGGAAAGAGTCACCTGTGTCAGTTTTACTGAGGGTGAGACTCAGCAGGTTGAAAGACATTCCTGTGAAGTCTCTGGACTCTGTTTTTCTTATCCTGCCCACTATGTGGCGCTTATCTGCCTGCATGTCCCACCAGCGTAAGATGATGCGGTACCTTTAACTTTGGTGGACTCTGTCTGCTGGGGGCGGGGTGGAGACAGAGGAGAGGTTGTAGGCTAGTTTTAATGGCTTCAAATTACCAAGCCCTGGTGTCTGACTTCCTTGAGGGAGGGATTCCACCTGAGTTGGGTTTCACCCCTCTCCTGGGGAAGAAGGCACAGGCTCCAGACAAACCCCCAAAAGAGCTCACTTCTGCCTATGCCTGGGACAGTTGCATCCTGAGAAGTCCTGCCGCTATATCCAAAGGCAGTCAAGCCTTTGTAGAAACACAGCCACAAAAACCTCTGTTTCCTTCTTTTCTTCTCCCCTTTTACATCAGCCCTGCCCCCTTGGCGCTGGGACAAAAATGAGCAACCTCCGCTTTGACCAGGTTCACCTAAGCTGGGGGCTTATTTTTAGTAGTCAGAATTTGTTAATTAATTCCAGAATTGGCATTTGATTGTGCTCAGACCCTTCTGCTGGTAAAGTTCCTTTCCTTTCCCCTCTGGAAAGCAGCCTGTGGGGGAGGGGCACCGGCCACCACGGCTCGGGGAACTCACGGTTCTGTAAGGGCTCGCAGCCGGTCCAGCTGGTCCAGACTGGGGTACGCTGTGTGTCTGGTCACTGACGTGGCCCCAGGAGCTGTTCTGTACTGTTTCTGATTATTTAGTAGTTATTCTGGAGGACAAACTAAAATGCGCACATTGTTAAGCTGCCATCTTGACCCGGAAGTCCAGAAAGAACTTTTTGTGATGTGTGCGGTGCAACAGGGAGACTGAGCTTAATTACCAAATGGATCTAGAATTCTTTGGGTATGGTCCTCAAGGCATCAGTGGACTTAGCAATCAGCTCACTTTTTTGTCTAACAGAAATATAATGTGAGCCACGTAAATAATTTTAAATTTTTCAGTAGCCATATTCAAAAAGTAAAAGAAACAGGTAGAGTCCATTAATGAGGTATTTTACATTGTCCTTCTTCTTCTTCTTTTATTTTACTAAATCTTTGAAAACTACTATGTATTTTATACTTACAGCACACCACAGTTTGGACTAGTTACTTTTCTAGTGCTCAATAGCTACGTGAGACTAAATGCTACTATATAGAATGGCATAGATATTTCTACTTTAGTCCTCAAGTAGGGGAAGATGTAAACTTTGATCTAGAATAAAAGTAAAACGCTTCATAGTTACGTTCAAGTTTATTGCAGATCATATGAAAGTGTGGACTTCCAAGTACTTATAATCCTAGACTGACGTATATCTCTGGAAACCGAACTGGAGGTAAAAGGAAAAAGAACTGTTATCTAGTGATCACCTAAAATGCCTCAGGAACTAGGCCAGTTGCTTTACATAGATTAGTTCATTAAATCCTCACAACACTTTACGATAGGTAAAGAAACTGAGACGCTCGGGGATTAAAAAGGCTTTCCAAAGAGATACAGTTATAAATCAGCAGTGAACCTGGCACTCGGACTGAGCTCTCACTGCCTCAGTAGTTGATGTAACTTCCTTCATCTTGAGATTTAGTTTGCCTTATACCCAATTAGATTTTACCTTAGATTTGCCCCAAATGCTTGACCATTAAGCCTGCTATTACTAATCAAGACACCATGTACAACATGGCATTTCCAATTAGAGTTTTTACTTTTAGCTTTTATGGCATTTGATACACATCCAAGAACAGATTTGAAGAAACACAAAGGCCTCTATCTCGTAAATAAATAAAATAATAAATAAACAGATACATGGATACATAGAAAAAGAAATAGCCTATATTTTGTGGGTCAGAAATTTGGAGGACACGGGGCTTAAACTACATACTGTCATTGGATGATACTGGGCACGCTGATCATTTGTCTCCTGATGTTTCCCTTGTTCTTTATCGGTTAATCTTATTGATGAAACAATTTTTGTTTGTTTGTTTTTGTTGTTTGTTTGCTTTTTCTTTGTTTTTTTCTTTTACATGGGCAGGCACAGGGAACTGAACCTGGGTCTCTGGCATGGCAGGCAAGAATTATGCTACTGAGCCACTGTCGCACTGCCCTTCTTTCTAAATTTTAATCATTGAACTTCAGTTTTTATAAATACTCTTAGAACAATTTAGGTAATTAAGATTTTTTGGGGGAACAGTTCTTGTACATGAAGAACTCTATTACATGCCACATTTTCCTGCGAATAATTCTATTGGCTAGATTAACAAATACTGCCACAGAAAAGTGTTTTTTTTTTTTTGTATTGTTGTTTAAGTCATTGATCAATGCGTTTACAAAAAGCCATAAACAAACATGCATTTCTTCTTTATTGAGAGGTCTTAAATAGATGTTTAAACATTAAGGCAGTGATGATTCTAAATCAAAATGAAGTCCTAAGTTAAGGTTTTATTTTGTTTTGAAACCCATATTCATAGGCAACTGTGATCAAAGCAAACCAGGATATATGTTATTTACCCACCGCCAACATTTCCTCTGTATGTTATGTATGGAATATGAATTAGTTCAAAGAGGTGTTTTTTTTTTCTTTCTTTTTGGAAGCTGCATGGTCGAACCCAAGTCTCCCACATGGCAGGCGAGAATTCTACCACTGAGAATTCTCAGTGGTAGAGAATTGCACAGCCCTATTCCTGCATACTTTTAGAGTTTCTTGCATTTACTGGCTACTGAATCTCCTTCCTGGTATTAGAATAATATAGGATCTAGGAAACACATTTCTGGAATTTGATCCTGGTTTGTTCACATGGACCGAATTCAGCTTTCTTTTCCGAGTGACTTGGTTTCTTGCATACTAATCGGGGCCATTTCCTAGGTGAAAATGCCCAGGTGGAATGTGTAAGGCCAAGCTGGCATAGCAGGTGGCTCTGTGGGGGGAAGGCATGGTGGCTGAGGACCTCTGGCCTTTGAGGACCTTGAGAAGAAAACAGAGACTTCACAAGGAAAACTAGAAATAGAATACACTCAAAATACTGTACAAATGAGCACCAGGTGATTTTGCTGTAGAGGTTAGGTTATTCTAAGTGATGAGAAGACATGACATAATTAGTTCAAGATTCTCAAAGAGCAGCGTGCACTGTAGAGCTCCAACTGCATCTGGCAGGCTCCTTTACCAATTCAGAGAGCAACTTGACCCAAAGGGCTTTCTCCAGAGGCACTTCCGTAACAATTCAAGGATGCAAAGACTAAAAGCCCTGATTGCATTTGGAGATTAAATGTAAAGAAATGCAAACTATTGTCCCTGCTTACCAAAAGCTTCTATCTGAGTTATATTGCTCAGGCTGGACTCTTCATTTCTAGAGAGGTGAGTAAACCTATTCTAGAGACTTTCCATGGGTTAAAGACTAAAGTAATACAAAAGGTAGTGCATTTTCTGAAGATAGCTAAAAATCATTTAACTGAGACCCCGCGTAGAAAAGAACATTGTAATGGGCCACACTGATTTTTTAGAAAATGTTTTAAAAGTTGAGATGGAATAATTAAAACATGGATAAAGACTAATTAGTCTAATTAGGATTGACAGAAACATGCATAAGGACATGCATTTGTTCTGGATGTGGTGGTGGTTGCTTTTGTGTTCTTGCTGCTTTCTCAAATGTAATCTTTCATGAAGAAAAATAAAAAATTCAGACACAATGACTGCCAGTTCAAACCGAACTGCCTTGGTGCCTTGGTGTGTAAACGGAGTTATATTCTTTACTGCAGTGATTTTTAGTCACGTGCACTGGTTTAGATTGATTGCCAAATTTGGGGAAGGGGAAGAATTCCCTCTGGGGTGTACTGGCAATTATTTTTCAGTTGTTTTTCACCTGCCCTGGGGCACAAAGCCAATATCATTTTTAGGATCAGGTGAGTTTATCCAACATGATCAATTTCCTGTGATTGTCTGCTGCTGTCACTGGGGGGAGGGGACAGCAGCTCTCCTTGATCACTTTGACACTAAAAGCTGTCATTCGGAAATTGACCAGGTCATAAAACCCTGAGCCCCTAATGACAACCACAAAAAGATCAAGAGACTAATGAAGTCATGGAGAGATGGAGGTTAGTACAAGGTAGGTTACCCCTCACTACTACCTTTACTGTTCCTTCTAATGAGGCACTGCACTGGGTAACTGGTGTCAAGTCATAATGCATCCTGCCTCCAGAGTGTTCTGTCAGGGCCTGGAGAGTAATGTGACATGACAGATACAGAGGAAGATGATGAGTCAAATTCTCTGTGCTACTGAACATTGCCCCATAGGTGCTGAAGAAGGCTGTTAGTTCACTGTGGAGAGGGCCCAATGTACTCCATGGCCACATCCATGGCCATTTGTCGAGAACTGGGCCAGATCCCATAGGTGAAATCGTCCCTTCACGTATATCTAAGATCCATTTATCTGCCACTTGGAGTTTCACCTTTTGTTCCTATTTCCATCCCCCAGACATCCTTTCCTCTTCCCAACTCAATTCAAGTCAACAAACAATTATGTAGGATTTATTATGAACCTTCCAATTGTTGTAACTTCTTCCCCTATCATGTCTGCACAGTTCACTTTCCACACAGACAGCCAGAGTGATGTTTAAAACATGAGCTAAGAGCACATCACCACCTGCCTTACCTTCTTTAAAAACCTCCCGACCATCTTCCCATCACCCATAAGGTCATACGTGATTCTGGGTCTTCTTAGCATCCCAACCTCATATTGTCCTACCCTTCTTCCACTCATTACATTCCTACACACTGACTTTCTCACTGCTCCCTTATTTCTGCCTCAGTGCAGGGGAGTTTGGAGTCATGGTGGCCAAGAAATGAATGTTTCAAGGAGGGCATAATCAACTGTGTAGAGAGTTATGAAGAGCTCGAATTGGCTAGACTTGTGCACTAACTTTGGGAAGATGGAGGTCATTAGTGCTTCTAACAACAGTTTTAATTGGTGAGGTTGGAAGGCTCATTGTATTGGGTGGAGGAGAGAAAAGGAGAAAGAAAGAGGAGGCAGCCATCAGAATCAAGTCTTTAAAGAAGTTTTGTTATGAAAGAGCAAGAAATGGAGCAGCAGCTGGAGGGGTATGTGCGATAAAAGACAATCTTGTTATTTTATTTATAATAGGTGATAGAAAATAGAGCATGTTTGTATGCTGATGGGTTGCCTTAGTGGAGAGCCTTGGAGATATAAGGGACAGGGGATTATTATAGGGTCAAGTACTCCTAAAGGAGATTGGGGTGAAGTGTATAACCAGATAGAAGGCAGAGAGGATGTGCAGAGATGTGGGTAAGCTGACATTTGTTTGGAGAAGACAATGGAATTCCCTTCTCATGGCTTTTAATTTCTCAGTAAATCCAGGGGCAGGATCAACAATTGTGAGAGAGGAGTTGGCAGGGGGTTGTTGGAAATTTGAGCAAACAGAAGAAGATGTGAAATTGTGTTTTGGGAAAGTGAGAGTGTGAACTAAATAGGGAACTGTAGAACAATTTCCTTGAAGAGCTGAGTACCAGTTGAAGGTTTGTATTCCTGAACTTAAAGAGGGAGCAGCTTCTCTAAGTTTGAAGGAGCATAACATGGTGGAGGGAATGGGCACCAGATTGAATGAGATTTGGGTGTGAATCCTGACTCTGTTTCTCAACTAATTAACTACCTAACCTTTCTCAACGTTATTTTTCTTGAATATAAAATGGAAATAATATCTACCTCACAGGATTGTTATGAAGAAAAACATCATCTGACTGATGGCAGGCATTAGCAAATGGTAGCAATTTCTACTACTACTTCTATTTCTACTATGATTATTTGCATATGGAGTGACTGAAGTTAGCCCAAGAAGCTCGTTCCTGTCATTTACTTTTCTTAATGGAGGGAAAAGCTTTGGAAGTTCCCAGAAAACCACAGTAATGCCCCTCAGCTCTTTCACATTAGAGATAGCAGAACTAACATTTTCCCAAATGCACAGAAGAATTAAGACCACCTTATGCTATAACTTAGTCAAGGGCATTTTTCCAGTATAAAAGACCATTAATGGAAGTTTCGGGGTGGGTGGACAACCCAATGTTTTATCACTTCCTCCACCCACCAAAACCAACCATATCTAATTGACTTCTGTTTGAATTGCTATTTGGCTCTCTTTTATTCATGTTCAGACTAATACTTTTCTCCATGAATGGAAGAGGGAGATGAGGTAAATTTGTGGAGAGAAGCCCTGTGATAGTTCATTTGAAAGCAAGAGAAATATTACCTTAACTTATCATATGCAAAGAGAATTTTCTAGAGGAAAACATTGTTGAGCTGCAAGAAAAGTGAGATATGACTCTCTGGTAATTTATGGAAACTATTTCAAAAATGTACAAACTAGATCAGTTAGTATCATGAACATTCCATGTTCCCATCACCCAACTTCAGTACCTCCTTCCCCCACTGCTGCAGTCTTGTTAAGCAAATCCAAGACATCATTATCATTTCATTGAAATTATTTTTGTATGATTTTTCTAAAAGCCTATTTACAAAAGCACAGCCAGGGTATCATTATAATACCCAAGAAATTTAAAAATAATTACTTAATATTACCAAATATCCAGTGTTCATATTTTTTACAGTCTCATAATTTTTATAGTCTTTTTGTTTATAATAAGTTTATCCTGTTACTTCCTATTCATATTTAGGGCTAGTGTTTTCACACAACCTCTTTGATTTATTCCCTTCTTTCATTACTTTTTATCATAGGAGGCCTTTTGATAAGATGGAAGTGGATGGGAAAAAATGAAAACGGAATCATATGAGCAAGGGTAGTTTATTGTACATGGCATCTTTTGGGTGATAAAAAGTTTCTATTGTTGCATGGGTTTCATGTAATTAAGTAAAGTTTCAATAATTGAGGCATTATGGTTCGTGGCAAGTTAAGACAATAAGAAGGGGAAATGAAATGCACAATCACAAGGAAATGAAATATATTTTAAGAGAACTGGAGAGTTGTGTTGTAATTCACAGATTTGTTTAGTTCTTCATTTTTGAATAAGAGGAAATAAATTTATTAACAAAAATAAAAAAATCCCTCCACGCTCAAATGAATGAACACTTTTTCAATGATTGACTTTGTTTTGAACATTCACTTCATTTAGTTTTGATTGTCTAGTCCTTTGTTTGGAGTATTACAACAAGGGTCAAAAATATATAAATAACTCTTTAGCCAAGCTGAAATCAATAAATAAAGGATAGTTATAGAGGAAAAAATGAATTTTTGGAACAATCTGCAGCTGATCTTAATTGATTCCCTTACTAAGGTTATTAAAAAAAAATCAGACTATCAAAAATAGGACTTTGAGAGTGCATGGTGATACATTTCAACATGCTTCAGTAGTATGACTTGAATGAACAACGATACAGAAATTTAGAAATATAAGGAGTACTTATGGAAAGAAAGATAAAAGTAAATTGCTCAACCTTTCTGATTTCTGTCCTTCACGTTTCTTCTCTCTCTGGCAGCTAAAGACCCTGTTCTAGTTTGCTAGCTGCTGGAATGCAATATACCAGAAATGGAATGGCTTTTAAAGAAGTTGCTAGTTTAAAGTTCTAAGACTAAGAAAATGTCCCAATTAAAGGAAGTCTATAAAAAATGTCCAAATTAGGGCACCAACAAGAGGTTACCTTCACTCTAGAAAGACCAATGCTATTCAGGGTTTCTCTCTCAGCTTGGCAGGCACATTGTGAACCTGGCAACATCATCTAGCTTCCTTTCTAGGTTTCTTGCTTCATGAGGCTCCCCCAGGGGTGTTCTCCTTCATCTCCAAAGGTCGCTGGCTGGTGGACTCCAGTTCTTGAGACTCTGCTACACTGGCCATTCTCAAGCTTTCTCCAAAATGCTTCCTCTTTTAAAGGATTCCAGTAAAGTCATCAAGACCCACCTGGAATGGGTGGAGTCACATCTCCCTCTATTCAAAAGTTAATACCCACAACTGAGTGAGTCACATCTCCATGGAGATATCCTAGCCAAGTTTCCAACCTATAGTACTGAATAGGGATTAGAAGAAACGGTTGCTCCCACAAGATTCATTAGGATTAACACATGGCTTTTCTAGGGTACATAAATCCTTTCAAACCAGCACAGACCCCAAATTGCAGACCTAGCCTTGACACAGCTCCAACCTAATCTTTAGTACTAAGACATCCTTAGGCTGGAGACTTTCAAATAGTTTTAACCCAGCAACTTCCCTATCTTTCTGGAACTTATGGTTTTGTGCACTGTTCATTGCTCCTGATTCCCATTTTTTAATTTGCTCACAAATCTTCCTCCTTAGAGCAACTCTGTTGCTCAGTTCTGCCAGTTCATTTTTCAGGGTTAAGAGCTGTGTCCTGGAGCCTCGAATGTGTCTGGATCACTGGGACCTACCAATACGGATTTCTCAATTATCTTTTTTTTTACTTTCTATAGTTTTATTTCCCACAAATAGAACTTGCACAAGAGCTGTCTATTTGTTTTCTTTTGTTGTGCAGCCAGGCATTGGGGTTGGTGACTCTGCTACCCAGCTGGTCTATTCTTTCCATGATAGTTTTGCAGTTCTTGGAAGAAACGTGATCAATCTCAGCACAGTAAGATTTGTCGCACATCAACAGCACTTCCAGCTCCTTGACATTGTGAATCAGGAACTTTCAGAAACCGCTGGGCAGCATGTGCTTCATTTTTTGTTGCTCCCATAACCAATGTTGGGCATCAAGATCTGATTCTTCTCTGTACCCTCAGTGCCAATGCCTCTGAGTTTCTGCCAGTTACACCTAATTTTGACATATCAGTCTGATTGATGCTTGATGAACTTCTTGGTCCTCTTTTTGACAGTCTTGGGTTTCACTAGGGGTCTAAGGGCAGCTATGCTGCCAGGTTGGAGATGGCCTCCACCTCTGTGGGCAGCACCGAGGAAGTGAGAGGGAAGGAAAGTCAATTGCCTTTTTTTTTTGCATGGTGGGCCCCAGGAGTTGAACCTGGGTCTCTGGCTTGGCAGGTGAGAAGTCTGCCTGCTGAGCCACTGTGGCCCACCCAAGTCAATTGCCTTTTGATCGGCGCATCATCCTCTCCTGTGATGTCCTTTTGCTCTACTCTGTGATCCCTGGACATCTTTGTTGATGGCCATCTATAGATGTGGTAGTTGGATTGAATTGTCAACTTGGCTAGGTGAAGGTGCCTAGTTCTATTGCTGTGCACATGAGCCAATGGCATGTGAACCTCATCTGTTGCTGATACATCTGCAGTTGGCTAGGAGGTGTGCCTGCTGCAATGAATGATGTTTGATTTGATTGGCTGATGCTTAAATGAGAGAGCTCAACATAACACAACCAAAGCAGCTCAGCATACCTCATCTCAGCACTTGCAGCTCAACCCAGGCCCTTGGAGGTACAGAAAGAAATCACCCCAGGGAAAGTTGTTGGAACCCAAAGGCCTGGAGAGAAGGCCAGCAGAGATCATCCTGAGCCTTCCCACATAAGAAAGAACCTCAGATGAAAGTGAGCTGCCTTTCCTCTGAAGAACTAATGAAATAAATCCCCTTTCCGGCAGCTAGCAAACTAGAACAATAGACCTCCTGCCTTTGGAGGGCAGACTCCTACTGACTCCTATAGCCCATGTTCTGACCTGAGGTGCTACAGTTCAATATCCAATGGCCATCCATGGCCTGACCTATGACAGTAATGTGGAGAGGACAAAATAGAGTGAGGGTCTTTCCAAGAACTTGACCTCCTGAAGCTCAGTTCTCTGTCCTTCTGATGTAGATGATACCCAAATATATCTAGATGACAAATTAAACATTCGTATATAGAGTTGGATTTGCTTCAGGTCAAATAATGGAAATTGGAGACTGCCTAGGTCAACCACTTACTGGCTGTGTTACCTTAGGCAAATTATTTAATCTTTCTGTACCCGACAGAGGATCCTCATATGCTAAAGGAAGATAATGATAGCATTCATCTCACAGATTGCAGTAAGGATTAAGTGAGATAATCTGCATAAGGTGCTTAGAATAGTGCCTGGCACATGGTAGATGCTCAACAGTGTTAGCTACAATTTTTATCACCATCATTATTAGTTGCATTACTGGATGGATTCATTTTCCTTTAGCTATCTGGCATCCATTCAGAGCAGCTGACTGTCTCTAAAATACAAGCTTTTGGAAAAACACAAAAGATTAGTGATGTCAGATGCGGTAATACTAAAGGAATATGAAAACCGACATTTGAGCAATGGATATAGCAACATGGAGGTCATTTGTGAGCAGTTTTAGTGGAATGATAGGGACAAAAGCCTGATTAGAGTGGTACCCAAGAAAGAATGATCCAGAGGCCTTTGAGTTCTATAGTCAGGAGATACTCCAGTCAATTGTCACCTGGGCTTCAAGTAGCCTGCTCAGCCCTTGTGGTGGCCTGTACCCTGTCTTTCCATGTAATACAGACCTGGTCCATGAGGCCAGATGGAGGAGGTGTCACTGTGGTATCTTTCAACAGCCTTTCTTCCTTCCTTTGTTATCTTCTCTGCTTATTCAGAAAACTTCTAGAAGATTTCTGTGCTGGTTTTGTAAGTGTTGTGCACCCCAGAAAAGCCATGTTCTTTAATTCTCATTAAAGATTGCTAGCTGGGATCATTTTGATTGTTTCCATGCAGATGTGTCTCCACCCACTGAAGGTGGGGTTGCTTATTGGTGCCCTTTAAGAGGGAACCATTTTGGAAAAAGCTTAGCGCCAACAGAGCCCACACAGACAGAGATCTTTGGAAATACAGAAGGAAAATGCCCTTGGGGAAGCCTTATGAAATGAGAAAGCTAGCAGATGTCACCATGTGACCTTCCATCTAAACAGAGGTGATCTGGACACATTGGCCTTTCTTGAATCAAGGTATCTTTCCCTGGATGTCTTAGTTTGGACACTTTCATGGTGGCCTTAGAACTGTCAACTCGCAACTTAATAAATTCCCTTTTTAAAAGCTGTTCCATTTCTGGTATATTGCATTCGGCAGCTTAATTCATGCAGATAGATGCCTAGAGGTCACTTCAGCAGTTATGCCCAGCTCTATCTCACCTTTACAGAACTCAGTCTTAAATTCCTATTGGTTAATTGCTGACTGATGGCCTTTTGCTCAGAAGTCTCCCAGTCAGTGATCAGTAATCTGGCGATTATAGGACGTGATTGGATGATACTCAGGATTCACTCTTCTCTTCACAACTTTTTCCTGTTAGGCAGTCTGTCTTTGTTGTTTGGATTGCATCCTGCATCCGTCAAGATCCCATCAGGAAAGAAGATATGTACTTGTTATTCTAAACAGAGGGGAGTTTAATATAGGGAATTGATTACAGAGATGTTCAAAGGTTGAAAGAGCAAAAAGGGGACACTCAGGTAACCAGATCACTAATTGCTGAAAACAGCTACCACACCTAAGGCTGGTGGAACAAAAGGGAAGAAGGGAGGTTACTAGAACCTGTGTGCTTGGGGGACAGTGCAAATGAAACTCTAGAGGCATTACAATGTAAGCTTATGAGTGGGCAACAGTGGCTTAGTGGCAGAGTTCCCCCTGCACAGGAGACCTGGGTTCAATTCCCAGTGTCTGCCCTTGCAAAAAAATAAAAGGAAGCTTCTGCTAGAACTTAAAGCTCTAGAAGAGTAGGAATTTTAATCTTGTTTTCTACTTAACCCCAAGTCCTTAGACTAGTGTCTGGCACATAGGCTCTCAATAAATAATAGTTGAATGAATGAATAGAAAAGAGTTTTTGTGTGGCCTTTTGGGGAAAAAAAATCTCCTCACTTCTGTGAGAGTTATCAGAAAAGGCTGTCTCCTCTGGCTGCTGTGGTGTGTGTGAAGCCTGGAACTGCTGTGGGTATTTTACCACCATAAAATAAACTTGGATTGAAGTTGACTGACCTGTGGAAGGCAGAGTGGAGAGACGGAAAGAACCTGGATTCTTTCTTAATGACTTTTTGAGTTGCTCAATCAAGCAGACCCTGAAAGCTATTTTCCAACAGGGCGTTCCAGTGATAAGAACCAATACATTCCCCTGATTATTTTAAAAATATACTATCTCATACAATAGCCTAAATTCCATTCCTCTGAAGACTAGCTTGGTTTCCATTCAGTACTGAAGATAAAGAGTAAGTCTGGAGATTAATATAGTCATGATTTAACTTTGATCCTTAATATAGGTAACCCTAAATCAGTCCTAAATTTGATCAAGATTTGGGTTTGCTCTTTAGTGGGCTATATATGATTGACTGAAGGCATTTAACTCAACCATCCCATAGTAGAGATAAAGCACCTGGCACCATGTTCAGTAAATATTAATTTCCCTCTCCTCCCTATCCACAGTCATAGGTTCAGAATCATCTCTGGTAGCTGGGAACTGGAGCTAACTTCCAGGATAATTTGTGACATGGATACCATTCTGTCTTAAAATCTTAAAAAGATTTTATTTTTTTTTTCATCAGGTCTGTTTGCTACTAAGGTGTCATTATTCTTGCATTCCTCAAGATTTTCATTTAGGGGTCACCATTAAGGGCATGAGGAACTTTCTGAAAGGTTTAGGAGGTGAAAGGGTGAGAAAGAAGGAAGGTAGACCAGGAAATTTAAAGCTGGCAGGTTTATTTCTGTGCTCCCGGACGAGCTCACCGAACCCAACATTGAGAGAGGTGAGTCAGCGCCTGGGTGATGGAGTGGGCAGTTTTTAAGCAAGCGGGTTAGGTGATGTTGGAAGGGGCAGTTCTCCGGAAGTCATGTCATCTGGAAGGGGCGGTTCTCCGGAAGTTATATCACCCGGAAGGGGCGGTTCTGGAAGTCATGTTGGGAGGGGCTACACAGCCCCTGCAGCTCTGGTTGCAGTGACCTTTCCCGTTCCCCCGACCTAACTCTTTCAGTTAGCACAAACCTTGAAATTTGTTTGTTTGATTTATTAAATATACACTGAACTCTAAGGGTCTCAGGATGTGCATACAGAATACCTCAATTAAATTCAAACCAGCAGCTAAAATTTCCTATTAAGAAATTGAAGTATCCAAAAAACATCCAACATGGAATGCAGCAAAAATAGAAGGATAGACCTGGTGTCCATTTCTTCAAGATCAACAAACTGGCAGTCTGATGACGGAGGAATGGGAGGGAGTTGCCAAACAGGATTGGTCTCATGTAGGCAGGGTATTTGTTCATTGAACTTGTAATTTAAAGTGCACTGGCTACCCACCCCTCAAACCCACCATCATAAAATAAAACAAACAGAAAAGAAGCCCTTTTTAAATTTTAACACTGTGCTTGAAGCCTTCCCAAATAGAACTCTTTTGGGTTAAAAAGTTGCTTTTAAAAAAATCCAATAACCTGGGTCAATTAAGGAGGGAAGGTTGTTAGTCATTAATATTTTACTTACACATTAATCAATAGCTTTCTCCAAATACTTCCTTGAAACTAATCTTACTGGGCAAACGGACATTATATTGCACAGAGAGAGGGGGAATTTTTGAGCATGTAGTATCAGAGGAAAAGAAAGACTTGGATGGGAAAGAAAGCCACTTGAGTGGACATTGTAGCATGAGATGAAGATGTTGAGCACCAGGGCGTTTGGGAGATAACAGAGCAGTGCCAAAGGTGGGAGAAAATTTCAAACATCTCTATACTTCATTTACTTGCCAGTCTTGTCTATTACAGAGTTAAAGACCTTTCCAAAGAAACTGTGTAGTCTTTGGTTTACTTGAGAGACAGTAATATGAGAACTCTAGCTTGTGTTTATTGTTATGATGTTTCAGAAGATGAAAACTAATATCTAGCAATCCTTTGTTCTTGGAACACAGTAGAGTTCCTGGGCAAAGGGAGCCTGGCTGGTGCATGCTGTACAATGGTGGTCCTCAAATCAAAATTACCTGGAGGGCTTGCTCAAACCTTTTCTGGTTTTAGTACCTCTGGGGTGGGGCCCCAGTATTTGTATTTCTAACAAGTTCCCTGCTGATACTGATGCTGCAGGTCCACTGCAGTTGAGAGATCACTTTGAGGCTGGCTTCAGGCAGAGAATATTGTTGAGAAAGACAAAGGCGAGGTTTACTTTCAGAAAAGAGGTTATAAGCTTACCCTAAAATGGAGAACATGAGTTTAACTGATGCCATTTTCCAGCATCAAATAGTGTATTAGGTTCTTTGTGCATTTGGTACTTTGCAAAGTAAATTAATTAGACAGAAATGTAATGCGTAAGGCAGGCTTTATTGATAGTAGAGGATATGGTAGAAAAATATACACAGTTTAAGGAATACAGTTAGGTTACCAAACTTTGGATACTTCTTTGGCTCTGAAATGATTAATTGCTACCTTTTTGTGGGACCATACATTTTTTTTTTTTTTTTTTTTTTTTTAAAGAGAGAGGGAGGAAGGGAAGGAAAGACAGAGAAGGAAGGAAGGATGGAAGGAAGAAAGGGAAACATCTTTAAACATTTTCTTGTTTTATTATATTTTGTTTGTTTGTTTGTTTTTTTCATGGGCTGGGGCCGGGAATCGAACCGAGGTCCTCCGGCACGGCAGGCAAGCACTCTTGCCCGCTGAGCCACCGCGGCCCGCCCGGGACCATACATTTTTGCACATACTTTATCATAAAAGTTCTTACATTCTATTATAGCTACTTATTTACTTATTTACTAGCTATTTATTTAGTCTCTAAATTGTGAGAGCCTTGATGGTAGGGCTGTATTTAAATCATATTCGCAGGGCCTGGCACACAGTAGGTGCTCACTGTTAGGAATGCAGACATTGATAAATAAGTCAAGAATAGCCAGAGATTTTTACAGGCTTTTTCCAGGGCTCTGCTCACCCCCAAAGTAGAGGAAGGTAAGGACGTATGAGCAAAGGAATACTGGGGCAGCCAGAAGCCACCCTCCACAGATGCTAAACTTCTTTGAAGTCTCATTTTCAGTTTAAAAATTAATGTGGATTTTGCATTCTACTCCGTAATGCATCTGTGTTTATTTTAATACAAAAATCATGTTTAAAAGTACTTAGATAAATTACTTAATTTTTCCCCTCTCATTCCGCCTAGCCTCAATTAAGATAAAAAGGTCACCCCTGGGAGATATGCCATGCTTATTTCATGAAGGTGTATTCCACGTGGTATCACACTGGGCATCCACTAAAAGGACAGAGGAATAGGGAAATAGAGTGCAGTGGTGCTGGAATGGCTGCACAACAGGTGGTGCTCCCCAAATGTGCGGCTGGGCAGTTGAAGTCCTCAGGAAGTGGGCTCTTAGGGGTTGACAAGGGAGCCAGACAGGACAGAGGATTCAGAAGAGGGCTGAACCTGGGGTGTGACTTAAACATGACCTTTGGAGCACTGCACATCTCTCTTTCTCCTCTCTTTCTCTCTCAGGGGTTGAGGAAAAGGGGAAAAGGTAACAACAGTATGCAAAGGAAAGGAGGAGGCAAGGGAAGGAAAACCCTTTAAAAAGGTTCTTGAGAGGCTTTGAATGATAGGGTAATTTGGTTGTAGAGTCTTTGTAGAATGTTAGGGCTGAATTTCTTGAAGAAGAGATCTAGAGATGATTCCTAGGACAAAGGGCAATGATCATGGGTTCTCATAAAAGTGTAGATAGCTGAAAACAATGGGAAAAAGACATCCTTTGGTGGTAATGTTGAGAATCTACTGGAGAAGAAAGTTGTAAATAAATGTCCAGAAACAGAGGTAATTGCAGATAAACTCTGCAGCTGCCGGTCAGTGGAACATAAGAGGAATGGGGCAGCCTTTACTGAAGGGTTTGGCTCTCCCAGCACAAGCTCTAGACTTTACTCTTTCCCTGTTAACACCCCCTAGCTTACACTATCTACCTCCCCCAAGGCAGATGCTTCTGTACATTCATGAGATGTTGGCATGCTTTAATGAATCCACAATTTCAGGTTTCACTGCTCTGTTCCAGAAAATCAAGGATTAACATTTACATATAATTTATTTAGCTATTGCCTGAGACAATTACCTAAAAAAGAAAAAAAAAATCACTGTTTTCAGAAAGAGTAATTAGAGCAGCGCATTTTTGCTCTGAAAATTTGGCGCAAGGAATTTAATTTTAACTAACATTCTAGGTGACTTCTCAGAAGGTATCATTTCACCCCTTTAAGGTAGCCATGCAAATTAGCATAGCCCTAGGTTCAGAATTCAGAAGAAATCAATCTAGTTCTAAACGAAACAGAGATAGGAGGAAGAATGAGAATTAAGCAGAAATTTGGAACCCATCATGCGATTCTTGTAGTTCAGTGGGAAGCTGCGGCTCTCCCTGTTGGATGTGATTCTAACACTGTTCCGTGGCAAAAGCTGGTTAGAACTTAAAGTATTTTATGGGTCATGAGACTTTGGCTCTATCTGCAAAGCTGCCCCAAGGAGTCATCTTTTTATGCCTTAGCTATTCCTTCCAAAGCTCACTTTTCACCAGTAGTGGGCAACCAGAGAGGTCTTTGTCTAAATACATTACATAATCCCTCTAGGAAATGCCATGACAGTGTACAGTTGATGAAATGGAAACCCTGGCATAGTGACCTTTCTCCCAGATATCTTAGGACATGCTTTATGCTTCACTGGACAAACATCTCTCTTTCCAAACTGGATTCAATTTTAAAGAATTTTTCCCTTAACTGTGAGCATGGAGGCACAACAGATTGCAGAAGAAGTGAACGATTTTTCCCCCTTTCACTAAAATTATCTAGTAGTTCTACAAGCTGGAAGTGTATATGCGCTGCATGATTAAAGAGTTGTGCCCCAAAATAACAACCTTGTCCTTGCCCTGAGGAGGTAATGGTATGAATGACGCAATTCAAGGAGAGAGAAAAAGGCAGCTCGTATTATCAGGAGTGTGCCATCTTGTTGGTGTATTTTGATTGTTGTTTTCTATTGGTATATTAGTGAAGAATGATAGCTATTGCTAGTTTCTGAAAATTTCCCTTACTTTTTGTTCTCCTGGGGTTGTCCAATGTGTTACACTTGTTAACCTGTTTCCTTTTGTGAGAAGCATATAAAATGTATGATCTGATTCATACAAAATTTATTTAAGCATGTTAACTTTGTGTGTATTTACTTGTGAAGCCTCAGGGTTGATCAGCAACACCAGGGGAAAAAAAAAACACCTTTTTGCTTCTGGGGACTGCTACTTTAAAAGTAATTATTCTGCTAGTAATAAAAATGACTCTAGCATGAGTGCTTACTTTGAAAGGACAATGAAATCTGTATGTCCTTGAAAATTTTAATTTCTTTAAGAGTCGTCCAAAATAGATAAAGCTGAGAGCGTGGGTGTAGTTGCTTATTTGTGGCTAATTAGTACACTGTATTCTCTTCTAAGGAAAAAGAAGACAAGCTGTCTAGTGTACTAAAGGGTCAGAAAGTTCTAGGACATTTTTTTCTCAAACTTAGGCAGTGCGTCTGCTCTTTTAGAGAGCAAAAATTGGTTTCAACCCTACAATATTGATTTAAATTATTTTCTGTTTCAGTATTACTTAAATTTATATAGAAGTCTATGTGTGATTAGAAAGAATGTATATTTTTAAATTACTGAGTACAGAATTGCATATATGCCCATTAGGTAGAAATTGTTGGATATATTGTTCAAATCTGCTATTCATTTTTTTTGTCTGCCTGATCTGCCTGATCTCCTATCTTAAGAGAGATGTATTGAAATTTTCTACTGTGTTTGTGATTTTTTCTCATATCTCCTCCAATCTTGTTTTATATATTGTGGAAGTGATGCTATTAGCTACCTGAATTTTGGGATTTTTTTCCTGGTTAATTGTTTCTTTTATCATTATATTATAATCTTCTTCATCTACAGCAAATGGCTTTTGTTTTTTCTTGAATTTTGCTTTAAGCTCTCTGGTATGAACATAGCTATACCAGCTTTCTTTGGGTTCATGTTTTCATGTTCCATCATTTTATTTTAAATATTTCTGTTTTATTGTTTTTAGAAGTGCTTTTTTAAAAACAGCTCATAGTTGGACTAAAATATTTTAAAAAACTGTTTAGAAGTAGTGGTGCGATGGAGGTGCGATGGCAGAATTCTTGCCTGAACTGTCGGAGACCTGGGTTCGATTCCTGGTGCTTGCCCATGTAAAAGAAAACAAAAACAAAACAAACAAACGAACAGCTATTCAGAAGTAGGGAACATAGTACACTAATCCCCATATACCCATTATCCAGATCCATCAATTATTGAGATTTTTATCACACTTGCTGCATCTATCCCATTAAAAATGTTTAGTTTTTTGTTTGTTTACTTTAGTGGAAGTATTTTGAAGCACTTCACAGACATCATGTCATTTCACCCTGCATACTTAACATGCATCTATAAATAATATGGACAAGTACTTTCTTATATAACAAAGTAAATGCCATTATCACATCCAGCAAAATGAATAATACTCCATTAGTACCGCATAATACTTAGCATGTAATTAGTTACCCCAATTGTCTAATGCATTTGTATAGTTGATAACGTGAATCAGGATCCAAACAGTGTCCCTGTTTTAAATTTGGTTGCTATGTTCCCCATCTCTATTAATGTAGAGCAGCTTCATTTTTAAAATAAATTTCATCTATTGAATTTCTTTAGAAACAAAGCTAGTTATCCCATAGAATGCCCCATATTGTGGATTTTTGAATTCTGTATGTTCTTTTGTGGTGTTATTTATCTTGTTCTTTGATCCCTTGTATTTCCTTTATATGAAAATTTTCCAATCTGAGAGTTTCTGTCTTTTAACTGGTGAGTTAGATCCATTTGTATTGATTAAAATTACTGATACTTAAAATTTATTTCTAATTTCTTATTTTGGGCGGTACAATGATGGCTCAGTACAGAATTCTCACCTGCCGTGCTGGAGACTGGGTTTGATTCCTGAAGCCTGCCCATGCCAAAAAACAAAAACAAAAACAAAAACAAACCAAAAACCCCAAGCCATTTCTAATATCTTATTTTGTGTTTTCTATTTGCCTACTTTTAAAATTTATTGTTTCTTTTACCACTGTTCCTACATTTCTTTATTCCTTGCTTTTTCCTCTATGGTTTGGAAGTTAAAAATTTGATTTGCATTCTTTTGGCAGCTATTCTTAAATTTTTAACATATCCATTTGACATGATCAAATCTAAAGGTAATCTATATCTTTCTCTTTTTCTTTATTATAAGAATCTTAGAATGCTTTAAAATTATCCTGTCCTGTTATGTGTAATTGTTTTCTAATATTTTATATAGTCAGTGTTTATTTAAGTTTTTATGCATTCTTACAAATTACTTTTCTCCTTATTTCTTTTAAATTTTGTTGATTTTTTTGGGTTCAGAGTCCTTTTTGAAAAGTATGTCCTTTACTGAGGATTTGTGAGGTGTAAACTTTTTCAGTATTTTTATAAGAACATATTTGATTTACTATGCTCACTACTAAATGGTAGTTAATTTGGGTATAAAATTACAGATTTGTTCAGAACATTTTCCATTGTCTCCTGGCCTCTATTTTTGTTGTTTAGAAGTTAGTTGTCAGCTTAATTGCTATTTCTTTCAGATGCATCTCTTTTTCCTCTGGTTTCTTATAAGATTTTCTCTTTCCAGTTTTACAATGATGTATCAAGGGATGTTTTTGTGTTTACTTATTCTACTCAAGATTCATAATACTTCTTCACCTGAGGACTCATGCCTTTAAGTGATTTTGGGAATACTGAGCCATTATTTTCTTTTAAAATATGGCTGCGCCCTGATTCTCTCTTCTTTTCTTCTGAATTTCTAATAGATTATTTCTGAACATTTAAAAATTCTTTTCTAAATGTACCTTGAATTTTCTTGTGTATCCTTTTCAATTTCTTTGCATGTTGTAGTCTTATTTATATCACTTATTAATTTTTCTTTCCAGTTGCATCTAACTAGCTTTTAAATCCTGTGTTGAGTTTTTAAATGTGATTTTATTGAGATAATTTGTATATCATATAATCATCCAAACTGCATAATCAATGGTTCATAGCATCATCTTATAGTTGTGCATTCATCACCACAATACATTTTTGAATATTTTTATTACTCCAACAATACATATAAGAATAAAAATAAAAAATAAAAATGAAAAAGAATACCCAAATCCCATGCCCCTTATATCCTCCTATTATTTATTTAGTTTTTGTCTTTATTCTTTTACTCATTTGCTCATACACTGGGGACAGGGAGTATCAGCCACAAGGTTTTCACAATCACAGTCACACTGTAAAAGCTATATAGTTATACAATTGTCTTCAAGAATCAAAGATGGATTGATCTCTGGGAGGGGGATTATGCATTAATTAAACTATTTGGTTAAGATAAAAGGCAAAAGAATTCTTTTAGCTCCACTATCTTAGAGCAGCTAGAAATAAAAACCAAAATTGGGGAATTGTAACCTATATCAAGCTCTGAATTATGTTTTACAACTAATTGTGGTGCCTTGCTTTGAAATTTATTGCTTTTTTTGTATATATGTTATTTTTCACAAAAAAAGAAGGAAAGAAAGTTGATTGTGATGACAAAAAAATATTTCAGCCCTCTAGCCTCATATATTCTGGAGCAGCTAGAAGGAGAAATCTGAGAGGATCATATGGTAGCACATGACAGACTCTGGGATCTGTCCTGCAATCATTTGTTGAAGAGTGCTTTGAAAACTATTGCTTTTTTCCGTCTTTGCCTTGTATATATGTTATATTGTACAATAAAAAAGGTTAAAAAAAAGTGTAAAAAAGGCAAAAGAATCTTAAATGTACTCAGTTCACATCTGGGATCTTGGGAAAGCTGTCTGCTTCCGGTGTCAGTGGCTTCTTTCAGCCCTTGTCCAGAGTCTTGGGAAAGTAGTCTATGTCTGATACCTAAAACTTTTGGACTGTATTTAATTGTAAGGTAAGGTTTCCTGTGGGTTTGGGCATCTAGGCAGGCGTAGAGCTCCCTCCTTCTGCCTATAATTTGTCCATGGTTGGCTGTAGCATGGCACATTTTGCTTTTTCAATGTCCTCATGGCGAGTGTTGTTGGGTTGCTCGTTTTTACAGCAGCTGTGAAGATGTGGACCTCATCTAGAGCTGCTGACTGAGCAGCTTCATCTGCTAGGGTGTTTCCTTTAGTTTGCCCAGTATTTTCTTTGTTGTGGCTAGCTGTTTTTATTATTGCTACTGCTTTTGGCAACAGTAGGCAAGTTAACAACCTATCAACCCATGTTTGTTCTTTATAGGTTGCCCAGAAGTCAGGAAATCCCAGTGTTTCCATAATATTATAAAATCATGAGCTATGTTGTAAGTATATCGGCTGTTTGTATAAAATGTAATTGCCTTGCCCTGGTCCAGTTTGCAAGCTCAGGCTACTGCCTCTAGTTCAGCTTGCTGGGTTGAGCTGGTTTTGGATAAATGTCCCTTTTCAATAACTTCTGTAGAAGTTATCCCATACCAGTTACTAATTCATCTTTATAGTTTCTTAGGCAGGAGCCAAACCTACACCTTAGATCAGGATCTTCTAATGGTGTTTCACTTAGGTCTGGCTTAGGGGACAAAACACTATCAAGTAAGGTTATTCAGTTATGTTCATAATAGTCATCATTAGTGGTTTTGGGAAGGAAAGTGGCAGCTGTGTTAAGACACTCAACTGAAAGATTTGGGTTACAGAGAAGGCCTATTTCAAGGTTTGTAAGGCAACTGGCAGAAAAGTGTTGGGTATGATAACTCTTGGGCAAAGCTTCTATAGCATGATGAACAAACGCTAAGTGTCAGTCCAGGGTGACTTTAGATACTGCATTCACTAGTTTGGCAGTAGCACTTAGTGCTTAATGGCAAGAGGAAGGCCTTTTGCAATAGCCTCCAGGATCTTATTGTAGTAGCCAATGGGTCAAAAATGTCCTGCATGTTTGGTTATGACCCCATTTGCTTTCTCTCCTTTATCAGTCACAAAAAGGAAAAGACGAAAAGAACAATTTGGAAGTCCAAGTGAAGGTGGGTTAATGAGGACATGTTGAAGATTCTGGAAAGCAGTTAAAGTAAAGTGGAGCCTTTGAGACTAAAGGGTTCTTGGAGGTCATTCTTTAGGAGTTTATAGAGGTCAGGCAATTACTGCATATTTAGGGATCCGTAGCCAGCAGTAGGCAATAAGTCCTAAAAATGCTCTAATTTGCCATTTAGTGGTGGATAGGGGAAAGCATAAAATTCCTTTGAGATGGGCTTGGTCTAAAGAAAGCCCACTAGCAAACATGATATATCCTGGGAACTTGACAGGGTTTTGACAAACTGCAGGTGTTTTTTGAGAAGTTTTGTTGGCTAAAGCAGCCCTGGTCCAGTTTGCAAGCTCAGGTCAGGCTACTGCCTCTAGTTCAGCTTGCTGGACTGAGCTGGTTTTGGATAAATGTTCCTTTTCAATAACTGTTCTGTAGATGTACGTTCAATAAATGTTCCGTAGATGTACAGTCTTTCAGACATATATTATGGGAGGTAGAGGAGAATAGCAGGTCTTCTAAATATCTCAAAAGTGTGGATCCCATGACGGAATGGTCATATGGGTTGCGATGAAGAATTTGGGAAAATTAGGAAGGGCATTCCTGTATCCTTGAGGGAGTACAGTTCAAGTACATGATGATCATTCCAGGTGAAAGCAAAAAGGTATTGACTTTCCTGGGAGACTTTGATGGAGAATGCACTACAGAGATCTATGCAAATAGGGAATTTAGACTTCAGATGGATGCAGTTAAGAAGGATGTGGGGGTTAGGCATAATGGGTGTTGGAATTACAGTGGAGTTAATAGCTCAAAGATCAAGGATGAGTTGCCACCTGTGGCTGTTTGAACAGGAAAATTAGGGACATTACAGGGACTAGTACAAGGGATGATAAGACATTTGGAGAAGAGATTCTGAATGATAGGTCAGCCCCCTTTGATGACTAATGAGCTGAGAGGGTATTGGGAAAGACAGGAAAGGGTTTATTGGGTTTAATTTATACTGTGATAGCAGGAATACAGGATACTATTCCAATATTGGTAGAATCGAGGGCCATAGTTTAGATGGGTCAGAGAGAAGGACATTGGGTGGTGGAGACATGGGGCTGATGTCTGCACACATAAGGGGATATGAGGACAAGTTGTGAGGGCTATTAGAGACAATGAGGACAATTTCACCACATGAAATGAGGATAAAAACCCATGATCGGGCCACAGTGGCTCAGCAGGTAAGAATGCTTGTCTGCCAAGCCCGAGGACCCAGGTTTGATTCCTGGTGCCTGCCCATGTAAAAAAAAAAACAAAAAAACCCATGATCTAGGAGGCAGGTATCAGAGTTAGGAGAGACTAGAAAAAGACGAATTCCTTCAAGTCCTCCAAGTACAAAGGGGAGGGGTTGGAAAATGAGTAGAGAGAAAGGGTGATTTGCATTCTCCACTATAGTAAAGGATTTTGTACTCTGAGGGACTCACATAGCACCTTAGGAAGATAGAGTAGCCTTGGAGTCTCCAAGGATGGATGGGGGCAGCTCCAAACAGTTGTTGGAACATTTCCAAGAGATGTAACAGAGACTGTACTGACTTTGTACACCTCCATTTCCCTGGAGCATCTTTGTACAACATGGTTAGATTATAAGGAGAGCTGCAAGGTAGGGTAGTTTTAGAATTTTGACGGTAAAGTGGGGAGCATGAGAGATCTAATTTTGGTGCTTTTCAAGCATTCATTTTTCCAATGCCCAGGGCACCTGTAGTAGTGGCAGAGGCTTGTTTCGGGGGTAGATGGCTCTTTGGCTTTCCAAGGTGATGACATATACATCTGGGGAGTTCTAGTTTGTCTGGAATAGAGTTGGCTTAGCTACAAACTTGGACCTTATTTTTCTTTTCTGTATGTTCTATTCTAAGAGAGTCTTGCAATCTGGCCATGGTTCACAGCAAGATGTGGGTGTCTAAGGTCTGCCAGTCAAGAACATTAGGCATGACTAGGGCAGAGACTTCAGGGTGGATCCTTCTAACATCATAGAATGGTAATTGATCAAGGCTCCAGGGTGGTTGTAGGTGAGCCCAGAGTTGGTATCATAACCTTCAGTGAAATGGAAGCAAAATTCATAGATGGAGTCTCCCTCTTTTTGCTTAAACTTGGAATTTTGAGAGGTCGATGGGTTGGGGGAAGGCAGTTTTTCTATCACAAATAGGCCGAGACATTTCCCAATGCTCCTTGGGTGTTCAGCATGTTTAAAGTAAGACTTAAAGCCTGGCATGCTTGTGGAGGTAAACCAGTGTTCAGTGTGCTTGTCCCACAGTTAACTGTGCTAATTGGAACAGATTGGGGATATTTGGCTTATATGTGAGGCCAATAATTTCAAATTGGTGCTGGAAAGCCATGGGATCTTCTCGGGATTAGGCAGATTTTTGGCAAAACTGGTGAGTTCGCTCTGAGTCCAGGGAATAATAGAATGTCAGGGAACAGTGAATTTAGCTCTGATGCAATATTCTGTTGTCCAGAACTTGGTTTTAAAGGGAGACATTGGGACTGGATTGAGAGTGTCAGAGTCCGAGGAGCATGGTTGAGGTGGCACAGGCGGATGCTCAGGCTTGGGGAGGGGTTAGGGAGGTCCGGGTGATGAAGCAGTGGTAGGAGTTAAAGTGGGAGCAAGAGTTCTAGAGGTAGTAGTGAGGGCAAAGACATTACTTCCAGTTTGCTGAACTGAATCATGAGTCTGTGTTTTTAAGTTTTCATTGTTTCTTCAATGGATTCTAATTGAGCCTTACGTTCCCTTTCAGTAGTTTCTAGGAACCATTTGTTAAAAGCATCGCATTCAGCAAACTTTAGTTTTTAATTTGGGGTTGTTAAATTCTTCTCTGAGATGTTAAGTTTGACCTGATCAAAACAGCCCCATTGCAGCCAGGCAAATTTAAGTTCTTGTGTAGAATTCTTATACATATAATAAGTGGCCATTTGGACAGGAGGTTCCCTTAAGGAGATATCAGTTAACTGTTTATTACCCTTTATCCCATGAGTGATAAAATGAAGCAGAGAGTTCTTACTTGATGGTTCAGTAATGAATCCACAAAGACCTTACCAGGCTATTTGCTCAACAAAACAGATTTTGACTTCAACCAAGAGACTGGAGTTCCACGATCTGAGTTGGAACTTCTGATTCACTCCGCTGACAGTCCCTGAGAGGTTGGAGCTCAGTAGGCTCCTACAGGTACTGTGCTCATCGCCAGGCAAACAGATGACAGAGCTCTCAATCGGATCCTGCTTCTGACACCAGAAATGTTGAGCAAAGAAATAACTGGGAGAACTTCTGTAAATAAGAAGGAAAGTTTTACAGAGCAAAAGCAGCATGCATGCAGAGCAGGAACAAATGGAGGTTTCTGCTCAAAAAGGTAGGCTAAGGTAAACAGCTTATATAGATGTTTAGGGGAGAAGAGGGTGAGGGAATGCATTGTGGTTGACAGCCAGTTAATCTACAACTGGCAGCGACAGGATGTCTGCAAGATCTGGCCACTGGTGACTGTCAGCAGATACTCTTATTATTGGCCTTAACTTGTTTGCAACAATCTTTCTTGTTCCCGGGGGTAGAGGTCTCTGTTGCCACCACAGTGGATCACTGGTATGTGATGATCCACTTAGCTCCGTTAGCCTCCTTTTCTTCTTCATAGTCCCCTGGGTAAATCAAGATGGTTAGTAAAGTTATTGATCATTCCGTTTTCACAGCTCTATGCATGGCAGATTGAAATGTTTTAAAGAAATCACTTTCAGTTTTTTAAGTTTTTCTCAGAGATTTTCTTTCTTCCTTGTGTTGGGGATTCAAATACACTTTACTGTGGATTTTTTATATAAATTCGGTCCTATCACAATCAGAGTTGCCATTGTTTTCACCCCTTTTGCATCTACAGCTTGATCCCACCTGGGTTCTCCATCTAGTGGCCTATAAAATTTGCTGTTTGCAATAGAACATTAAAAAGTTGCAACCCCTTTTAAAGTCAGACAAATCTTGGCTCCAAACCTTTTCTTACAAACCTTAGCTACAGGGTTTAGGCTAAATTATTTAAGAAATACCTGGAATTAGTTTGCATTCAGTCAGCAAAAACCACATGAGACAGAGAGAATGCTATGCTTTGTTGTACTGGATGATTCTGGTGCAATTAAGGGGGCCCATGATAACTAATCTGATGGCTCATATCTGGGTGAGGATCAAAATTCACTAGCTGTGCTCTCCATCTATAGATTGCATCCTATCTTTGCAGCTGTTCTTAGAAAAAATAGTATGGGCAGGTTGACGTGATTTCATTGCTACTGCTGATGTGATTTCATTGCTACTGCTGGAAACTGAAAAGAAAATACACCACTGTGGTAGAATTTTTGACCTTCTACCAAGTATAATACTTCTTATTATTGTTAGTAATTTAATATGAACCACAGAGGGTCCCTTTTCTTCTTTCTTGATGAACTCTTGATTGTACTTTAAGAAAACATGCAAAAAATGTATAATCACGTTTTAAGAATATATACTTTTGTTTTTTTCCATAGTTAGATACAGAAGAAAAGGAGAAAATAGCTTCTTTTTTCTTCACATAATAAGATGTAATCCAGATTTTAGATGGTTAGATAATTAACAAGTTACATGAAGAGTGTTACGTGTTCATTCTCAAAATTCTTATGTGTAGATATTGTCTACTTTTTCACTATCTCTTTCAACTTCCTGACTCCTCTTAAACTTCATTGAAAAGATGTCTCCTTGTGCCCTTGATTAAACAGCTTAATCTTCTCTGGTCTATGATTTTCAATTATTCTAGCTTTGAAAGGTCTAGGTATATTGTCTCTATTAAAGACTCTAGAATTATTGTAAGCTGAGCAGGCTCAAATCCCACCTGAAATCTAGATCTCAGTTTATTACACTCCCTAGCCAAGACTGCATTTTATATAAACAAATTGGAATTATTTTCCATTTGATCTGGATATACTAAAAGAAGAAAAGAAAAAAGAAAAAAAACTCTCATTTTTGGGATAAAAGCTGTTATTCCTTTTCTTCTTCTTCTTACATTTAAATTACACTTGTTCCTATAAAACAAATGATGGGGAGCCCATCAGCCCTTGTGCAAGTTTCCCATCTCTCCCACCTTAGCAGACAGAAGGACTATAGAAATCTAGACCCAGGCTTCTGTTCAACCTGAAACCCATGGATAGCTCCCATTATGAGAAAGACAGCTGATAGAAAGTCAAAGATGAAGCCATATTAAGTGTTACCCAGGGGACCTCTCATTTGGAGTCGAACGCGTATTACCTTTAGCCTCTCTTTCCTCCTTCTCTGAGACCTGCCAAGTAGTGCCTGGGTTATCAGTTTCTGGTTGGAGCATGTGCAGGCAGGGAGCTTTGTAAGCATTTCTGTTCCTTTTCCTTGCTTCTTAAGCCTGTTTATGTTTCATTATCTTTTTCATTCAAGGTGAACATGAGTTATTAAACAGTGCTCATAAACAATTTTTTGACTTGTAGACAGGAATTTTCCTACATTCTTGAAGGACTGATTTTCTCCATATAAATCACAAACATTTTGCTGCTCAATAAGCTTTCCTTTTCTTTCCTTGTACAGTAAAAGAAGAATTTTTTTATTATTTATCCTAAGTTTTGTGATGCTGCAAGAGGGTACTGCATGGGGGAGCAGTTTTGACACAAATAAACAAAATGCTTTTGTTTCCTAGTTTTATAATCAGGTTTCTCCTTTAGACTAGAGTCTGCATACATGTTCATTGTAAATACAAAAACATAAATTAAAAAAGGAAAACCTTTTTTACTCAACAGAATTCTCTGTACCGGTCAAGGAAGTGCCAAACTTAACAGATGTCTTACACTGTGCCCTGCAGGCCAAAACATTAGAGTTTCATTGAAGTAGGAAGAGGAAGGAATTCTAGAACTTCAGGTCCCCAAATGGAAATGCCCCTTAGGACAAGTCTAAACTAGGGAAATAGCACTGGAGCTCTTCCAAGTCAGTTGGCCCAGTCTAGTGTAACTCATTTCTGGGCCCCCTGAAGCTGTTTGTTCAACTCTGCAGTCTACGACGCCACAGTGTCAAAGAGAGTTAATCATTAGCAAGTGTGAACAATGTCAGAGGAATGAGGCATGATTGCGGTTCTCTCTGTTTTGATAAAATTTTAAGCGTTTGTCAGGATTGAGATTAAAAAAAAAACCCAATATGTCCATGAAATGTTAAAGTAGTATGGAATTTTGGGAGCAATTAATTAATTTGCTAGCATTTTAAATCATGCTTCTCATTGTTTTTATAGAAGAGAAGGTGGTGTGTTCCTCTGCAGGGGACGTAGCATTACTGCCTGGCCTGGGGCAGTCTGATCCGGCTCAAGGTACTCGCCTCTCGAGACCCTATCCTTGGAGAGTGAGCTAAAGATTTAGGTTAGGACCCTCAATATCACCAGCCTCCTCCTGTTCCTTCTGTTAAAGCCACCAAGTACTGCAGTAGAAATAATGTGGACTCAAGTGACCCAGGACCTAATCTCCTGCTTGTCCTCTGGGCTGGGGATCATTGCGACCTCACAGTCTCTCTTTGGATTAGAACCACGGGAGCCCTGGGTCCTGGGATTCTGATGTCAGGGGTGGGATGTAAAATAACATTGAAGGATGGATTTTCCTTGGGCTTGTGTGAGTCCTGGTTAAAAAAGGGTGATCATCCTAAAACATAATCAAGAATTCCAGCAGCTACTCAGTATGGCTGTATAGTTTATGAGTCAATGGAATGAGGGAGGCAGAAAGCTAAGCCCTCCATAGTAATAGGCTGAATCTTAGACACTAGAGTGTCTCTGAAAATCAATCACATATTATAAATATAACAATTAAGATGTTCTTCCAAGAAGGCTTCCAGTCTTCATCTTTTTCGGGGACCAGAATCCCTTTATATGATCCCTTCTTCAGTTAAGGCACCACCATTCCTTCACCTTGGTGCTCATTCCAGAAACTTAAGACACACTGAGTGCATCATGATATCCTATTTTCTAAACAATCCAGTCATCCCTCTCGTTTCTAGTCCCACTGCCAATGGCTTAGTTTGGCCCTTGCAATTTCTCTCTTGGAATCCTTCTAGCTAGTCTTCATGGACTCAAATTCATGCGGGATGCTGCCAGACCTACCTGGTTAAAATGCAGATCTGATTCCAGTACTCCTCTGCATGTTCAATGAACCTTTTTTGATGGATAAATCCTAGCCCTTGAATATAATCTGTGACCCACTTTCTAACTAGGGCTTTGCCTTCCACCCCACCCCCATTCTCTCTTGCCATATACCACACACTGGTATTTATGCATCATGGACTTTTATACCTCTTGGCTGGCTCCCCGAAGCTGTTTAAAGAATTTACCACATTGTACCAGAAGCATTTTTTTAATGTCTGTCTCCTTTCCGAGGCTATAAGATCCTGGAGGGCAGAGACATCTTATTCAATGCCATAGAAATTTCTTGAAGTGCATACAACTAAAGACTAGGTAATCCTTAGTATCTGTGTTCAGGTAGATAAGCTTGATTCAAAATACCAAGCTCAGTTAGATTGTAAAATGAAATTATCCTAACTCAGTAGTTCCTAATCTTGCTGCCATTCGTAGTTACCTAGAGATCATTACAAAATACTCAGAGGAAGCTGGGTGGGAGAGGAGCAGGTCTGTCCGCTCACAAGAAGCCTTCTTGTGAGAGGATCCTGAGTCCCACCTCTAGAGATTCTAATATGATTAGTCTGGGGTGTGACTGAGACTTCAACATTCTGAAGTTCTGATAGAATCTATCATACTAAGGGTAAATACTTGATGTTTTCCCTGCTGGTAGGGCTTTCTGGTTTCATAAATTCTTCCTTTTCTACTAAAAAAAAAAGCTCTCTGATTCTGAAAATGCAGGGACTCAATATATTTATAGAATTGAACCAAGTATGGGAGAAGCTGCTGACCCTGGCTGCACAGTAAAATCGTTATCCAGGAAACTTAAAAAGTATTGGTGCCTGGACCTTGACCCCACAGGTTAAAGCACATACTACTTTCTCTACATCACTCTGGCTGGCATCCTCCACATGCCATTACCACTCTGTGAGGAGAGGGCTATCTTGTCTTATATATTGTTAGGAGAGAAAGAAAGAGACAGATATTGGGAGGGAGAGAGAAACTACATATGGCACTTTATGGGGATATTTCCAACAACAGGTTTAGTTTCTACTCAGTGACACAAATAAAATTCATGGGAAATTGTTTACACTTCCTTCTTCTTAGCTACTGATCTTTGCATTTGATAGTACTTGTCATGGTTTAAAGGTATAGCCAAGGCTTGTTTTGTTGTAGGATAAATTTTCATTCATTGGGGAACCTGGTGGAGGAAGTGAAACCAAAGGGAAGCTTTCTCCTTTTGGTATCTGGGTTAGATGGTTGGGTGACAACCAGGCCTCATTAGTTCATTAGTAGTCATAGCAGTGATGGCTTATTGCTAGTTAGTTCGTCTCATATAACTCTCCATAGCCTACTTGGAGTAGGAAAGAAGGGGGAGACACAAATTCTTCCCTTCATACTTTCCTCTAATGGAAGCAGAGGAGGTGTAGCTGGTTTTAAATTGCTACTTATGGTTACCATATCCACACAACCCTACCCCTAATTCATTACATAGGGGTTAGAACCCTTGAAAGCAGAGAATGAGATTGAGAGGCCATTAGTCCAATAGCCCAGAGGCATCGAATTTACCAACAACCGTGTCAGTGACTCTTCCCCAGTTGAACTTTCAGATGAGACCCCAGCCCTAGATGACACCTTGATTTTAGCATTGTGAGAGGCTTGAAATCGAGGCCCCAGTCAAGCTGGGCCCAGGTTCCTAACCCACAGAAATTATGAGTTAATAAATGTGTGTTGTTTTAAGTTGCTAAGTTTGTGATAATTTGTTCATAGCCTCAGAGAGCTAATATGAGTCATTTGATGACATTGTGTTATCACAGCCAATTCTGCCATTATTATAGATGTTTGGGTTAGTCTTACCTTGACAACAAATCTTAAAATTCTGGAGAGTGAGGGTAGTTTCTTATACTGCTTGGCATCTCCCTCAAAATATTTAGCAAAAGACTTTGGATATGTTAAATGCCCATTAAATATATACTGAACGAATGAACAATGGTATGTTTGTTCTTGATACTTTCAGAGGGTAATTTGAATTCATGCCTTTTGATATATTGCCATCTCTGATTCTGTTGTGTTTGCATTAAAAATTTCATGCTTATTTCCTTTCAGTTAATAAAGAAAAAATATTTCTTTTCTATAAAAGATTTTGTTATTTTCTCAAGGAATTTGGAGATGTGTACTCCTTATTTTGTCAGGTTTAATGAGAAGTCAGTTGGATGTACTTTAGAAAGTGGGGTGAAACATATTTGGCCTACAAATTCTGGGTCCTGATCATTTTCAGTCTCACTTTGCCTACATTTCTCAAACAATTCATTCCAAATGATCATCATTTAACTGGCCACCTAAATGCATATGAAGTAAGTTAAATCCTTAACTCCTCAAACAAATGAAGAAATTTCAAATATTTTCTTTTGGTTGCTGAGGTCTGTGTAAAGAAAGACACATATCAATAATTTCCTGGTTAGTCCCAGTTAATGGGGAAAAATCAGTGAAAATATCAATAAATATATGCCATATAGTTAATCATTAGTTTGCTTTTTGGTACATATCTTTTAGACACAGCAATGATAATCATGTTGATGCCTGATAAAGGTCAGATTAAATGCAGCCTTCTCACTCTTCTCTAGAGGAAGTAATCCTCATCTTTATCTTATTTTCCTTATAGCACAAGAGACTCTCACAAGAAACTGATGACTTCCCTGAATGGTTTCCCCATTCCTCCTCCATCACAGTAGCATTTTTGAGTTTGGACTTCAAAGTTTATAGCTGCCTTGTGTTCTCACTCCAGCAGAAAGACATCCTGTCCCTCGGGCACTGTGCCGCATAACGCTTTGAACTTTGGCCATATGGGTATGTGACCAATCTGTCCTCCTCAAGAAGTTTGACCAGGGCATGAGGGGATTCCATCTGGAGGTGAGAGAGAGCCCTTCAAGATTGAGCAGGCAGTAATTGCCTCCGGGTGTAGCCTAGATCTTTCTTTAGTCTACATAGCTCAGGACCTACCATCCTGAACCTTGGCCCCTCCACGTTCTTTCCTGGTGGGTAGATATGCGTAAAGTTAACAGTGGTCATTACCCTCATATGAGTCTCCCATTCTTAACTCCGGGTGCTGCCTGTTAGCATGGGTAATAAGGCACAGAATTTCAGCAAGGTATTTAGTAAACCCTTTTATGAATTTCTAGGGGCATTTGGATTGGATGAGTTTGTGTAAAGGTAGTACTGTAAATTGGTAGAACCAGTAATTCCTGGAGGGTGCCAATTAATGGATCATTGTCAACTTGCAGGGTGTTTGAATAGGATCTGTCTTTAACCTGAACCGATCAATATTAGTTATCCATGACTTGGGCCATTCATGACACACTGATCATCTTTGTTGATTATGTGAAGCAGCTTGCTTTAGCAAATACACTGAATGACGGAATAAAATTCCAAATATATTGGAACGATGGGTGAAATCTAACAAGATAGACTTCAACAGAGATAAATATAAAGTCCTACTCTTGGGTGTGACATATCACACACACACACACACACACACACACACACACACACACGCTGTCTGTTCCAATGGAGGGCAAGATTCTGAAGTCTGGACTTGAGCATAGTATTCAGGAGTGAGGGACTTGGTGCATGGAGCTGTGGGAGTTACGGTGGCAGTGCCAGGCCATTCACCTGAGTTATATCCAGGGGGGTTAGGCAGGGAGGGAGCGTCTGGCTACACAGGCAGGCAATAGAGATCTGTTGACAGGGAAGTCTTTAGAGGGGGAGGGAAGGCAGAGTATAGGCAGAACTTGGGGTAGTTCCTGGGCACTGGTGGTTGCTGTACTGTTTTTTTTCAATCTGTTATGATGGCTTTAGGCATGGGTGGGGAGGGAACAGTTAAAGGCACCAAACAGGTGTGCATGAGAACAAATATAGAAAGGGGAACTATGTCAAGGAGTAGCATATAGAAATAAAAGTCTCAAGAATTTGAGTTGAAAATATAATGTAAGTCAATATTAGGATGTAGGGTACCAAAACAGCTAGTTAATCTCAGTCTCCATTAGTAGATGTTAATGGTTTTTCAGTGAGAGAGGTCCAGCTTGCTTCTGTCTAGGTCTGATATCACCTTGTGTACTGAGTCTGGTACTGGGTACCATGTTTTAGGAGGGACATTGACATGCCTCAAGGTAGCCAGAGAGACTTCATTTGTTGATTTAGTTCCCAAATATTTATCAAACATCAGTAAAGTGCCAGGTCCTTTTCTAGACACTGGGGATTTAGCCACAAACAAGGGAGATAGGCATAAAGTAGTAAACAAACAACATAACTGTATATAATAATGCTGGAAACTGACTTAATTCGGGTGGGGATGGGGTAATTTATTTAGGGTTATCAGGGAAGGGCTCTCTGAAGACCTGAGACCTGAGTCTGTGGCAAGCATAGAAAGATCCAGAACATGTGCAAAGGCCCAGAGGTAGGAAAGTGTTTGGCGAATAGAAGGAGGGTTGATCTGGGAGATAGTGTGCAATGATGAGAGTAGTAGGAAGTGAGGTAGGAAAGGCAGGGCTTGACTTTAGTGAGGGGATTCAAAAGTTTCCATTTATTGTATTTTACACAACTGCCATGTATATAGCATGTAGTAGGTGCCAGACACTGTTCTAAGTGCTTCACAATTATTAACCCATCTATTCTCATGAAAATCTGGGTAATACTAATTCTCAAGTTGCATTTTACAGTTAAAAAATGTTATCACACCTATTATTTCATTTGAAACATAAAAATATCGTATTTAATAGAGCTCTTTAACATAGCGATTTCACAGACCATGAACCTGAAGTTCAGAGAGATTTAATGACTTGCCCAAGGAACAAATCCTGTGCTTTTTTCACTCTTAACGCCATTTTTAATTTGAGTAATAATTGAAGAACAGGAAATGCTTAACCCGGAGAAGATAAATCTTAGAGTGGACACTATGGCCATGGTTAAATATATGATGCACAGTGCTGGTTGTTGCCTGCCCTTATTTTACTCAGTGACCTAGAATCCCTGACCAGACACCCATAAGAGTCTTCTCTTCACACGGGGTGGGAATTTAATATTAGCAGGGTCTTTTAGTGGTGGTGGTTCTTTTGTTTTATGAAAACCTCATGCTTTTTACCTAGAAGAATATTTAAAATGTTATCAATCCATCCAATTTAAGATTTACAGTTAAGATTTTGGATCTTAAATTAGGGAGGGAAGAAGTGTAGCATATGCAAGCATGATGGTGCTGCCATTTATTTGCTCAATTAATAAATATTTTACTGAACTCCTCTCATGGGCAAGACCTGTATACTTGGTGTTGGCTATAAAGAGATGAATGAACAAGTACAGTTCCTTCCCCTGTGCAGTTTACACTCTTGTGGGAGAGTCAAACAAAACCAGATAGAAAAATATGCATTCAATTTCATATTTTATTAAATGCTAAGGAAGCAAAAAAAATGTATGTTTTTGTTATCTTTTGAAATTTAGTAGCTTAAAAAACTACATTCACTTAGTTGGTTCACAAATCTTCCATTTGGACAGGTCTCAGTGGAGATAGCGTCTCTCTTCTCCACATAGTACCAGCTGAGGCACTGCACTAGGGTTGGAGGGTTTACGACTTGCCAGTCACATAGCTGGCAAGTTGATACCGGTTGCTACTTGGGAGCTCATCTGAGGCTATTACCTGGTGGTTCCTTTCTTCTTGACTTGAGTCTCTTCATGGGATTGCTTGGGCTTCCTCATAACATGGTGGCTAAGTTCTAAGAGACAGGAAGCAAAGCTGTCAGTCTTTTATAAAGCCTGGACCCAGTAACAACACAATTATTTCTGTTGTGTTCTATTGGTCAAGAAACCACAGAGCCCACCAAGATTCAAGGGTATGGAATTATATTCCCAACTCCTGATGGGAAGAATGTCAAAACATTTGTGGCCATCTTTGATCCACCCCCAAGCTATTTCTATCTAAGTTTCTACCCTTAAATCTAGTGCCTTCTTTGCCTACAGATTTTTCCTACAATTAGGATATGTTGACATTGGTTTTTAGTTGCTGGCTTAGCTGTGAGCTCACGGTCTCATCAACTCATGAGGATTGTTAATTGGCAGATTATCATGATTCTTCCCTTGATTATATATATATAAATATATATATTTAAAACCTTCTTTTAAAAATAACTAAGCATAAAGAGCAAGATATCAAATATGGATGTAGGATTAGATATGGATTCTGTATGTTTACGTTTGTTTTTACATCAGTAGCTCCTCATTTAATCATTAGGTTCTGAGTCTCATGGGTTTTTATACAAGCCTAGAAAATCATAATCAGCCCCATGTCTAGAACCCTTTGAAGGGCTTCATTTGCCATCAGTGACTGTCAAAGGCATATTTAGAAAAAGAATGCTTATTTTGCTTGGTTGTTAACTAATGAGCAGACATCTTTTTTTGCTTTCTGACCCTTCCTGCTTGGTTAGCTTCCCTTTGTTGGGTGAAGGTGGAAATACCTAGGTTCAAATTCCATCTCAGTACTCCCTGTGGATCATTAGGTAAATTGGACTTTCTGAACTTTACTTTCTAGAACCTAAAATGCAGGTAACAGTACTAACATGAAAGGTGTGAAGTATTTAATCAACCCTTGAGGTGAATCACCTGAGTGCCCAGTAAATACTCAATGAAGGTTGTTTCCTTTCTCTTCTCCAGGCTCTGATAGTTTGTGTCTTTCTCATCTTAAAGCAAAGTCCTCGAAAGAACAATGCATTACATTTTCACCATTTCTCACTTCACTCTTTCCTCCTAATCCTTGACTCTCTTTGAAACCTTTAAGGCTAAAAATGTGTTGCTTATTAACATATATATATATTTATATATAAAAATTATATATATTGTATTTTATTATATATCTATATATAATTTGCTCTTTGCTCACTTAACAGTGAGACTTAATGTCTAGCTCCCTTAAAAATCTTACTCTGATCAAAACTACAACGACCACTTCCTATTCACTAGGATCGGATGGCTATTATTTAAATATGGAAAAGAGTGAGCGTTGGTGAGGATGTGAAGAAACTGAAACCTCATGCATTGCTGGTGGGGATGTAAAAAAGGTGCAGCAGTCACTGTGGAAGACACCTTGGTGGTTCCTCAAAAAGTTAGACATAAAATTACCATATGACCTGTCAATTCAATTCCTAGGTATATACCCCCGAAGAATTGAAAACAGGAACTCAAACAGATATTTGTATGCCAGTGTTTATAGCCGCATTATTCGTAATAGCCAAAAGGAGGAAACCACTCAAGTGTCCATCAGCTGGTGAACAGATAAACAAAATGTGGTGCATACACGCAATGGAATTTTATTCAGTAATAAAAAGGAATGAAGGGTGCATGGATAGTTCAGTGGTTAGAATGCCCACCTTCCATGTGGGAGACCCAGGTTTGATTCCTGGACCATGCACCCCCCCCAAAGGAAAAAAGGAATGAAATTCTTATATGTGCTATGATATGGATGAACCTTGAAAAGAAGTACAAATATTGTATGATTCTGCTTATATGAAATATCTAGCATAAGCAGATTCATAGAAAAAGTGGATTTGAGATTACTAGGGGCTGGAGGAATGGCAAGTTTCTGTTTGATGAAAAATTTTGGTAAGGGATGGTGGTGATAGCACAATATTGTACATGTAATAAAAGCCGATGAATTGTATACTTAAAATGGGCAAGTTGGAAAATTTTAGGTTATATATATGATATATAGCGTCTGAGTCCTTTTACAAGAAGTAACTAGTATAAAGTACTTAGAATGAAATTGGACAGAAATAGAAAACTGTAAAACAGATACAGATGGCTTCCCCACAGCAGCGAGGGTTTCTCTTATTTTCTTCCTTTCACTGGTGTCTTCACCCTTTCCACCTAGCCCTGGACCCTGCCCAAAGGAAAGGTTTCAGGGCTAAAGAAAGGTAGCCCCCTCCCAAATTCCAGCTCTAAACTCTGAAGACTTCCTGTGCAGTCCTCAGAACAGGCATAGCTCTTCCATTCAGGAAGGTTTGTTTATTCTTTGGATAGATTCTGTTTGCAACCGGAAGATCAGGAGAAAGAAGAAGGAGGAATTACCTCGGATGGCTGGAGCAGAGATGTAATGAAGGGAAGGCCCCAGGGCTTTGCCAGTGGGGCATCTGGCCGGAAAATCTGTGGATGAACAGCTCACTGTTATAAAAATGACCAGAATCGCATATTCTAATAATCATTGTGGATGGTAACATGTTCAGAGCAGAGGATTGCCATGGAAGAACTTTAACATTTATTGGTGATTGAGATGTAGGAATCCAGAGACATTTGATTTTTTTTTTTTTTTTTTTAAAGCAAGAGGCCATCTCCAGATACCTTTCTGGTGTCAGCATTCAGACTTTTGAATCTTTGGCTATCTCTATGTGCTATTATAAACTGATGTCATTATAAAGATATCATGACATCTGTCTTTTTTCTTAGAGTCATGAAAAGGACTATCTTTAATATGGAATTGGATATGAAAAGCAGTTTCTGATCTATGTGTCCTAGAGAATTAATGACATCCTGATTAAATAGTACAGTAGTGATTCTTAGAATGCTAGTTGTTACTCTAAGGTACCGAATCACAACCTGGGGTTAAATTTATTTATTTTTTATTTATATGTGACTCTGGATACCCAAATGGCATTTTCATTTGCTCTAGATGTTTTACTTAGTTTATAAACCCAGCTATCGTTACTGCCATATATCTTGTGTTTTTGTGTAGCCATTTACAATTCAAAGTCACATTTAAAGAGCGCAAAAAGGAAATCCAATTTAATGCAGAACATTACAAGTTCAATAGACTTTGGGAGTTGAGATCATAAACTGTGGAGTTGGAGAGACATGGGTGAGAACCCATTGTTTGGTGGTTGAGTGTCTTGAAAAGTGTTCTTTTTTTTTTTTTTTTTTGGGTGCACAGTCTGGGAATCGAATCTAGGTCTCCCGCATAAAAGGTGAGCATTCTACCACTGAACGACCCATGCACCCTCTTGAAAAGTTTTTAACTTCACTAAAAGTTTTAAACTAATCTGTCATATTGGGATAATGATAAAAACTATTTTGTCAGGTTCATAGGAGGAATGGATAAAGATAATCCATATGAAAGGCTTAGCCCAGTTCCTTGTATAGGATGGACTCAATATATAGTAGACATTAACACTGCATGAATTTATGTTGTGCCTGTGTCTTGGTTTGCTAAAGCTGAAGGAATGCAACATACCGGAAATGGGTTGTAATCAAGGCTCAAAAACTAAGTTCCATTCTAGACAATTAACCAGCTGTTTTAGTTTGTTAATGCTACCAGAAATGTAATATACTAGAAATGGGTTGGCTTTTACAATGGGAATTTATTAACTTACAAATTTACAATTGTGAGTCTGTGAAAATGTCCAGATCAGGGCATCAACAAGACTGGCTCCTGCAATCCTCAGGTCCTCTTCACATGGCCAGGCACATGATGACGTCTTCTGGTCAACCTTCTCTCCAGGATTTTGTTGCTTCTATCTTCTGGCTTCATTGACATTCCCTCTGAGCTTCTGTGTGTACCCTTGTCTCTCATTTTTTCAGGCTCTCTTAGCTTGTCAGGGGCTTTTTTTTTTTTTTTTTCTGTGTTTTGTCCTCTTATAGAGGACACCAGTAGGAAGCCCAAACTTGAATGAGGTGGGTCACATCTCAATTGAAATGACCTAATCAAAAGGTCCCACCTACAATAGGTCTACATGCACAAGAGTGGATTAAAAGAATACAATCTTTTCAAACCATCACAGCTTTGCAATTTTGCTATGCTACCTTGGAGAAATTACTTCGCTTTTTATCTCTCTATCCCACTTGTTTCTCAATGTTGATTCGCAGACTCAGTACATACTTGTAATTATCTTTGCATGGGTATCTCATGTCTCAAGTACAAGTCACATCTCTTTATAGCTTCCACCTTCACCACTGGTGGTTTGTACCTGGTGGATGCTCATTGCATTTGGTGCTGTGGTGAGTGTATAATAGTGTGTCATGCAGTGAACCCAACTAAGATCAGGAGGTCTTAGTTTGCAGGAGAAAAGAATTCATGTTTTCTTTATGGCTGGGACATCAACCTTCAGAGGTACAGGCAGACTATCATCTTACTGGCAACACAATTCTTCATGACTGTCTTGGTTTACAGAAATTTTTGCGGTGCAAAGTCTCCATAACTTCAAGTTTTGGAAAAGATGCTCTGTGAATAGTAAGCTTTTTTTCTTTTTATGGTACTGTAGAATATTATAATGTGCTTGCTTCTTTTCATGTAAGAATCAGTGCTGGTCCTTGTCCTGTGGTGGTACATTCTTGCTTTCTACATGCATGGCCACGTGAACTATGTCTGGCTTATGTGTGCTGGTGTCTACTACATGGGTGAATGCTGCAGTTTCACCTCTGTTGTTCCAATCTCCTTTATTCAGGGGAACGTTTGAGAAGAGTCCTGACTGCTTAAAATTAAAGCCTGAGAATTGCCTGTTTGAGTTGGAGTCACCAAAAAAAGAAAAGAAAAAAAATGAGATGGATTTCAGACAAGGCACTCTGCTACTCATTTCAGACACATCCTGGAAATGTGGCTTCCTCCACCCTGTGCCAGACTCATGTTCTCATCTGAGCTGGTATCAGACTTCCCTGTTGTTGACAAGGAAGGACTTTGGCTGTGCTAGTGTTGTGACTCAGAGTGCATATGGCAAATCCAGGTCTTTTATAAAGCATCCAGAGGTCCCAGAAGTGATATAAAAAAAATCTGAAGACCTGGGTTTCTCTGAAGTTTTGAATCAGGGACCAATGTTTGGGGACCCCTGGCTGCTCAGGGAAAAGCAGGGATGTCTACATTTTCTTTTGCATCTGAACCTCCTAGTAGAATGAGCTTTCTCTCCTCCTGCTGGTGAAACCAGAGAAGTGTTTGCAACATTTTTGAAATGAAGTAAAATCTTTTTTCTTTTTTGCATGTGTGTGTGCACGTGTGTATGCATGTGTGTGTGAAGGTGTCATTTATTTGTTCACTGTATCTTTGCTTCTGACCTTCAGTAGATCTTGTGGCATAGCTAAAGCAAAGACTGGGAAATAAAATAAACGGATGCAAAATAAAGCAAAACAAAATACTTTAATCATTTCCAGGCAAGACCACCCTGCTTGTTAATGTGGCTCTGGCTTATAGGGTGATTTTATGTGAGAAAACAGCTGTGTTCTATATAACTTATAGGGTCATATGTCATTTTAACCCACCTAGCAAGTAAGTGCCAGATACCCACAGTGCTTTTCTCCTGTGCTCTTCTTCCTCTCCATTTCCAGCTTGGTGACCTAAGGGACAGACTGTGGGAGCACAGGGGTGCCTTTTGTGTAAGCGAGCAGGGACCCAGGTGTCCTTAGGTAGTCCATCTATGGATACAAAGTGTGGTTGGGGCATAGAGGATCTGAGGATCAATGCCTGGCACAAACGTTCCTGTGGCCAGAGATACAAATTGACAACTATTGTCTAATATTAATTCTGTTTTGCAGATGGAGAAACAGAGTTATTGAGAGAATAATTGATTTACATCAGCTCAGCCAGCTAGCTACTTAATCTCAAGAACAAGACCAGACTTTATGTGTCTAGGCTCAGAGCTGAAAGTTCTCTGAACTAGATTTATGTGTTTGCTGAGCCTCTCCCTCCTGATGGCCACTTTGAGAAATCATCTCAAGTAGAAGACGTGAAGGCATTTCTTCCTGAAGCTCTGAACAGTGAGATGGCTAATTGTGGTTTTCTGTCCCTGAGGGTCTGTGTTTTTACGACCCTCACAAACAAGCGAGCAAACAATGGCAGCAGCGACTGTGACAAAACTGGCTGTAGTGGCATTTGAATTTTCAGGAGATCTGAATATAAAGTCATACGTATTTCCCCTGAAAGCGTAGTCAGCTTTGCTTGGAATATGGGCAATAAAACCAACAACTTGCTTTAGTGGATAGTGTAATCACAAACCACTCAGACAGCAAAGGCGGTTTTTGGGAATCTTGATCGGGAAAACAAAAGTCATAATGACTTCCTGTTTTTCGACATTTGATGCTGATCGTCGCATTCTGGGATCCCTGACTCCAATGAGATTTTCTTAAAGCATTTCTTTCTCACTGGGATTCACTATGACTTTTATTTTCTTTTAATGATCTCCTTTCTGATGATAAATGTGATATATGCAAATTATGCAATATTTGGGAAAATGTGGAAAATTATAAAAATTAAATAAAAGTAACTTCTAATTCACTACCCAGCAGTAACTGTTAGTAGCATCCTGGGGTATATCTTTCTATTCTTTCATCCATCTGTCTATCTATCTAAACATAATTTCAAAATTGAGATGCATTTTCTTGTGCAATCTTCTTTTTATTTCACTGAAAAATATATTGTGAGAATTTCTCCATGTAATTACATATTCTCCTAAAACACAATTTTTAAAGGTGGCATAGCTTTCTGTTGTATAGATGGACCGTATTGACTTAATCATTTCCTTATGGTGGAATTTTAACAGAATTCTGACATTTATGGTTCTTAAACATATGGATAATATAGGCTCTATTTTTGGACCCATCACCTTTCTTTTGAAAATACATTTATTTTGATCAGTTTTAAAATAATTTATCTTAATTTTAAATCATCCTTTCCCCTGGGACCTTGGAAATAGGGCAAAAATGTGAAAAAGCTATAAGATATTGACTAAAGTTGGGGTAAGTTAATGTTAAATTATAAAAATTCTTCCTTGCCTCCCTCCCTCCTTCCTTGCTTTATACCCTACCCCCTTCCCACCTCCTTCCCTCTCTCCCTCCCTCTAATGAGTGCCTACTACATGCCAGGCGCAGTGCAAGTCCATGGATCAGCAACCAGCAAATGCTGGCCACTGTGTTAGCAGACACCTCACAGAGTGGGTGGCTGCAGGGCTGTTTGGGGGTTGTGGAAAGAATGGAACTAGTGGCACCTGGATTATCAACCTTGTAGGAAAGGCAAAGTAAGGAATGGCTGACCTGAAAAGTGTGTGTGTGTGTGTGTGCGTGCGTGTGTGTGTGCGTGCGTGCGTGTGTGTGTGCGTGCATTTTTCATGGGTAGCCAAGGGTATGTAGCAAAGAGAAGATTGGGTGAGCTGAGTGCCCTTCACTCATGAGCTTGGGAGAGCCTTGGAGCAACATTTCTCAGTTCATATCTGAAAATAATAATAACATAAAATTCCCACTTTGCAGAATTCAAAGGTTATTTTAAAGTCGCATTAAATTCACTCCTACACCAAGATGTTGTATAACGTCACATACATTTTTTCTAATTTTTCCATGGTACTGAACTCTTACTACCAGACAACTAAATGAAAGAAAAAGAAGGAATCACTCCCAGCTATCACCAGAACAAGATATTCTTCTCCCTTGGGTGTTCTCACTTTGGAATGTACAGGCACACCTTAGAGATATCGCAGGTTCAGTTCCCGATCACTGCGATACAGCAAATATCGCAATAAAGTGAGTCACATGAGTTTTTTTGTTTCACAGTGCATACAAAGTTATGTTTACACTATACTGTAGTTTATTAAGTGTTTAATAGCATTATGTCTAAAAAACAATGTGCGTACCTTAATTAAAAACAGTTGGTTGCTAAAAAATGCTAGCTGTTATCTGAACCTTGAGTGAGTCATAATCTTTTTGCTGGTGGAGGGTCTTGCCTCAATGTTGATGGCTGCTGATCAGGGTGGTGGTTGCTGGAGGTGGGGGTGGTTGTAGCAATTTCTTCAAATGAGTTTGCTGCATTGATTGACTCTTCCATTCAAGAAAGATTTCTCTGTGGTATGCAATGCTGTTTGATAGCATTTTATGCAGAATAGAACCTCTATCAAAATTGGAGTCAGTCCTCTCAAACCTTGTCATTGCTAATTTTATATGTAAAATTCTAAATCCTTTTTGTTATTTCAACAATGTTCACAGCATCTTCACCAGAAGTAGATTCCATCTCTATAAACCGCATTCTTTGCTCATCCATAAGAAGCAGTTCCTCTTGGTTCAAGTTTTATCATGAGATTGCAGCAATTCAGTCACATCCTCAGGCTTCACTTGTAATTCTGGTTCTCTTCCTATTTCCACATCTGCAGTTACTTCCTCAATGGATTCTTGAACACCTCAGAGTCATACATGAAGGTTGGAATCAACTTTCTTGAAACTCCAGTGAATGTTGATATTTTGACCTCCTCTCATGAATCACAAATGTTCTTAATGTCATCTCGAATGGTGAATCCTTTCTAGGAGGTTTTCAATTTATTTTGCCTAGATCCATCAGAGGAATTACCATCTGTGGCAGTTATAGCCTTAGGAAATATATTTCTTAAATAATAAAACCTGAAGGTAGAAATTCCTCTTTGATTCATGGGCTGCAGAATGGATTTGTGGTAGAGGCATGAAAACAAACACCATTAATATTATTGTGCATCTCCATCAGAGCTCTTGGGTGTCCAGGTGCATTTTAAAGGAGCAGTCATATTTTGAAAGGACTCTTTTTTTTTTTCCTGAGCAATAGATCTCAATAGTGGGCTTAACATATTCAGTAAACCATGTTGTAAATAGATGTGCTGTCATCCTCGCTTTGTTGTTCCTTTTTTAGAGCACAGGCAGAGTTGATTTAGCATAATTCTTAAGGGCCCTAGGATTTTCACAATGTTAAATGAGCATTGGTTTCCATTTAAAGTCACCAGCTGCATTAGCCCCTAACAAGAGTCAGCCTGTCCTTTGAAGCTTTGAAGGCAGGCATTGGCTTCTCTTCTCTAGCTATGAAAATCCTAGAATGCATCTTCTTCCAATAGAAGTCTATTTTGTCTTCATTGAAAATCTGTAGTAGTGTGACCACCTTCATCATTTATCTCAGCTTGATCTTCTGGATAACACGTCGCTTACATCAGCATTTGCTGCTTCATCTTGCACTTTTATGCTATGGAGAAGGCGTCTTTCTTTAAAATTCATCAGCCAGCCTCTTTTGGCCTCAAACTTTTCTTCTTCTGCTTCCTTACCTCTTATAGCCTTAGACTTGAGGAGAGTTAGGGGCTTGCTAGGGATTAAGCTTTTTGCTTAAGGAAAACTTGTGGCTGGTTTGATCTATTCAGACCATTCAAACTTTCTCTGTATCAGCAATAAGGGTGTTTTGCTTTCTTATCATTCATGTATTCACTGGAATAGCACATTTCATTTCCTTCAAGAACGTTTTCTTTGCATTAACAACTTGACTAACTGTTTGGCACAAGAGACCTAGCTTTTGGCTTGTCTCAATTTTTGACATGCTTTCCTGCATTGCTCAATCATTTCTAGTTTTTGATTTAAAGTGAGAGACATGTAACTTTTCCTTTTACTTGAACATTTAACGGCTGTGGTAGGGCTACAAATTGGCCTTGTTGTGACTCAGGGAATAGGAGGTCCCAAGAACAGGGCGTGAGAAAGCAGAATGGCTGGTTGGTGGAACAGTCATTAAGTTCATCATCTTATGTGGCGCGATTTGTGATGCCCCGGAACAATTACGATGGTAACATCAAAGATCACTGATCGTAGATCACCATAACAGATATAATAATGATGCAAAAGTTTGAAATATTGTGAAAATTACCAAAATGTGACACCAATATGCCTTGCTATCTCATTCAATACTCATCATAACACGAAGTGAGCATGTGCTGTTGGGAAAATGGTGCCAATAGACTTGCTTGACACAGGGTTGCCACAAAACTTCAACTTGTAAAAAATGCAAAATCTGCAAAATGTGATAAAGCTAAGTGCAATTAAACGAGACATGCCCGGTATAGGTAGAATTGGATCATGTCCTGTCATTATTGTATGTCCACTAATAGAAAGTCATGGTGTCGGTGTGGGGAGGGGGGCAGTGTCACGTGATCAGGAAGGCTGCACCAGCTGTGACAATCTGGTCTTGGTCTCCTGATTGGAAAGCAGTTCTCCTACAATGCCTACTCATCCCCTATTTCCTTGCCTCCCTCATTCCTAGGTTCCTGTCTATGAGAACAGGGCAAGCTTCCCACTAGTTCACCCAAATTCTTAATTAGCATGGGAGCTTCTTTTTCATTGCCTGTTTTACTCCAAGCACCTTCCAAAGGCCTAATCAGTAATGGTGCCGCTGATTGACTTGTGTAGGGTGGCAAGGTTTAGTGGTCCGTGGTGACTGAGCTGAAATGCTTTGTGGCCATGTCTTCTTGACCAGTACAAAGTTATCCTTGATTCTAATGCTCAGAATACTTCTATAAAAAAGGACTTGAAACCTAAATCTAAAATTATTTAGCATTGTGGGGAGATAATCAAGTTCTTCAGCAAATTTCCATAAACCAGTAAAGCAAACATTTTGAGATGTGGCAATAGAAAAATATTATAATTATCTTCTAAAATCTGAAAGTACATAAAATAATGAGCATAAAATAATGCTTTTGTAAAATTACCATTTATTGAGCACTTAGAATGTATCATACATCCTAAGCTAAATTTAAAATTCATATTTAATATTTGAAAAAATTGGGGCTTCTCTAAGGTACACAACCAGTGTTTTCAAAATGTTTAGGACTTGAACTTTAAAGCCCTCACTCTAACCATTGTTCATTTTCTAAGGACAGTATTTAGGAAACACCAATATGCCATGTTATCTCATTCAATACTCATCATAACTCTTTGAGGTATTGTTTCCATTTTACTAGGGAGCAAACTGAGGCTGAAAGAGGTTAAGAGGATTACTCAAGGTCCGTGGTTATTATTTGGCAGATGAAGAATCCAACCCAAAGTGCATGAAATTCCACTGCATCATACCGCCTTAGGGAGCCTGTATGATTTGAGATATTCTTAGCTTCTCAAAACAAACCTACTTCCACCTTCATTAGTTTCTCAGACTTGGGAAATTACTAGAAGCAGAAATAACTTTGGTTTGAATCAGAAAGGACGAAAGGAATCAAGAAAAATCATGGCAGAGACAGAGAAAGGTAACTTTTTTTTCCCTAGCCAATGATTTTTACATCATTTCTTTCTTCCACTCAAATGCTGAACATGCTCAATTTCTTTACAAGTCCTGATGGTATAATTCTGTTATAGTCATTCACATTTCATGATCTTTACTTAAGCCAAAAAATGCTTTTGCACAATTTTTAAAAATAGCAGGCAAACCAGCCCCAGTGTTCTTTCCCTGGAAAGGGTAGGGGTGTGGGTAGGCTATTTTCTCCTAAAGGACAGAAAGACAGAGATGCAGGAGCTTTGACACAGGAGAAGATCCAGAAAAGTAGGACACCCTTGAGGGTATTTGGCATATCACAAGGGTGAGTTAGATCCCAAATGAAGAGAAATCAAAGCAGCCTGGCCTCATGTTGGGGATGGGAGTCTGCCTGGAGCTGAAAAAGCTCAGGCTCGTGGGGCTTAATGATAGGAAAGGAAATGACATTCCTCAGCTCTCCACCTATCTTCTTTTCCTTAGCACTAAGAAGCTCTATCAAATGCCATGCTAGGTGGAAAGAACGCTTACACTGCCTGTGGAAGTGACTGTTCACAGGTCATTTTGGCCCTGCCTGAAGTCAGTGCTTTAAATGCATCCTCAAAGGAAATCCTAAAGGAAATCTTTCCCCTGACAATTTGTGTTGTGTGTGTGTGTGTGTGTGTATAGGACATGTATATACATATGTATGCACTTGAGATGAGGAAGATTTAGAGAAATTTTGCTTTGAGAGCTCAAAAATTTCCTGGCCAAGAGAGAACAAAAACTGTGCTGTATGAGCAAAGTCTTTCTTTGCCAATTGGTGCTATAGGGAACAGAAAGTGCTCCATGGCCCAAGGAGTAGAATCCTTCAGTCAGCTCTAGAAGAGCTGGCCAAGGTTTTACATGGGAATTTGCATTCTTCAGGCAGACAAAGTAGTTGGCATGTATGCAACAAAAGCATTCCCGAGTGGCAAGTTACATCTTTTACTTCTTCAATGTATGCCTTTCTCTATCCACATTGCCCCAGATTTTTATTAGTTAAGGCAATTTTGTAAAACAAGCAATGAACAGACCGATGAACAAGGATATGGGTTATTCTATAAAACACACAAACATCTGCACACAACTCAGAACTGAAGTCCTGAGAAGTAATGTCGTAGTACCTTCTTCAGATGGCCCTTGCATTCAGAAATATCTTTACCTTTGTATTTTGAAAAGGTTTACCAAATCACTCAACTTGGGAAGTACCAGAACCTCGCACTTGGAGATTTTGATTCAATTGGTCTGGAGTGGGTATGGGGCATGGGGGTTGTTTTACCTGCTTGCTGTGTGGCCCTCCTGTGCAGCCAGGATTGAGAACCCCTGACATCTCTTGTAACGCACTATGGATCCTCTCTCACCTGCTTCATATATCATTCCTGCTATGCCTTGAGGAGGGGAAGAGGTGCAGAACGCATTGAATTTAACCCAGATTATAATATGCCCTTAATATTGTATTTCAAGTGGATTTCCTGTGTATTTTACTGTCATGCTTTTTAGATACAGGAAATCCTTTTGACCTATTGATTTTGCAGTTTCCAGAAGTGTTGAAAACACTCACGCAGTCCTATGTGACCAACATGATAATCTCCAGATTTAGCAAGCTATGCTAGCCTCCGGCTGTAACGTCCGCAGAAAGCTCCTCCGTGAGGAGACACACATCTGAGAGAATGCATTGGAATCTTTTCATTCACCTGTAAAAGTAAGAACAAAACAAATATCATCAATGTTTGGATAGATTTCACACTCCTTCCGAGAGAATCCCACTGGTCATTAATTAGTCTATTCAAATTACCATAATTATATTGTGCTTCCTGTTTTTTAGCTGAGGAAGGGAAAGTGCTTGAAGAACTTGGTCAGAGTTATGGAGCTGGGACTGGACCAGCCAGTACACAGTTCGTCACTCACTGACTTAGTATAACATGGCTTTCTGTTGAAGCCTCAAGGAGAAATGCATTTTGACTTCAGGATTGAGAAAACCCCAAACAGCTTTACATTTTAGGACATTATTGCTGGCTCATCGGTAATAACCCAGGAGTATGCATAAAAGTAATTTATTAAGTTTGTGTTGCATAATATAGTAAGACGCCACATTAAAAAACTGGATGTGGTATGTATATACATGTACATACATACATATATATATAGAATGTAAATAGTTGATGAATATGTGTATTTTAAATATATAACAATATATAAAATTGCTTTTCATAGGATTAGTAACTACATGATAATGTACTATCTGGATCCTGTGATACTCTTATCAGTTGAGGAAATATCAGCATATATTTTTCCCTAAAGCATCCAGACAGTCCAGTGTGGCCTAGGTAAACAGCCTTGCATTGTATTTAAGAAAGTTATTTGTTAATTTAAAAATGGTTCACATACTCATTTAGTTCCGAATTAAAAAGTTGTTGAAGATTAATTGTGGAAAGCCTTTATCCCACCTGTGTCCCTTCCGCAAGTCGAACAGGGCTACCCATCTCTTGTATAGAGAACTTTGATTCATTCTATATCTGAGTGGCATTGGAGGGGAATATAAGTTCTTCTTACTGAAAGCAATACATTTTTTGATGAAAAATGAAGACAAAAGAAAGTGGCATATCTTTGAATATGAAGTACAGAAATACTTATTATCAAATTATTTCTCAAAACCCGTTGCTATTAATCACTGCCCTACCACAGTATGCTTCCTCAGTCGGTGCTGAAGAAAGATTTGCTCATTTAATTGGCCATTGATGCAAGCATTACCTTCCTTCCTTGTCATATGTCATCTGCTTCCTTGTCACATACTCCTATGTGCTGTCTTCTCTTTCTACCTCCTCTGTGAACTTCTACTTCTAGAAGCTTCTTCTCACCATTGCTTTCTTGTTTTCCATGTCCAGACTCTTATCCTACCTCGACCTATAGACTTTGGATATCCCTGCCTGCACCTCTCCCACGTGTATAATTCGGGTTCACTGGAGCTAACTCTGAGCTGCAGGTCGCATTCATGGTGCTGAGAAACTTAGAGCACTTCTCCAGAGATGTGGGGCAGGAGAGGGCTGAGGAACTCCTCCTGCTGTGTTAAGAGTTGCCTCTTACTTCCCCAGCAGGAAACAAAGAGCTGGTTGGGGTGAAGCAGCAGTTTTTTTTTTTTTTTTTTTTAGTTACTGCTGCATGTCAAATAGGGCTTCCTATTGTTTTGTTTACCCTATTGGCTAATTCTACGAATTTAGTTCCAGGAGGGTTTTACCAGGTGGCAAATATCTAGATGACTGGGAGGGAGCAGAGGCGTAGCAGGGAGAAGTAGTGCACGGCTCTGTTTGGACCAGCACAACTCTGAATTCTATTCTATGCCGTCGTTTCCCTCTCTGATATCCTTATTTTCAAAAAATCCAGAAGAATGTGTAAGACAGGCTGAACTGGATAGGTTTCAACTAAGAAAGCAGTTTCCTTAGCAACTGCATCCATGTGAAAAGCTGGCAAGTCTTCCTTGTCTCATTTTTTCATTTCATTTTCTGCGGTTCTTGAAAGGAGGTCAGATGCTCTGTGCTAAGTTCACGTTGCAGTTTTGTTTGTCATACCTTTTGTATCAGAACCAGGGAATGCGGATCATTAGGGCTGTCACTGACTGCTTTTAGTTATTTTAGTTAGAAATGAGTACATATACACAGCCACATTTTGTGGTTGTTTTCCAAAGAATCATAGAATGTTAATTTTATTTGTGAAGAGTTCAAAAATTGAGAATGTGGAAGCTAATTAAGTACATCAGTCATACGCATATTTGCAGGTCATCTGTCTTTAATGGGAGCTATTCTGATTTCAAAGTCATCTTAGAATAATTTTGGTAATGACAATCAGAACACTGTTTTTTTTTTTAAAATTCAGATTAGTCCTCCACTAACATGATTCTTTTTCTAAAATTATAGGCAAGACCCCAGATTGAAGTTTGTGGTTAATTTCAAGTTTCCAAATTCGATTCAACAATATTTATTGCATCTCTGATTCACTACCAACTGCAGGGGATAAACAGATGTGGTGTGATGGTCTGGGCCCTCAAGGAGTTTCGAATTCAGTAGTGAGAATAAGATAAATACAACATAATTACAACTACAAGGAAGAAAATGATAAATGATATAAGCAGTGGTTATCGACCCAGGCTACATATTGGAATCACCTGAGGAATTAAAAAAAAAAACAGTTCCAGAGTTCCTTCCCAGAGATTTTGATTTAATTGGTCTGGGGTACAATCTGGGGTATGGGATTTTAGAAGTTTTTCAGGTGGGTCAAATGCATGGCCAAGATTGAGAACCACTGGAATTGAGGAGCCAAGGGACCACTTGTGGTTGATTGGGATCAGAAAAGGCTTGCTTTGAGGTTGCCTTTGAGACAGGCATTGGAAAGCGGATGTGATTCCAACAGAGGGAGGAAAATGTGCTGAAAGGAGGTGTTGAGGTAGAGGAAAAAATATATAAGAATCACAGAGGCATGAAACTGGACCTGGGTATTTAGGAAACAGTGAAACAGTGAATGGACTACCACCTTGATGTAACTGTGGAGTATTATGGTAGGAAAAAGGAGCTGAAGATGCATATTGAGAAATAACTGAGGTAGGTTAAGATGCCAAGAATACCCAGCTGGAGGCGGGACTGGGTATAAGTTTGATTTTCTGTTTTCAGCCATGCACAAGATTTTTGAGGTTTTGAGCCTAGCTGTGCCTGGGAGGAGTGAAGCAGATGGGAAGACAAGGAAAAGAACTTATTTATGGGAGAAGAAGAGGAGTTCAGTATTCGATAAATTCACTCTATTATAGAGCTAGGGGGAACTGTGGATATTATTTGGTTAAGTTTCTTTCTTATACAGTTGAGAAAGCTCTAGAACAACTTGTGGACAGTTACGTAAGTAGGTAATGGGATGTTGTGATTCAAAGACGAGTGGGGAATCAGATGGAGAGGTCCAGCACAGTTTACTAACAGGTCTGATTAGGAGAGAGGTCAGGGAGAGAGATACTGAGAATAACTTTCTATGAGGTAATAAGGACTTGAGGGCAAGGAAGGAATATGGAAAGAGAAGAGAGAGTCATATTTAGAAGAAAAGAAGATAATTTGAAACAAACAAAAGAAGGCATAGAATTAGCAACAGAGGAAAGAGAATCAGAATATTTGGTAGTACAAAAGCCAAGGAAGAGAGTTTCAAGAAAAATGCTTTATTTATTGTTTACCAATTTCCAGGGTCCCTGGGCTACTCAGAATTACCTTCTCTCTGGAATATTGGTCTACATGCAAAATGTCCCAGAGAAAGTGGGAAATACAAGAGGCCCTTGGGCGTGTGGCTGGTATGTAAGGTAATGTCATGTGTGCTGCATGGTTGGTGGAGCATGGGATATGGGCTGCAGGGGTTATCAGATCAGTGGGCCCCGAGGAAGTTACTGGGAAAGCTCTTCATATGCTTGATGGCTCTTCTCTGGTTCTTATATTGTCATTTTTTTGTCTATCAAAACACAAAAAGTTTACAGTGAAAAACTGACAAGCTATATTGCTTTCTGAGTAGAAACAAAGCCTCTAATTCTAAAATTTCAGGAAATCAGTAAAAAGAAATGATATTTCATAATATGACTGATAAAATAAATAGATAACTTAAAAACAAGGCCAAAATCAGTTGCTTTCCAGTGTCTACATCATTTTCAAATGAATAGCACTGGAGAGTGGGGTGTGTGTGTGTGTGTGTGTGAACACGTACATAGATTACGAGTAACATATTTGATATACAGATCAGGAGAGAGAGGCTAAGTGAGTTGTTAAGGATGGAAAAAGGCATCAGAATGTGGGCTTTCCCTTTGGGGTGTGCAGGCAGCATGCCTCAAGCTGTTTCGTGGCCCTGCTCAGCAGTGGGAATGCCCAGAGGCACCATGCCCTCAGAACTTCCCCTGGCTGCTCAGAAATAGTTAGTGAGTGTGGAAAGATGCTACCAACAAAAGAAGAAATGCTTTATTTATTATACTATAATCTCCAGAGTTCCTGTGCTATTTAGAATTAACATGCTCTTTGGTTTGGCATATCTGTGCTTGTCCAGGTACATGGAGTCAGTTTCCAAGGGCAAAGAGGGATCCATGCCCATGGAACCCCGAATCTTCTGGCAGTTAGAGGTCATCTGGTGTAACTTCCCACCCCTACAGAGGAATTATCTCACTCTATCCCTGGGGAGGGTTGCCTTGTCTTGCACATTTCGTTCACCAGCTAAGAAGGTAGCCCATTCTGTGTTTGAGTGATTTTACAACATTTAGGGAGTTTTTTCTATGTGTTGAATTCTTCCTCTCTGCAGCATCCATTTTGCACCTGGACTTAGTTCTTACTTTGATTAGATTCCTTCCTCCTCCTCAAGCTCTTTCCCTACTAATTATTGAATTCTATCCTAATATTGGAGTCATCATATGCTTTATGAAATGAAAAAAGGAAAAAAAAATTTTAGATGGTGCAAGGATAACTCAGTGGTAGAATTCTTGCTTGCCATGTGGGAGACCTGGGTTCAGTTCCGGGAGCCTGCACATGCCAAAAAAAAAAAAAAGAAAAAAAAAGAAAAAGAAAAAATTAAAAAATCATAGCTTAAGAACTCAAATTCTTTGGTGTGATGCCCAGGCTCATTTGGGGCCCATCACCCCTTTAGAAGGTCCTTGAAATCAGTACACTGGTAACTTTGTTTGCTCATTAATCTTAGAAGAGTTTACTACTTAGTAACTCTTAGTAGTTTTCCTGAATCACATTAAGTTTTATGGATCTTTGACAAAGTCTTTCTGTGCAAGGACTTTCATTCATCTCTCCTGGACCCAAATAAAGGAGCGGTCTATGGTGTGAAAGCAAAGGCTTGACTTTCTTCATTGATGAGCTTTGGTGGGTGTCTTAGCTAAAAGTGTTATCAGTTCAAGGGTTCCAATTACATCCGAATTTCATACTTTTTTTTTTTTTTTTACCATTATCTTAAGTAAAGGATCATGCTAAATATTTTTTTCTAGATAGCAAAGCACTATACACAATATTATGTGTGTAGTGTATAGTAGTGTATAGTATACACCATATACAAATTTGATAAATTCTTGATGAGTTGAACTGAATGGAATCTCCTTCTATTGATTTCCCTCTCTTCTCTGAACTTACTTTTTCTTTTGGGAACAGAAGTGGGGTCCCTCTCCAGAAAACAAGAGAAATGTCTTTTTTTTTAAATTCAGCTTTTCATTTTTAAATACTTTCAAAGTTACAAGAGAAACATCTTTTGACAAGTTCTACTTCTGTGAAGTATATTTAAATTCTCCAGCACTTCTTTGAGGGTCTAGGTTTGGAATTCTGTTAGAAGTTATTTCCAAAACAATTGTTTTTGAAATTGATAATAAATACAAAGAGGGAAAATAATACACAATTTGGGTCAAGGATCTGAACTAGCATGTTCCACAGAGTAGCAGAAACTCCTGTGATTCAATATCTCAAATATCCAAAATGCTTACAGTTTTTAATCGCAGTTCTTCAAAAACCTCAGCATACCTGGGATGACAGCTTTTAGCCAAATTTGTTCATCCAGAAATTAACGTTGTTATTCTTGTACATAATGACTAAGATATGCAAGGTATTGCATATGATTTTTTTCATGTAGTTTTTCAGGGTAATTCTCCTGATTCCTCTTACATAACTTTATATATAGTGTGATTTGAGGTGAAACTGATATAAATGAACTCTAATTTTTAAGAAATGCTCTCATCACTTACAGCTCCCTTACTTTCACCTTAATCAGCAGTCCCTGCTGGTATCACTTCACTGGTGTGCATTGCATGAGTTGTAGTTGGATCCCTCTCTGTCCGTTTGCGGCAGCCTGTCTGTCAATCTACTTAATGATTATTCCTTTTGGGCTTTTTTAGTAAGGCATTTATGTACATTAACCATGGTAGTTTTATGTACAAATAAAATTTGACATGTTTTTCAAGTGTTGGATTGACATTTAGTGGATACTTTAGTGCTTCCTCTGTAAATTGGAGGACTGTTAATTTTACTGGAAGGTCAGTGCTCGGAAACAAAATCAATGGCAAAGTGCCCAAGTCCCCCTGCCCCCCTACTTTTAACCCTTTTGTTAAGGGATAACTTTTCCAACCATTTCAATGAAAAGTCAGCTCCGAAGATGGTTGGCATCTAGATACTGGGGTATTTGGGCATATCAGCGAAAGGAAAGAGAGTAAGAGGGTAATTTAATAAAAGATGTGTGGAATGTATAATTGTGTAAGAGAAAAGAGGTAGGGTTGAAAGGCAGAGATCTCAGGTTTTTAGATACATCAACAAAACATTCTCTCTTTCTCGTTTTGATCAAATGTCACGGTGGAGACTCTTTGCTTATAGTGGAGTGTGTCATCTGGTGAAATCCAGATGTTCTTGAATCTTCACATGTAGATTTAGATGAGTTTGGTGGCCACCCAAGGCTTATTTCCAATGTCATTTTTCCCCCCAGTTTTCACCGAGTCCTCCTAAGAAGGACTCCTTGGAGCCCCTAGAGCCTCCTGTTGCTTTAGCCATTGTAGCTTGTGTCCTTTCCATATCACTTGTGAACTGTGAGCTCCCTGGGGGTGGGCTGAGCTTGAATCATCCTGCGTCCACTGAAGCACTTAGCACCGAAGGCACTCTCCAAATGCTGGAGTAGATTTGGCAGGACTGAAACTTGAAAGGGTGAGAGAAGCAAGCCGGCTTTGAAGCCTTGGACATACACTTCAAGAGCTAGAGATATGCTTTGGAGGCCACCCTCGGGGAGGAACTGGCCCTGTGTCGTGAGGTGCTGAAGCTGCCTTTTTGGTGGAGGGGACAGTGGTGAAACACTGCCAAGGGCATTTTTGAGCTTATGTCTTTTCAGAATGTTCATTGATCATAGGCACAACTAGACTGTGGGGGAATAGGGTAGTTTGCTGGGTCATTAGCAAACAGTTAACCTCAAGTTGCCAAGATAAAGAGGGAGAAGGCCTGGATAATGAGGCCAGCTCAATGTGCCAGGAAAATAGCTCAGAACTCTGAGTGGGCATCCTGTGACACCTTCTCTGGAAAGACTTTCCAGACTTAACGGGTGAAATTCTCTCTCCTTCTTTACTTCTAAAACCCCTTGAATCACACTGGTCTATGGCATCCTCCAAGAGCGTTTTAATCTCGTTCATCCTAGGAGGTTAGCTGGGTGCCTGACTCAGAGAGACACCGAATATGAGCTGGGTGAGCAAATCTATCCACCCTTGTATTATGCTTATTTCAGTGTATCTGCCTTCCAGTTTGAAGACTTCATCCTCACATTAGACTGTAGGCTCTCCAAGGACAGAGGCTCTTATTTTTGAATCCCAATAGGACGTAGGTACAATATCTTATACAGATTAAGGGTTTTTTTTTTTTAAAGAACATCAGCAGTGCATTTCTTAAATGCTTTAATTTTGTGTTTACTAAATTTTCAAATTGAGATAATTTAATTTTTAATATTTTTTTCAATTTATTAGAGAAATTGCAGCTTTACAGAAAATATTTTTATTTTTATTTTATTCTATTATTTGATACTTATAAAATTTTATTATGTAAAGATGAGTGCTACAAAGCTTAAAAATAAGCTTAACATTTAAGCTGAACATCCATATCAGTCCATTGCTTTTCCTCTTAAATAGTTTTATCTCAATGTATATATGTTAAAGTAATCTACTGTCTAGTTTTATTTGTTTTTTTGGGTTCTACCAAAAATCCTACCATCATGCCTGTAGATTTCTGGAACTTGTTTTTTTATTCAAAACTAAGTTTCCGAAATTCATTCATGTTGTTGCTTTAGGTGCAGTTTGTTAATTTTTCCACAGTGTGAAAATACCACAATTATTTATTCATTTTCCTTTTATTTTCACTTAGCTTGTTTATAGTTTTTGCTGTTACATGTTGCTGCTATGAACCAAGCCCATGGGTCAGCATTTATTTGGGAGTATACATGTTTAGGAATCGAGTCTGAAAGCTTTCATTCAACTCAGCAAGATAATGTCAAAGTGTTTTCCTAAGTGAAACTACCAGCCTATTCTCAAACCAGCTGTCTGTGCGCTTCCCTATTGCCTTGCTTTCTCTCCAACCCTTGGTACTGTCAGACTTCACTTTTTTAAAAAATAATCTAATGGATATAAGATGACGATTCACTCTCCATTTCCCTGCTTTATAATGGGGCTCAGGTGGGTTTTGTATTATGTGCTTGTTGACCTGGGTTTACTAAACACTCCGTAGAACTTAGATCAACAGAATGTTAGTGCAAGATGGGATGGTATAGAATGGACCAGGGAGCAAGAGGCTTGTGCTCTCCCTTTCTCCCTCTCTGTCTCTCATTTTACACACACACACTCACACATGGTAGGTGTGTTAAAAATATGGCAGGTGTGTATAAGGAAATCAGACATATTGGCATGTTAATATTAATGTTAGTATTAACATAACCCCATGAAGCAGAGGAGAAGGGCAGGACAGGAAAGGATGAGAGCTGTGCCAATTAACAGTGTGGCTCTGAGATAAATGGTGCGAATAACTGCACTGCTGAAGGGGTTGCCGGCTGTGGGGATTATCAGCATTAATGGAGAGCTTCATGCACGAGCACCTCTCTCTCTGTGTGTGAAGAAGAGGTGTCTGTGAAGGAAGAGTATGGATGAGAGAATTTTCTGGAGTTTGAGGAGTCAGTAATCACAGATTTGAGAAGTTAGAGAATTGAGAAGAGGAAAGAAGTTCCAGCAATATTTCGTGACATATATTTAGATCCTCGCTTGAAATTCACTGGGAAGTAAAATAAAGGATTCAAGTCATCACTAAAATCCTGTTGGAGACTTTTTTTTTTTCTTTAACTTGAAAAAACTTTGTAATGGAAACAAATGGGGCTTAGAGTCCGTATCATTTTAGCATGTATGTGCACAAAGGTCCTAAAGACTCTGACATATCAAGTGTTATTAAGAGTTTCATTACCATCATTTCATTGAACTATAATAAAGGGTAGGACATAAATGCTATTTGTACAGAGTATAATGGAGATTGGTTTTTTTAATGCCAATGTCTCCTTATGCCCAACAGTTCCTTTTCAAAACTTTGAAAAAATATAGACACTTAATATCCGATGAACAGCTGATATTTTTAAACATAAAAGACAGTATGTAACTTTTTATCCTTGTATTGAATAGCAATGTTATAGTTTCAGATGCAATATAGTTATTCTGATGGACAAATCATTCAAACCTATGGTAATCAGTGTGTGATTTCACCATTCTGCTTACTGTGTGAATAAGAACACCTTCTATTTAGCATTTCCATGGTTAGATCCACACAATCAAAGGCAAGCTTTAACTGTGTTCCTTTTTGGTACTCCCCTGTTTCCTTAGGGACTGTTCTTTATTTGTTTGCCTATTTACTATTCCACTGTTTCAAAAGGCTACTTTTCAGTTTCTGGCCTTAATATGAATCCTTCCTTTGTACAGCAAGTCATTAATAAAATAGAAAAAAATCAAATATATTCTTTGTAACTTTAACCACTACATCCCACTTAATGTGTCTTTCTTTTGACCTTTAATGGAGGTATAAAAAAAATGCTCCATTAAGTTTCACTGGGCCTTCAAAATCAGTCCCACTTGGAATCCCTTTGAAGCATCATCTTAGATAATGCTGGATGTGCTCTCAGGGAGACATTTCCTGTTTTGAGAGCTCCCTTCTTATTTATAAAATGTCAGGTGCTATAACACAGAGGATACTATACCAACTGGATTTCTGACTTCCACATGTCTTAATGGCTGCCCTGGCTTCAGGGACATCATTTTGCAGTAGCAATCCCTTCGTTTCCCTTCATATACAACCCTTCTTGCTCCTCCTTCCAACAATCTGTCAGACAATCACCAATTTTTCTTCTCTGGCAATGTGCTGTTACCAGTAATTGCAGAAACCATTAATAAAGTGGGTGGGAGGGGGCGAGAGGGGAGAGGAAAGCGAGACACAAAGGGAATAAGTATTGTACATAGCCCACAGGCTTTTCCCTCCCACACATATGATTCACTGTTGTTCCCCGCCTCATGTGGGAAAATGTTGTCCTGCTGAAAATACACCTTAAAGGCAGCTCTGCCTCAAAGATATCACATATGCATATTAATAATACACACTTTGTAGTGCCTAGAGTTGTTTTTAACGAAGCCGGCTGAAATATACCAGTAACTTCCCCATCTTCTTCTGTGTTGCAAATGATTCTTAAGTGTGGGTTTGGGTGGCTTCTGCCCCCAAAAGAGAGATGAAAGAGGCATGGTTAGTAATTTTTTATGACAGAAACATGCAGGGAAGGAAGCTTTGCTGGACTAAATGAGTCCGTCTTCTAGGAAGACTCAAAGTGTTGCAGAAGGGTCAACACAGGAAATGGCCACAAATGCCAGTAAAAGAGTAAGCAAAGGTCAGAAGAGAGGAGAGAAGGACTTTGAATGAAAAGCCAGGGGCAGAGAAGAGAATATTTGAGGGAGGGTCTTTGCTTGAAGAGGCTTAAAGATTCCTTTAACCCTGCTATGGCTTTTCCCCATCTTGCCTGCTGCCTCCCCCCTCTCCTACAGAAATTAACAGCTTGCTTATTTGAGAGAAACAGATCACATCTGTTAGCTGGGCCAAATGTAAGCTTGAATTTCTTTCTAGGAACAATATGGTATGTACTACTGAGTCTACCACTCTGCTTCAAGAGATCAGCTCATGATTTTGGCTTAGCAATGACCAAGATTGTCTAATCAACATTTGGCTTTCCCTTATTAGACAAGCTCAAGATGCAAGTCTGGTCTTTCTAAAATCCTAGTTAGCTTAGTGGGTTGGAATATGATGCTAATGAGACCAAAGTAAATGCTTTTGTCATCTGGGGTTTAACTTTATGTAGGAGAAATCTCTTCTATGTCTCCAGAATTTACTCATAGTGAGAAATAGTGTGGACTTCTAAAGACTAAGTCATCATCATCACTGGGATGCCATATGACAGGGCTGAAACTATTCCTGTGCTTCTCACACCCATTCCTTCTTTCCATCCTAGGAAGGGAAACCCTTGTTACCTTTCACAGCTTATTTCAGTTGTCTTCTAATATGCTCCATGGTTTTAGTCCCTTCCCCCCTTAGTATTCATGTACATGAAGGGCAGGCATAGCCTGCCATTTCTATCAATGATTCTGAAATTAAATCTAATTTCCTCTGCATTTGAGGTCATCTATGTGGGAGCCCAGGCTATTCTTTCAATCTTTTTTTTTTTTTTTATTCAACAAATATTTCCTGAGCATCTATTATGTGCCAGTCATAGTTCTGGGAATGTTATAAAGCAGTGAAATGGACCTAGAAAATAAGTAAGGTAAAACATATTATATTTAGAATCATGGGCTCCTTGAGGTCAGAGGATGTGTCCAATTCATCACAGTGAATTTGCTCATAGTAGGTATTCAGGAGCTGTGCCAGCTGGTCCCTTATCCTTTGAATCTCGACTCCTAATGCTCCTTATCACTTATTCAACATTTTAAACAAATTAGATTTTCCATTAGCCTCAAATTGATGTCTGGACCACCCTCTCCTGAGTTCTCTCTCTCAAAATGATTTCCTTCCACCACATTTTTCACAGGACACAGATTCGATGCAAAATGTCCTGTCCTCTCAAAAGCAAACTCTCTATCCTCTGAGTGTCTCTTGCTCTTGATTTTTTATGTCTTTTAGGGCACTTGTGGGTTTTTTTTCCTTCACATAGTCATTTCTTCTTCAGCAAATATTTATTGGGTATCTAAAAGTGCTAAACATTGTGGTACCTGGAAAGTTGTCTATGAACATGCTTAACTTCCTCATATTAGTTAAGGTTATGCTAGTTGCTCTAACGAACAAACCCTTCCATTATAGTGATTTCACATAACAGTCCAATAAGGTACTTTTGGTTAGCAAGAGGCTTTTCTCCCATGATTTAAGGACATTTTTGGTCATCTATTGCTGAATAACAAATTTCCTCCAAACTTGCTAGCTTAAAGCAGCATCTATTATTTCACAGTTTCTGTGGGTCAGGGATTTGGGAGAGGTTCAGCTGATGTTGGCTGGGCCTGAGTCAGCGAAAGGTTTGGTTGGTGCTGGAGCTTCACTCCCAAGATGGCGCACTCACACGTCCTCGCCAGGTGGCCTCTCCACTGAGCATCCTCATGACACAGCAGCTGGCTTTGCCCAGGGCAAGAGGTCCAAGAGAGAGCAAAGTGGAAGCCTGTCTTTTATGAACCACCCAGAGCAGTCACAGTCTCGTTCCTGCCCCATTCTATGCCTTAGAAGCAAGTCACTAAGTTCAGCTTATACTCAAAGGGAATTAAGGTTCACCTTTTGAAGGGAGGAGCATCAAAGAATTCATGGACATATTTTAAAACCACCACTGCAGGGGACCCCTGTTCCTTCCATCTTGTGGAGCTCTGCTGCCTTATAGTAACTAGATTCTTTAGCTTCCAGCTGATGGAAGGTGAAAGAGAGAGTCTGTAAGGCACAGTGTGTGTCTTCCTAAAAGCACTGACATGAAAGTGACACATTTCACATTCATTCTTATTCTAATGATGAGTGTCACATGGCCACCTTTGGATTCAAGGGGTGCCTGGAAAATGTAGCCCCTGACTGGGCAACCATTTCCCATGACAACATTTTGCGACCCTCTACCTTGCCACAAATGTTAGCTTCTTCTGGGTAAGGACTATTTTATCCATCTTTGTATCCCCCATGATATAAATAACTCTGGCTTTGTGCAGAATAGGTATTCTTTAAATAGTTCATGAATGAATGAATAAATATATGATGGACTGGTAGAATTATTTTTTTATGCATTTCAAAAGACAAACCCAGGCTTGATTCTTCACTAGAATATACACCAACTCTGTTACTCAAATTCTATTTACAACTCAGCTATACAGGCATATATGTCTCTGCTCAGAATTACCTAGGCATGAGGTTCTCTTGTTATTTTTTTATGAATTATTTATCTTCCTCCCTCTGAACTTTCTTCAAATGGCACACTGCAAAGGACTAGTTCTTCGCTAAAGAATATTATATAAAGGCAAGAATGTTCAAAGCTTCTCTGCATCACTATACAAACAATTCAAGTAAGATGCTGCCAAATGCTAAAGTAATGGGATCACAGGGTAGCAGAGATAAGAAATTAAATTGTCATAGCAACCAGGAGACCTTGGTTGGAATGACTGTACTCCAACTTAAAAGATTGTTCTAAGAGCCTAAATACATGCAAAGAAATGGCTAATTTTATAAAGATTCTTTAAACACAGGAGAATCTATAAAACTCTTCTGGGTGAATATTGTTTGGAAACACTATAACAGGGGAAATGCCAAATGAAAATGTTAGTGACGTTTAACTGATAAAAACAATTTATGTTCATTGTTGAACGTTTATGCTTTTTTTTTAATTTTAGGAAAATTTATTTATTGTGCATTTGGGGATTAAAATGGTTAATACATGCTTAGTGTTGAAAAATTGGAAAATGCAGAAAATATAATAGAATTGGAAAATAATCCTACTAACCAAAGGCATTTAAAAATGTTTCTAGTAACTCTCTCTATTTCTTCAATCATATGGGTCTAGACCAAAGTTGAGGTTGCTTATGTGTAGTTCACTTAGTATGTTGTCTTTTCACTTACATTAACTCATGAAAATTTCCCCTCATCTTCAATATTCTTCAAAACATTATTCCTAGTGACTCATAACACTCTATAATGTAGGTATACACCAAATTAGGTATATACCAAAATGTATCTAATTATTCCTACCTTAATTTCTTCCATATTTTTGATATCATAAAAGCAGTGTCTGCTTATATACTATATATGTCATATAGTAGAGGGCTCAATAAGTATTTAAAGAATAAATTAAAATGTATAAACCTTTCTGTATATTTTTAGTTTATCTTATGTTCCTAAAATATGAATTATTATGCGTTATTTGGAAGATTTATCAAGCTTTGAGTATTTAGAATAAATGTGGCATCTAATATTTATATTATAGATTATTTTATGTGATGTAGAAGCAGTGGTTTGTAAAACATATGTGCGGATGCTAGGACAGTACCTTGTGTTGCCTCTGGTGGATCAGTCGTATCTGCGGCATCGTGTTTATTGCTCTAGATGAAAGCATTTCATGTGTAAGGGGGTCCATAAATGATGACCCCCTCCTACACTCATTGACTCAGTTTGGTCCCTACAACAACCCTGTGAAGTCAGTAAGGCCAATATTATTTTCTCATGTTACAGAAGAGGAAAGGAGACTCGATATGTGAGGTTGAGCTTCAGTCCGAGGACTTGAAGCCTTGTCTTGCCTGCTTATTCCTAGAATACATGCAAAAGAACTTGAGACCCAATTTATTGGCCCCTGCTTCTCAAGACATTCCTTCAGGAAAAAGAAAAAAAAATAAATAAAAGGCAACAGCATAGAAGGTTTGAGAGGAAATTATTCAAGGATAGTGGTCGATTAATGTTTAAAGTTGGATGGAATTTCTTTGAGTAGGGTTTTACTGGTAGTGATATTTGGGCAAAATTCCCAGCTGGGAATAAGTTCAGAGAAATTGTGGGCAGAGTCAAAGGCTGAATGAAGTCTTGGGTAGAATGACTCATATTTTGGGTGGCTCTATATGAGGAGGGCAGCTCTTAGGACCCAGACTCTACATGGATTGGAGTGTTTATCAGCATCATAGTTGTGGACATTTATTGACCTTTCCGTTTGCCATGTGCTGGTGTTTGTTATGCATATGTATTCTTTGCATGTATTAGTTCATTTTATGCTCTGAATGATTCTATAAATTAGGTGCTTTTAGTACCTTTGCATAACTGGTGGTAATTTCTGGGACACAGAAAGGTTAAGTGATTTGTGCAACATCACATAACTTGTAAATTAAGAGCCAATATTTGGCTCCTGTGCCCTGGGCTCATAGCAAATCAGCTAGCTGCTTTGGCCTGTGTGTTCCTAGAATACCTGCAAATGAATCCAAGACCCTCTTCTATGGACCCTCGCCTCTCAAGACATTCCTCTGGAAAAAAAATTGAGACGCATGGAAGACCAATCTTTTTACGTGGGTGGTCAATTTTCTATTATTAGGAGACCCAAGAGACTTGATTTATTATTATTTTTTTAACTCAGTATGTTTTTATTGGGTCAGTAGGAGCTGCAGCTTTCATGTCAAAAACACTTTGGGGGGATGATTGTGAGCCTGCTAGCTTTGTCTTTGTTTTCAGAGTGAGAGGCAAGAATAGGGATATAGCAAACAGTTTAAAAGATCCTTTTAAACCTTTACCTTAATAGAAAAGAAATCAAAATTTTACAACACTATTACAGGTTAGCATAAGCAGATCTCTAATATTTTAAGAAATGTACCCCTCTTCCATCAGTCACTTGTAAACATCAGGGGAGATGTAACCACACAGGGATACACTCAAGGGGTTTGCTTCCAGCTCCCTTTTGGAGTTCACCATCAATAGCACCTTACTGAACCCTTACATTAAGCTTGAAAGATGTCAGGTGAGGATGTTAATTAAATCCAAACACTTAAAATTAGTAGTTTCAACCCTGGCTGCACATTCGATATACCTGGGGAGATTAAAAAAAAAATACTGACATCTGGGTTCCACCTTATGTAAATAAAATCAGAATCTCTGGGGAGTGGGACCCAAGCATCAATAGCATTTAAAGGCTTCCGAGTGATTCTAATGTGTGGATAGGGTTGAACCCCACTTATTTAACTTTGTGAACACCCTCCCATGGGGAAGAGAGAAGTGAGTGAGAGGGTGCACTGCTAAGAGCAGCCCCTGAAAAATCACTGGGCTGGACACAGGGTTCACCTGTGTTATCAGGGACTATGATTTTAAATCCAGACCTGACACCTATAATCAAAGGATATTCTTTTATATCAAGAGGAAGGTATGGATCTCCTTGAGGGAGAGGCTTAGGAGACTGAGCAAGTAACACCGGCCCCAACACTTCTGATCTCCTTACCGAGGTTATAGAGATTGCATTAGACTATGCCCCTTGTATCGTCATTATGTATTGTCCTTTAGGAAAAGCCCTTTTATCGATGAAAATTATAATATAAAAGTGAGTATACTAGAGGGTGCATAGTTAATTCAGTGGTCGAATTCTCGTGTCGGGAGGGAGACCAGGGTTGACTTCCCTGCCCATGCATGCAAAAAAAAAAAAAAAAAAAAAAAAAGATTGTGAGTGTACTAAGGACTAAATAGGTCTGAAGTCTAAGCTATAAATAACTGTTAGAAAGGCAATATGCCCAAGGGAGCCACCAGAGCAACCTTTGAAGGAGGTGACAATTCTTAAAAGTTTTCAAAAATGTCTTCATGAAAATGCTTGAAATAACCAAGTAAATCCAGGTTGCAGCCTAATCACTCTTAGCTCAGTGCCATAGACAAAGATTGCTAGAGCTCACAGAATTAGCCCAACCACTTACTCTTCTCATCTGGAGGTGAGGAGAACAAGCTCTGACTTGGAGAGCTTTGGGGGGGTGGGGCTGCCGTTCACAGCACATTTTCCCCCCAGCCTCAGCTAGTTCTGGAAAGTGGGTCCTGGGCTTTAGGCAGAGGCGTCCCCCAGCTGTGCCCTTGCTTCCCCTCCCCTCCTCTCTCCCAGCCTCGGTTACCTTATTTATTATCCACACCAAACATTATTTTAAACTCAGCCATTATTATTCTTAAATATCATTTCTCCTGCCTCTAGGGATGCTGCAGAAATATTTATCTATGACTGTTGTGTAATGTCGCCAAGGATCTTGCATAGGCTGGATGACTCGCTTAGGTTACAAGCTAAGACATCCAAAATGGGAAAAGTAACCGACAGTGATCTGAGCATTTTAGCACTTACTGGTTTAGTTAGTAGAGCTAGCCCGAAGTGCAAGGGTAAAAAGCCAACGTATGGCTAAATCTCTTCTTTTTAAGTTTCCTCTGACCTGATCATCTCAGCACTATGAAGCGCCAAATTTAATGTCATTGCAGTTGCTGTTAAAGCATCTGGTGTAGGAAACCACATAATGAAAGGAAGAAATCATTGTGTCTCCTTTACAGTTTTGCTAGGATAATTCCCTTGTCCCAAAACAGCAGTCTTCACCTTTTATTTGTCTCCACTTCCACAAATTTAAAGTTTTATACATACACACACACACATCCAATGTAAAAAGAAATCAGGATGTTCATTTCAGAAATCATCTACTTTTAACACATGCCAAGGGGTGGAGCTGCAGAACTATGGACCATCTGAGCTGCTGCATTTTCTGTCCCTCCAACAGTGCCTGTATATGTGATTCAGGCAGACCCGTCTTTGATCACTTACCTTATTTAGAGTTGGGTTCTTAGCCCTTTTCCTTTTTTTTCTGGTAATTTTACCCTGATTATAAATATGGTGCACATTCCCTCACACAAGTGGCATCGGCAAGATCTGAGTGGGGGGAGGGGGCTGCTTGGGGGCATAGACCCCGGAGAACATATCTTGATAAGACATGTGCATGCAATGGAGAAAAGAAAATAATGTCCAGAGAAGATGATGGTGCAGAAAATGTGTTTCTTAGGGAACGGCTGTTAACTTTAACAGGCTTAGTTCTTTAGAGCCTTTTAGCTCTGTGCTGGACTGACAGTTAACAGTTAAAATATAGCCTTATGGAGAAAATAAAAGGTGTCAGGAAATTTAGCCTGAAATTCCTGGATTAGGAGGAACACAGTAAATTAAGCGCAACCTTTTTTGGTTGTTATATTCATTAAGCATTACTTAAGTGTTTTTAGCTGTCATCACATCTAGCTGATATTTAATCTGAATTTAAATATTTAAAAGCATACTCAAGATCTTCATTAGAGTTACAAAAAATTAAAGCAAGACTACTGTGTGTAACAAAGCTATTTATACTCATTTCATTTAAATGAGAGCGAGAAGAGAAACTTAGATTTTAAGAGGGCAACCACACACTTAATCAGAAGCGTCGGTGTCACCAGTAGGGGGCACAATGCAGCCATCACCTTTAGCATGGATGGAGGCAAGCTGTGCCACCAAAGAAGAAATTCCCTTTCCTTGACCTTTCTTTTAAGCATTAAAATCGTAGAAGGCAGTATACTGAACCGACAGCCGGCATTTGTGTGTGCCTGCTCACACATTTTGTTTTAACATTTGGTCTTTAGCTGCATGCACTGCTCCTTCAGATTCTCTTTGCCCCCCTGTGGTTTCTGAGCCGGCTGCCCCCTGCTGCTTTAGCTCTTCCTTTCAGTTGTAGGATTTTCTTTGGCAGCTGCAATGCACATGTCAAATCCTGTACTCAGTTTGGATGGAAGTCTTTAATTTTTGTATTTGCTCCATTTTCAGTGGGTCAAGAGATTTAGTTTAATGGGTCTCCGTGTTTTGTAGCAAATGCTATTCTAGAATCCATTCCTGTCTTCCAATGTTTGAGCAAAAGTAGAAAGAATATTTGAAAAACAAAATCATGGTAATTACTAGGATTCTCAGTATCTGCTAATATAATACTTTTCCTTTAATCATCTCCTATAATGTGTAACCTTTACTTTCTTGGGTCATGCTGCTGGAGGGAGAAAACCCAAAGTGCAGTTAACAATTAGAAGGGCAGTTGTAATAGTCTTTGGCTCCAGGTTCTCCACCCAGTGGAATCTCAGGGCTCCGTGAAATCCCCACCCTACTCGGAGTTTCTGTCTGCACAGGCTCTACTTGGAGGCGATTACCATTTTCTTTTTATCTGGCACTTTCCACTCTGATTTGTCACTCAAAGAGTGCATCCACATTGACCTGGCCACTCCCGTCATTATTCTGTCATCTTGTTGCTTCTGTAGCTGAAGGTACTGTGGCTATGCTCCTGTAAGATTTGACTGGGGACTTCAGTATTTTACAGTGCTCTCACTTGGGGGACTTGGAATATATTCTTCTGAAGCTGGGTTGGAGGAGAACTTAAATGCCATCATCAATTATCAACCCCAGGTATTCCTTGGCACAAACAGGCAAGCCATCCTCCAGGATCAAGCCCGAGCCCTTGAGTCATCACCTTACTCTGCCTCCAGGTGTATGGCCTGAGTTCAAACCATAGCCCTTCCACTTACTAGCAGTGTGACGTTGGATAAGTTACTTAACCTCTTCTGCCTCAGTTTTCTTATGTGTAAGATGGGAATAATGATAGCAACAACTTCCGAGAGTTGTTAAATAATTCAACACTTGGAAAGGGCTTACAGCAGTCTTGGGCACATAGTAAGCACAAAATCAGTGCTAGCTATTATTGTTATCAAAAAGTTTTGATCTTTATATTCCATGGTCTGACTACTCATTCCTTTTTTCACCAAGGGCCAATGAGACTTCACTAGAGGAATGTGAGAAACTTTATGCTGCTGTCTCTATCCTCCCAGCCTCTCTTTCATGAAAGTCCCTTGAAATACACATGTTAAAAGCCTACTGAAAGGAAAATTACTGTTGACCTGGTGCCAAGGATTGGGAAGTTAGAGCAAAATCCTCAGAAGTTGCTTTGGGTCTAGTGAGACCTTCATTTATTTAGCTACTGTGATGGTTAATTTTACATCACAGCGTACTAGGCTATGCTGTCCAGTTGTTTGGCCAAACACTGTCCTAGATACCTCCGTGGAGATATTTTGTACATGTTATTAGCATCCTCCCATAGCATACTTTAAGGAGATTACCCTCAATAGTGTCAGTGGGCCTTATCAATCAATTGGAAACCTTAAGAGAAAAGAACTGGGGGCTCCAGAGAAAAGAATTCTGCCTCAACACTATACCCTTTATTCCTCTCCAATTTTCCAGTCTCCCCTACAGGGGAGACTTGAAGACTCAAGACTTCAACATCAGCTGTCACTGGAATTTGCAACCTGCCAACTTCCTCTAAGATATTTGGACTCAAGGCTTCAACATCACTCCTATCAGAATTTCCTGCCCTATGGAATTCAGATTGCCAGCCCCCCAAATCATGTAAACCAATTCCTTAAAGTCCATCCGTCCATCCTTCTGTCTGTCTGTCTGTCTGTCTGTCTGTCTGTCTGTCTATCTATCTATCTATCTATCTATCTATCTATCTATCTATCTCCTGTTCATTCTCTTTCTCTGGAGAACTCTGAGTGGCACAGCCACCACATCACCCTTTCCCCTTCCCAAGAGTACCCTGAATTTTCTTTGGGAAACCACATTACCTCATTCTCAGCCTTGTCTCATTGGATAGAATTAAACTAAACCTGCTCCCTTAATTGGCCTATGCCATCAGGCTACCACTTCTCTGGGTACTGTGATAGGCTTAGTGAAGAATATTCAATGCAGTCAGGACCAAAGAGATCCAAGGAGACATCTGCTGGAATTTCATATGGGAAAGAAAATGCACCACTTCTTCTCTCCTGTTATAGAAAGAGATATCCTCCCTTCCTCTGAATGGTGAGGTATGTGTATATAAAATTTAAAACCTGGCAACCGGAGAAAGAAGTCAGTACCAGATGGAGAAGAGAGAACTGGGTCCTGGGTGACATCTTTCAAGCTTCTGCATCCAGCCTCACTAGGGCTTCCTTCAGCCTACAGATTTTTTATTCAATCAGTCAGAGCTGAGATTTTCATCATTTTCAAAATAAAGCGCCTATCTCTACTGAAACTCTGCATTACAATTAAACCATTCCTATGGCAGGGAGAAAAACATCATGGTTTTATATGTCAAAACTATTATTGCTATCTCATTTGTATTTAGGGGCATAAAATATCTAAAAATTTCAAAGCATATTTACATATGACCTCTCTTGATATGCAAATCCAGAGTGGAGTGATTTGTTAAATTGGATTTCCAGAAAGGTATTCCATTTGTCAGTTAGGAATTGGCCTTTCTTGCTCTTTGCCGACATAAAGCAATTCAATGCTCGGCACATAGCAAGTGCTCATGGAATTATAGAATGTTTAAAAATGGAGTTATCTGGTTACTTGAATTTCTGATTAATTGAAAGTTAATTAGAAATTCTTCTCTCCTACACACACCCATGATTTTTTCTCTTTGTAAAATGTATGAGTGCACTTTCTTTCCTTTGTAATTACAGTATAGTGAACATAATTGCATTTTTGATGATTAAGAATTTTACAGTGCCTCAGGGTTATCAGTCAGCTATAAATTTTCATTGTATAATATTGTAGATGGAGAAGTTGCAGGAGATTGGGCTAGCTATGGACTGCGCCTGGGATATTCTCTATAAGGGTTTTCCACCTGAAAACTCTAATACCTGCTAGTTTTCATGGTCTTTTGACTTAAAAAAAAAATAAAATCCAGAAAAAGTTTATTAAAATATTTTCATCAGCTGGATTCTGGTTAGAGAAGATTTTGTTATTTTCCTGGAAACCATTTTAACCCTTGAATTGGTAATTGCATAGTAAAATGATTAAAGTAGAGATGGACATTAGGGAAAATATGAGATAAAGGAGCCTGGCATTGACATTATGAGTTTTTTTTTTAATGTAATTTTATTGAGATATATTAACACAGCATTGAGTCCATTTAATATATGTAATCAATGGTTCACAGTATCATCATATAGTTGTGCATTCATTACCGTGAACATTTTTAGAACATTTGCATTAAACCAGAAAAAGTATAAATAGAAAAAAGAAAACCCAAACCTCCCATACATTTTACCCCATCTGGCATTATGAGTTTTGATGAGGAGATTATATTGAGGTTAAGTTTGATTGCTTTGAGTCTCAGAAATGACCCAAGCTAACTGATGACTATGAATTCAATGTAAACCTGGATGTCATTGCCAGGGTAGCTGGCAAATAGATGGTCAATTTTTGTCATGCTTCTTTTGCAGAGATGGCTCAGCATTTTCAGATATTCCCATCTCCTGGGCTGTAGGCACCCAGGTTGGTTATATAGAGAGGTAGACATAAAGGGAACACCTCAGGCAAATACATATTGTTCTTGGCAGTATTTTCTCTAGGTTCGTCTTTTCTAGTCCCTTTTTACCACTAGTGAAGTAAGCATACATCAGGCATTTTGGATCAGAGACATCATTCCCTTTTGTCTTACCAGGCACATGATTGAAAGCCAGAGTCAGAGACCAGAGGGGTACACTGCCTCTCATGGCATTGTCCAAGAATGGAGCAGACCAACTAGGAGTGCATGGCCAAGGAGGGGGTAGAGAAATTGAAGTTCAAGTCAGGAGAACATGAAGGGACCTCATCAATATCTGGGAAGCAAAAATCAGGATGTAGAACATGGAAAGTTGCTGGTTGGGGACCAGCAGATGCTAGCAGGTCGTCCCCATTGTCTTGTTCTCCTTGAAGTTTCAATTCCCCTTTCTGTTGCCTTTGTCCCATTGCCTGCTAGTCTTCTAGGCGGCTGTATTTTGGGCCTGGTTCAGAACTGAACAAGTTAAAAGTTTGTTTTCATATTTTTTTTCCAGCCTAGTTTGTCCTTTGGTAGGGTCAACCTTCCTGTGAGGGTTGATGTTATTGACCTACTGCCTGCATGGCATGCACTTTGAGTTGTGTTTATAGTAGTGATGGTGAACTAAGATTGAGTTAGTGAAACTCTCCTACCTGTTTCCTCTGTGAATATGGCTTTGCATTTGAGGAGAAAGTATTGGGAATTCCTGGATGACTATGTATCTGCTAGAGTATTGATGAAATTGAGACACAGTGAATGATTAGAGTACTATCTTCTGTTCTTACAAAGCTCGTTTTAGTTTCTGACAAATTATTTTAATTCCAAGACAATTTGATCACTATTGGTCTGAGTAATATGGAGTCTCCAAAGATGGGTTAAATAAAGTCAGAGATCAACAAGGGCTCAAAATTCAATGGGGAGACAAATAGTAGTTATTTGGACATAAGAAAGACTATGAAGCATGATGTATGAATGAGTACACTAAAAGAAACAAAGGAGGGTGAGGATGTTTCCATCTAGGGAACCCTCTGGGAAGAAGAGATTTGAGTGAGGCCTTAAGGTGTAGAGCTACAACAGGCACAGACTATGGGGAGGTGTTTTTTTTTTTTTCAGGAGGAAGAACCAGTCTGGACATATGCACAGAGAGAGAAGTTATTGACTCTGAGGATAAATAACTGAGGGAACTAAAGGGGGATGAGGGAGGGGACAAGGAGGTTTTAGTAAGAAGATGAAGAACTGATTTTTGAATATTGAATTTTCTGTGTGTACGTGTTCTGCAAGCAAGCTAAACTTGCCCCTGGAGGGCTGGATGTGTCACATTCATCTGTGTAGCCTCAGCTCATAGTAATGCATTTATTTATTGTTTTTTGTAGTTAATCAACCAACTTAGATTAAATGCTCACTTTGTACCTGGCATATAGAAGGAGCTCAATAGTTATTTGTTTAATGAACTAAACTAGCTTCTATGGATTTCTGCATAGTTAAGTTGTCGTTATGTTGAAAATGTCTCATTGATAGTTTAGTAAGACCATTTGTTTAATGGGGATAGCATGAAGGGGTGGAGACATAGATCTGTGGAGCTAATAACCTCCATCTGTAAGGGCCTGATTATGGGGGTGCAATGGGAGTCCACCCTCCAGGGTCCCTCAGCCTGGAAATGAACAGTGAACCCAAGAGCCTTGGATATTGTGTATGGACATTTTCCAAAAGGTGGAGAAGGAGGGATGGAATGGGTGAGTGGGGGAATCATATGTTTTTAGATCTAAAAACCTCTATTATGTAAGATTAACTATATTTGTGCCTCTTTATTTTCTTTGTATTTCTAAGTTGTATCTTTCCATTGTGTTGGAAAAAAATTTTTTTAATTCTAGTCTGTCTTTGTTAGGTGACTGAAGGAATATGACACATTTTAGGTTCTTCTTCTCTGTCTTGGAGCTTCAAATTCAGAGCAGATAATCCAGGGCTAAGCATGGTGTTAAGAGAGGCCAGAGGGGAAACAAGCACTAATGTGAGCCAGAGGAAAGCCAGGGGCTGTGGTCCTTGAAGCCAGTTCTTCCTGTGGGTCCTTCTTCCAGAGGTCTTTGCTTGCGCATTGGGAATTTTGTATAGCTCAAGGATAAGAGTGAGTGTTCAACTATTTACTCCATTTAGGCTTTCGTTTTCTCACCTGTAAGATAGAGTTAATAATACTATTTCATCTTCTAGCAGGAAACGATTTGCCCAATTACTGTTATTTTCAGTCTTCCTCTACTAGAATGAAAGTTTCATAGGAGCAGGAATTTTGATTTGCATCATTCCCTGATGTATCTCATGTGTTGGGCATATGGTGACCTTGGAAGTAACACCAAGGCAAAGGAGGTGGGGACAGTGGTTGGGAATGATTAGGCAAGGAGGAGGAGAATAAGATGGGCCTATGGTCCTGGAAGCCAATTGTTTTAGTTTCCTAGGTTGCTCAAAGCAATACTATAAAATAGTTTGGCTTGAACAATGAGAATTTATTAACAGTTTTGAGGTCAAGAAAATATCCAAATTAAATCATCCCCAAAGTGATGCTTTCTTCCTGAAGACTGGCTACTGACAATCCTTGGTTCCTCTGTTACATGGCAAGGCACATGGTGACATCTACTGGTCTTTTCCCTCCCTTCTGCACTTTGCTGATTCAGCTTCTTGCTTCTGTGGCTTTCTCTCTCTCTCTCTGTAGTCATTGCATTTATAAAGGACTCCGATAAGAGGATTAATACCCACCTTGAATGAGGTGGGGTGCACCTTAACTTAAGTAGTCTCATCAAAAGTTCCCACTTACAATGGGTTTATATCCACAGGAATGGATTAGATTTAAGAATATGCTTTGGTATACCACACCAATGTAGGGAGAGGTTTCATACAGGAGATGGTAAAACAGGGCTGGATCCTGAGGAGAAATAGAGGAAAGTGAGGTCCAAGGAGAGATCATTGGATTGTTATTTAGGAGAATATTGGTGTCCTTTGAGAGCCTGAATGCCATTGGATAATGGCAGCAAAACCTGATAGTAAGTCGTTGGAGGGTTAAAGAGATGCAGGGCCATGGTGATAGTGAGTTACAACTACTCTTTCCAGAAGTTTGGCAACGAAGAATAGCAGGATGGGGCTTTATCTTGATGGCAAAAAAGGTTCAAAGGAAAGGTTGTATTTTTGTATCAAGGAAGATGCTCAAGGAGAGAGAGGGATGGAAGAGCCAAGGAGAGGCAATGATCCATTAAAGACTTGAGGAGGGAAGAAGTGGGATAAACCCTGAGAGAAGATAGCTGTGGAAGACAGCTATCTGTGGTTGTATGCAGATAAAAGATGAAAATGATAATAAGAAGAGAAAAATTGATAACAAGGAGAATATATCAAGGAACTTCAAATTGAAAGTAACCCACTATCTCAGTGAAGTAGGCACTAAGATAAACTGGCTTTGGTGTGGTGGGGATTTAAGAAGTGTGGGAAAGAATTGGAAGATCTGTGAAGGGAGATGCAAAAGGGTCAATCAAATTAGAAAAATGTCAGGCTTACCCAGTGGACTGAGGTGAGGTGGAATGCCATAGAATGAACATGTCATAGATCCAATCTATTCAATTGTGTTACCCCCCCCAACAGTGCTCAGTTTTGAAAATGGGGATCAAACACAAAATGGCTGGCTGAAATAATGTGAGATTAAAAATTGGAAGGGTGTGGAAGTAAGTGGATGGGCTTAAGAAAACCAGGATTCTGTTGTAAGTATGTGTGAGAAAATGGAGCAAGAGTGGAAGTGAGGAGGTCAAGATCAAGGCATTGACAGCCTTGAAGAAAAGACCAGATTTTGCAGCAGTGAGAGGATGGGAGAGATGGCGTCTGTTCATCAGATTTAGTAATTTTTTAATTTTCCTAGTAAAAATTTGGAATTAAGGAAGTTGGAAATTTTCACAGATTAAACCAATAAATGACACCCCCTTTACTTTTTGGCATACAAATATACATTACTGTTTCTGGGTAATAATAACTTAAGGTTAGACTAGAAAGAGCTAGTTTCATAATGAGAAGGTAGAGGCATTATCCCTCTTCTCAATCATTGTATTCTTTGAACTTAATCTTTAGAAATACTATCTGCTCAATTTCCTCTAAAGTTTTTTTTCAGATATATGCTAAATTATAGCAGGGTTTATTTTAAGAAATTTATGCTTCCTCTTTCCTTGGCTATAGGAGTAATCAAAAGAAATGCCTTTAAACAGTATACAAGTTTATGTCTTAAAAATTGAGTACCCTGAATTTATCACCTTTGGGTCCGATAAGTGGTTGCCCTTGATTCTAAATATATCTGACATTGTCTGGCTGCACTTCTACCAGCATTTAAGGAGGTGGTGCATGCAATGTGCCTCTTTTGACCTTGAGAAAGATAATTGGCTCACTGCCTATTCTGTCTGTGTCTACAGTCCATCTAGGAAAAAGTGATAAAGTTGCCACATTCCCAAGGTAGAGGATACAGGTTCTGTCCAGCAGCCATTAGGTGGTGCTGCCTAACCAACATTTCCCACTTTTTTAGGCCACCTAGATTAATCCTTTTGCCTATAGTGTGGGTACAATAGTGAATAATAATGTATAATCCTCTTTAAAACTGTGGACGTGACTGAGATTTCTTTATCACCTCTGTGGAGCTTAACGATTCTCTTTCTTATTTTTGCAGGAGTAGTCAATAACTGCTGTTATTTCCAAAGCAGAGACTGGAAAAGCCTCCCGTACGCTGAAAAACAACCACTGATATTTGAATAGCACATCCTGCCTTACAAATAACTTTCACATATCAGAGTCCCTGGTATATAGTAGGTAAGTCCTTGACAGTGAATTGTTGAATGAATAAATAAGGTACTATATGTGGAGAGAAGCAGCGAATTCTGTACTGACTTTTTAAAAATTTTTTTTGTTTTTACATTGACTTTTGATCGAAGTTAATTTATGAAAAGAGGTTGAACTTTCTGTTTGACAACATACATAGCTACTGATAAATATGACATATAAAACCATTATATTTACTTTATTGCTTAGATGTTAAAATAGAGGTTACTTTGTTAGCGGTAAATTGAAAGAGAAGTTTTTTATTAGGAACACACTCTCAAACTATTCTTCTTTCCAAATGACTCCTTAGTTGAAGATTTTGTTCTCCATTATTGCTACACACAACATACTACTTTTTAATCATCCCAAATGATTTTGGGGAGCAGGCAGGGTAAAAAGTTAGGAAAAGTTTCTTGTACCTTTTTGGAGAGTACTCTTATTTACCTATGAAATCTACAGATTTTAATTTAATAGGCAGTGTAACTTTCCAAGATGTTTTGTGGCTAGCTTCTCAAAACTTTTCCAAGTGGTACTACTGTTTTGGAAGGAAGTGCAAACTTTGATATTCTAGCTCTCAGTTTTGATAATCACATATCAGTCATTTTAAACTGACATGGTCACAAACTCTGAGAATTGTCTTAGGCAGATTCTCCTCCTGGAAGACTGGACACAATCACAGATTCTTGCATCTCCTTCTGCTAGGGTTTGTCAACCCTATAAAGGGAACTCTTATTGTCTCCATGATTCTTCAGGTTTCCTCCCTAGGAACTTTTGGGATAGTGGAAGTTGTGTTTCCCACTCAGAGAATGCCTAGGTCTTGTCACAAAATATTTTCCCATTTTTTAATTTGAGGAAGAAAATGCCAAAAGACAAAAAAACAGGAAATAAGCAATCCTGCAAATTTTGAATTGTGTAGCTAAGAAGTAAGACATATCCTTTGTCTATTCCTCTAATCAGAAGTAGCCATTGCTAAGTATTCTGATTGCTTCTCAATATTCTAAAATTCTATAAAAATCTTTGTCTTTCTCTTTGAATATGCAATACATGTACAATACTTTTCTTTCAGCAAAAATGATGGTATAGTATTCTACTTTACAGATGTATCACAATTTATTTCACAATTTTTCTATTGATGCTAATTTTTATAACGGTCATTTTTTTGCTGTTATAAGTGCTGATGCAATTAACATCCAAAATGCATGTGTCTTTGTACTGTATGAACTTCTTTAAATTGGGGATACTGTATAAAAATGTAGTACCTAACATTTGAACCTCCCTATCATTAATTTGTTTACCAGGATTACATTGTAGACTACCCTTTGCGGTTAGTCTACAATGTACATCTCTGGAGGTGTCCTTGTGGTGGGTTGGAAGCTATTATGTACTCCAGAAAAGGCCGTGTTCTTTAATCCATTCCTGTGGGTACAGACTTGTTGTGGGTGGGACCTTTTGATTAGGTTATTTTCAATTGAGATATGACCAACCTCATTCAAGGTGGGTCTTAAGCCTCTGATGGAGTCTTTTATAAGAGGATGAAAGACACACAGAAAACCCAGAGAAGCTGAGAGAGATGAAATGAAGAGAAACTCATAGAGAAAAGCCCCAGTGAAGCTAAGAAACGACCCACAGAAGCTCAGAGAGGAAGTGCAACCAGACACTTGCTCCAGGAGCAAAGGACCAGCATTCACTGGCCACGTGTCTTCGATTTGATGGAGGTGAACCAGATGCTAGCAGCCTGTCTTCAGAATCCAAGTACCGTCCTTTTGCTGCCTTAAGTTAGACACTTTCATGGCCTAAGAACTGTAAATTGTAAGTTATTAAATCCCCATGGTATATTGTATTTCATCAGCTTTAGCAAATCGAGAAAGTCCCTGATCTAAGCCAAAATGTAAATACACTAATTAAAAACCTCCTGTTAGAGTGTAGTGGGGGAGATAGTCCAAAGTTCCCCCTATTTTACGTTCCTAGAGTTTTCTCTGTGATAGTTGTGTTATGTAGTTATTACCTCAAGAAAACCATAGCTATTCAGCAACCTTCTCCACATCTTTTCTTATTCATCGTCTTATCATTTAATTTATTTAAAGAAACTGCCAACTTTTTTTTTCTTTACCCTTCCTTCCTCCCTCCCTCTGTCCCTTCCATTTTCTTCATTCCTCTGCCTTGAAATCACAACTTTATTTATCAAACAGGCTTTTCCTTTTGGAATGCTCACTTTGAAATTACATTTTGTCAAGGAAATTCTGAGTCTAAAATCAATATAAACAGATGGCCAATATATGATTTCTCTGAAATCTCCTTTTTTGGTAGGTAAGGATCAGTGGAGCCCTAGGGGGTTGCCAGTTATCAACAGTTACAGTGGTCCAAGGTGATTCTAAGAATTCCTCTCAGAACTCTGTTAATATCAAATTGACTGTGTCAGGTTGTGGGAAGCTGTGCTGATCCTGGGAATTACCATCCTAATGGTGTGGTTTCAAAATGACTCACCTTTCATGGTGGATGCTTTCAGAATTTAGGGGGACAACAGTTTATGTAAGATTGTACAGTTAAAAACAGTTTTGCAGTAATCTCTGGGCTCATTAAATATACTCAGAGAGATGATAGGTATATAAACAAGGGATGAGTCTGAAATGGGGGGAGGGCTAGAAAAAAGTAAGGTTGCATCATGGAATCCAAATTTAGCAGGTGTTTGCAGGGACATGATTTAACCTGGATATTTTTCAGCTCATAATAGAATCATGAGAAAATGTTACAAATATTTAGCTTGTTACACAATTTTCTGATGTGTCACTAGAGCATGTAAGTGATACCAGCACATATTTTTAGAGCCCCCAAATCAACTTTTTCTTCTGAGTAGACTGTTTAGGACATATACAGTTGATGCTCCAGTCAACTTAGCTGCAAAGTAACAAGATTGGGTTCAGTTGTTTAATCATTAAAGGTGGCCCATCAGAACTGGCAGTGTGAAATCAATTTGCAGTTTGGCTATTTTTCACTATGATGGCTAGACCACCTCAGAACAATCATCCCAACAGTCTCTGATCAATCGTAGCCTCTCTGGACAAAGATAGAGAGTAAAGCATATTGCCGTGTTTATCTTTCCCAGAATCTAAAATATAAACGATTAAACGAAAGTGAGAATAAGTGTTCCTGACCCTGTCTGTGCTTTGCCTTTATTGTGCTTCCAGAGGAAGCCTTGCCCATGGAAAACCACGTATTTTATCACCTCTCAGGTTAGGATGTCCCATCTGGGAGTGGTTTGAGCCTCTAACCCTTTCGCTTCTTTTATGATGCCAAGATCAGAAGACCGTTTCAACTTATTTTATTGTATCCTTTGGAAGAGAAAACAAAACGAAACAAGTAACTCTTAGTAGGGAAGGGAATTGTGTGCCATCTAAGCCAGAAATAGATGCTAAGGTCTACTTATTGGAATGACCTCAAGGAAGAATATAGAGTATTTTTATATTGTTTAAACTGAGGATGAAAGAAAGGAGAAATGACCTCACTGTAACCACCAAGTATCATTTTCAGATATAAAACTGTAAAATCCCTCTTATTTGACCAAAATAGAAGCCTTAGTTTATCTATTAACTGAAAGCTGGTTAAAGGAAAGAATCATAAAAAGTACTTTATGAAAATCTAATACATTGTATTTAAATTTGAAACACATAAATACACTAACTCACCAACCTGGTGAGACTGTATTCTTGAGTGAGGGTTTGCTGATTAGCATTCTGTCTTGTTTCTTCTTTGGCACGTAAGTGACACCCATGCAGCATCCCTGACAACAGTCAGTTGTGGTTCCTTAAGTGAAGGGAGAGCTTATATAAATTTACAAAGCAATTTGAAATCAGCATTCTTCTAGATTTCGTGATTACTTCCTCAATCCTTTACAGTTGATGACATTTTTTAAAGGTATCTTTATTGGCTATCTTTATTACCTCTTTCCAATGCATTTAATGTGGCTTTTATAGAAACAGTAGAACTCTTGCTCTTCATATTCATATTAATTGTTTTTCATAATTATTTAGTTAAACTATATCATGGTCTCCAATGCACTAACATCATAAATGCCCCCACCTCTTGCAAAGCATCAGCACAGGGGCTAGAACAGAAATATATGGGTGTGCTAGTGTTTGGCCTACTAACTGTGAGAATTCTGCGTTACATAGGCAACAAACGGCACTTACATAGGCAACAAACGGCACTTTTTACTGAGGACATTGAAAGCCCCTGTTAATCTTTTCTGGTTGACTGGAGGTTGGTTAAAAGAAAGCTTTTGAATCATTGTCATCAGCTATGTAGGTCCTTGTAGGTCAATGAGCAACTCTTCCTTATTCTTTGATTACATCAACATATGAATGGCCACCCTTAGTGAATGCCTGTTGTCTTTAAATAAATGCAACTTAGAGACCTTTAAAATCTGGTCTTACTTTAGGAAGTCTTTATTCAGGCCATAGGAATATATAAATCAATGAAATATGTGTCTTAAAACATTTGAGTGCAAAGTACTTCAAACTATGTAGCTCCTTTGAGTTTCTTTCTTTCTCTCCTTCTCTCTCTCCTGTGCCTCCCGCTTTCTTCCTAAAAGACATATGCATTATAAACCATGGGTCATATCTGTATTCAACAATAATACTCCTTAAAAACTTCAGTGTCATTTAATGTTGGAAATCAATATTGTGTATTGTGTATTGTGATTGAATTGAGAGTTGGAGATGAAGGCTTTTATGGCCCCAGGTGACTGGACAATGTTTGCACCTGCAAGCCTGCTGTCAGTCACAGAACAGCCAGTCACCACGTATTTTCATTGCTCCTAATATTTCTTAGCTCTGGGCAACTGCCTTTTCTGCCTAATGATAGGGCCAGCCTTGTCTGGGAGCCCTCTGAACGTTCCTAGGGGATCCTCTATGCTTGTTCACCCCTTGACATCAGCCTTCGGAGTATAAGAAATAGAAATCTCAATGAAAGAAGGGGAGGCTGAGATTGTACTGTGTGCTCATCAGGCTAAAATTCTAACATTTCATGATCATATTTGATTTTTTTTTTTTTTTTGTATGGGCAGGCACCGGGAATCGAACCTGGGTCTCTGGCACGGCAGGTGAGAGCTCCGCCTGCTGGACCACTGTGACCCGTCCTATATTTGATTTTTAAGTCATTCTGAACTCTCTCTCTGCAACTCTTTTCCCTTTTATCTTTTCTCAGCATCACAACCTCTGTAGCAAAGCTCATTTCAAAGGGAAAATCTCTTAGAATTCAAATGACTTACTCGTGCTTCGTGTTAGCCTGTTTGTTTGGGATACCAGCTTAAAAGATGTCCTTTGAATGATAGTTTTTAGTGAAATCGAAATGACCCTGGAACTAAAAACTTTGATAACTGAATACTGTATGTGTTTTACACTATTGCAATATTCCTCTTGCAAACTGGTTGGATGGGTGGGAAAATGGAATCATTAGGGATGAAGAAATCTGGACACTGTATATTTGCAGAATTCTAAACTAGGACCAGGAAGGGACTCGTTGGAAGTGGCCATTTGTTGAGACCTCAGAAGCAACCTGGAGCTAGTTTTATAACTCAAGAATGCTTCTAAATTGGGTTGGGGAGAATTCTTTGTTGTTGTTGATGTCAGATGCCCCAGGGTTGCAGCACATGAGAGTGGCTTCTTGTCCTTAGAAGTTTTTTTTTATTTTTTAATTTTTTTTCCTTACTTGCATTTGGGCACCTTTTGAAGTGGTGTTGTCTTTTGGGAGAGATTTCCAGTGGTTGCTGTAGGAAGAGTGGAAGACCCCTCCCCTCCACAGTGGGCTGGCTCCCTGGTCGGAATCTGCCTCCTCCATCTGCAGATGCTCCGGAGCAGGTGGTCTGGTTCTAATGGAAATGCCTTTTCTTGCAAGAAAAGGAATCTTCAGTGTAAAACTATGGATTGATGCTGCCTCACTATTCTTCACATTAGCATGAACAAATGTCTCACAGAGACTTACAGTAGTAAAAGTGACCCATGTCTACTTGATGCTTATAATAATAAGCCTGAGATTTACTATGGACAGGGCATGTCCCATATGTGTTTTCTTTCTGTCCTCTCAATATATTTTGTAATTTTGTCATTCTTGTTTTATGAAAAACAGGAATAAGAGGTTTAGAAAGATAAAGGTCCCACAACTGGTAAGTGGTGATCCAGGATTTAAATGCAGTTCCATCTGGCTCCCCAAACTGTGGTTTTAACTAGGAGATGTTTTTACGGCTCTCCTAGAGTACCATTGTGAAGATTTATCCAGTATTAGTCACTTGGTACTTTTTTTTTGAGTCAGAAAAACATAGGCACACAATATTCCATCCAACCTCTGAAATTACTGGAGAGGAGAGCAAAATGAAAAAGTGAATATTTTTGATTTTTGTATTCTCAGCACATCAGCTTGCAAGCTGCTGAACAGAAATCATACTTCTCTCATCAATAGATTTATTTGGCAAAAGGGAAAGGTAGAGATATTAGTAGCTATCGTCAAACATATAGGAATGAGAATGGAGAATGTTTGCTAACATAAAGTGTAACTCCATGAGAAGGGATCACTGGGCTTGCTTGTGTAATAACTGCCAGCTCACTGTCTCATTCTAGCTGTCAACCTTTGTGTGTGTGTGGTAGGCCAAACTTGGTGAAGATGCCAAATCCTCTGATGTTGTTCTTTGGTGACCTTGCAGTGGATTTCATGGCTGGTGGACGCATCATACCTTCTGTGATCAGCTTCTCCATGGGCTTGCTTTCCAGTGCAGGTCTTACAGCCCACAATCATTCTAGTATCCTAAGAAACAAGAGTGATTTTCTTTGCAGGTGTTTGCCAGGGTGTGGCCTAACATGAAGAACAATTTTATATATAATTGTACAACATTGTGACGAATGTTTTTAAACAAAAAAAAAAACACCCTGGAGATAAAATCGCCAAGCTCAAAAGCGACCCAGATGGATTTTCTGACCTCTTTCTGCACCAACGTTTCCTTTATGCTCTTGGAAATAGCTGGGGACACTTTTATATCCATTCACATTTCAATCCTGGGGCTCAGAAAGTTTCTATATTGTGCTTTAAAGAGCATCGTGTGCTACTATTAAACTTGAACTGCTCTGGACAGCTGTGAAGATGGAAAAGAAATACCAGGCTCAGGACATTTTTATTGTGCTGTATATATTCTTTATAGCACAGCTGGTCTGAATTCTCTCTAAAAAAGATGTTGTGCAGCTGTTTCTCTGAGGCAGCACCTGAAGGCAAATGGCAGAGCCCTTCACCCCAGCAATCCCTTCTGATCCTGGCAAGCCATTTTAGCCTTAATTTTGTTGTATGTAATCACAAAAGATTACTATTTATCTGCATCTTCTTTAGGATGCAATACATAAGCTCATTCTAAGAAGTAGCAGGAGCACAGCCTTCCATTGTAAAAGATTTGCTATGACTCCCCCCTCCCCCACCTCATTTTCACAGTTTCCATGGCAACATTTCGCTCTGATGGTACCTCCAGGATTATTACTATCATCACAGTTCTTCTGATTACTATTGTTGCCTATTGTCATCAACATCCTTTTGACTGTGGGTTAGTCATATCCTGATCCCAAACACCTGGCCTCTGGGGGAACATCTTTTCAAAAACAATTTAAAAGTTAAAAAAAAAAAAAAAGAAAAAGAAAAGAAGGTAAATCCCAAGAGATTATCTATGGTGTAATTATCCTACATCAGGTTTTTTTTTTTTTTCTTGCCCCTCTCCCCTTCCTTTTTTTTTTCCTAACCAAGTCATTGAAATTCTTCAAGTACATGCATGGATAAGTTTGTCATGATACCAAGGTATACATGGAACTTACTACTGCTGTTTTATTTTTAGAGAAGGAACGTGCCTGTGTGACTGTGTGTGTATTGAGAGGAGTGGATTATGTGTCCAAAGCTGACAAAATTACCAAAAGAAATATTCATTAAATCTTGGAAGCTAGTTGTTCAGAAACTGAGTTTCAATAGAAAATGATCTCCTGACCGTATCTGCAGTCAACCCTGGGACCCTCTTCAAGGCTTAGGTGGGTAATAGGCTTCCTTTGATTTTATGTCTAAGATGTATAAACCAGATGCCATCTGGGACACCTTGTTCCATTGAAATCTGCTTAAACCTGCTAGAAATCCTGTCTCCCCAGGCCATGAGAGTCCAGAGCCCTCATTTCAATTCTGCTGGTTCCCACAACTATCTTTTCTGTGTCTTTCTAGCTTTGGATTTCTGTATTGATGCTGGCTGCTCATATTGGGTATGAGTGAAACCCTGGATGCAGAATTCATCCTCTTCATCTGTTGCTAGAAGAAATTCCTATATTAAAGTTAGGTTACTCTTTTTCCCCCCCTCTCTATATTTTCTTCCTCCTTCTATTCTTCCCTCTCTCCCTCCCTTCCTTCCTTCTTTTTACCCTCTTCGGTTCCCCCCTTCCTTTCTTTTTTCTGTGGGGCAACTTTGAGGTTTTGGTGGGTTATAGGTAGGAGTCACATCATAGAAGGGGAACAGCCTTCCACCATCTACCTACCAGCTCCCCCTTCCACCTATCCTCCAAGCACATGCAGAGATTTCTTCTCCTTGGCTCACTGAGGGCAGCAATCCCTGAAAGGAATCCAATTTTCTACACTTGGATTCATTTTGCAGTTAGATGGACCTGTAGAACCTGCAAATCAATCACACAAACTTTCTTCCACATATGTGATAAAGACAAAACCCATTATTAAGTAACTTTTTGGTGGCACCACAGCTTGCTTCAACTCACTGTCCAAAGCCCTGCCTCACCGCCTCCTCATTGCCATAGGGAATACAATCTCAAATGCCTCTGGGAGCCTGTCAGGTGACACACGTGAACCAAAGGGATCTGGTGGAAGAGACAATCTGGAGTGAGAGAGAGTGAACCTGTCCAGGGACACAGTTCACCTGAAGATTGCATATGCTGCTTAGCTCTAACACACGGCCACCAGCAAGAATGTTGCTTTGTTTCCAAACTTCTGAGGAGAAGTTTGGAGATATGAATTCTTATATAAAATTTCCATCAAACTCAAATGTTGACAGCTATATTAAAAATAAATAAACTCTGTGCAAGTCAATGTTTTGTTGGCTAAACCAGCCATGTGAAGGGACACACAGAGCCTGCAGCTCTGGCCTGGGTGCCCAGCAGGGAGCTCCCTGTGCCAGTTAGTTCGGGCTTTTCCCTCCCCTCTGTGATGCCATTCTCACCATATCCCAGCCAGGTTGGAGCGTCCTCTGCATTAGGAGAGGCTTCAAAGGATCGGAGGCTTCCAGGACTAGTAGCTCTTTGATTCTAACTCTGCAACATCAGGGTTTGAGGATAAATCAAAAGTCCATTTCAGTTCCGGTCTGGATTTTCTGACACACCTTTTCACACTGAGGGCCAGGATCTGCCCATCTCACCACCTTTGTCTTTCAGTTGCTGAGAAAGGTGGCTTCCCTCCCTCTAGGTCTTGGCCAACCGAGGAGGACTTACGGTGTCCGTAAAGGTTATTCACCTTTCTTCTTTCTTGTGTGTGTATGTGCGTGTGTCTAACCTTGATTTCTGGAGGCTCTAGATGGGGCTCTCCTTCAGTGTAAAATTCGTTCCAAAGTGCCTGTTGTTACCACAGACTCCCCGACTTCTACCTCAGGGTTATTTCTGGTGTCTTCCCTTTACACAGCAGCCTGGTAATGACCACGTATGGGGAAGAGAGTTCAGTTGTCTTGGGTATGTCCAGGGCCCGTATTCTGGATCACAGGTGGGTGTAGTCTGGGAATTTTTTATGGATGAGGAAAGGAAGCTCACTGTTGTTGCAAAATATGGAAAATCCAGAGGCCTGGCTCTTGTGAGATGCTCTCTCTTAGAGAAGCTTGAGAAAGGAACGCTGACTGAGGAGCTGATTTCACTCTCTTTCTAGGGCATACGCTCACTGTGATGACTACTGAGTGCCATTATATATACTATTAAGTGTATCTTTCTCTCTTTTTAAAAATTCAATGTCAAGTGCATAGAATTGAATTTGGGAAGATTAAATGAAAGAATGATGCAACTTCAATGGAGAGACTTTTATGAATACCCACAGAATGCCCACGGATATTTACACTTCAGGTATTTTCAAGAACTCAGTTTTGAGCTGACTGCTATTTTAGCTCTCAGTGAGTATCTAACAGTAATACCCTTGGGTGCTGGGAGCATTACAACGCAGGGTTAATAGCAGGAACTGGGAGTCACCAGACACCTGGATATGGATCCAGAGTCTCTTAATAGTTCTTGACATGGCAAGTTAATGTCACTCTCACTCTCTCACTTTTGCTTTCTGGCTTTCTTTGACTTTTATCATGTTTCCTGTGTCCCAAAGCCTTTTCCATCTCTCCCTTCACCAAATTAACACCTATTGAAATGCCACTTCCACTGGGAAGTACTCCTAGCTAGGTCTGGCCTCCTTGTAAATGGTGCCACACGCTGCGCCTTTTCTTCACAGCATCTCTGTTGGTAGTTCGTGTTCATTCGCATGATTATTTACTTCATATATGCCTCCAGCACTAGAATGTTTTGCTCAGCACCATAGCCCCAGTGTTTAACATAGTTTCTATGATCTAGGAGGTGAGTGATTGACATTTTTGAGTGAAGAGATAAGCATGATGTCCTTCATAACATGATGGAGAATTATATTGTGTAAGGCATCTAAGCCACTCAGCACAGTGCCTGGTATACAGCAAGCATTCGATAAATGTGACATAAAAATTACTCTTATCCCTGTAAGTTTGCTCTTCTTCACTCCTGTAGAACACTGCATAATGAATAATTATGTCATTAGCTAAACTTCGGTAGTTTCATTAGCTAAATTTTAAAGGTGGAAATACCTTCATTAAGTTCAATATTATGCCCTGGACTTTGACTGAGGTTGATTTGAGAAAGGGAGACCTTCTATGTCATCTGAGAACCCATTGTTGAAGATTCTGTTCACAGTACAGCATTTGAAGGAGGAGTTTTGGAAGTAGACTGTTTGGGTCTAGATTATGGCTTCTCCTTTCTGGCTATGACCATGGGTAATTTACTTATCTCTCTGTGCCTTTATTTTTCTAATCTGTAAGGTAGGGACAATAACTTTCCTTGCAGTGTTATTATGGGGATTAAATGAATTTAAAACTGTTAAGGCTCAGAAGAATGCCTGACACATAATGGACATTTAATATATATTAGCTATTATTTTGTAAGGACCCACAAGATAGATTATTCCTGGAATTTAGTACAAAAATCATTCTTGGAGAGCTCATATTTTTTTTCCTTTTATTTGATGGCAGAAGTAATTTAGGAATTAAATTTCTTCTTTTGACTGTGTATCAGAAATTTTAGAGCTAAATTCAGTGCTTAAATTCAGCCAATATCTCATTTTTGACTCTCCAAATACAATTGTCACTCTATATATTCTTTATGATTTCTTATTTTTAAATATTCTGTGCTGTCAGATATCTTTTTTTCTTTTTTTAATTGAAAGTCACTTCGAATCCTTTTGGGAAGCATGTGGAGGTACAGATGATAAATTCCTAAATTACATAAAAATGTGTTAGAGAGAAGACACATTTTAGGTGGATATTTACATCAGGTAATTTTTGTGGTCCAAAATCTTCTCTATAATCCTGTATAGACTTTTTCACTCCTTTTTCGAGTAACCAAAAGAAATTCGATATTATTGTGGGAACGACTCAGTACAAAAATTCTAATATAATATGTTTCAAATGCTTATAACAGGAAATGGCAAAATTATTGCTGGAAGTATTTGAAAGGTCCAAATTATTTCCCACTATTCATATAATAGAACCAGAAAATTTTAGAATAGGATATAATTTGTTTACTTTTCTTGTTTCACTTGGCTTGAACTATAAAAAGAGGCCTGATCAACCTAATTTTCTGTTAATATAGTTTCATTTGTTCCTAGAAATGACACAAAGCTATTGTATTTTCATAAAGTTTATGGCACTGGAACATGTTCCCAGTGGGCTAATTCATTTAACTCCCTGTTCTTTTTTGTAGTTAGGACAACACCTGAACCACTGGAAATAGGAGGCTACTGACCCAATATTAAAATATTTTGACAAAGAGATTTAAAAAACCTTCATTGATAATTTATTTCAATACCTAGCACTTCTGTTCTGTTTAATTTATGCCTGTTAATTGAAGTTTAAACCTATAACTTTTTTTTTTTACTGAGTAAGGACAGGATAAATAATTCTTTACCATTGTTGTTTAATAGCCCATTGCAGAAAACCAGTAATGGTCATTTGTTCATTCATACATCATTCAATAAATGTGTACTGCCTTTGTGCTCTGCCTGTCAAGATCTGGAGACCCTCTAATGACTTTTTATCCTTGATGTTCAGTAAATTTAAAAAATGAATGGGAGGAGACAAGTAACCAAGTGAAAAAAGTTTTGAAATGGAATTCTTCCTTCATTTTAATCAAGACATTGTTATAACAGACACAAGAAATCAAAGTTAATGTGAAAGAGGTTCTCCTTGACACAGAATTTATAAAATAATACACTAGGACTAGATCCTTAACTTTTGGATTCTTCATCCAGATGAAGGTTAGACAAGACGGAGCAGAAAGAAGAATATGAGAAGGATTTTCTCAGAGGAAGTAGTGTTATGAACCCCCCAATTTTTATTCTGAAAGCTTGGGTGGGAAGAGAATGTCACAACCTTCACCTTAAACCTAGAGAGAATGAGTTTCATTGTGGTCACCTGGAGAACTTGCTATGTGATTTTTGAGTATAACTCTTACTGGAAAATCTATAGGGTAGGAGAAAGGCCAGTGAGTTGCTTTGGTCTTCTTGGGATCAGCCTTCATGCTGAGAGTTCATCAGAACAGAAGATGTGCCAGTGTTTCTGGTGAGAGAAAAAAGGCCAGTCTCGACTAACCTAATTTCTGCTATGAACTAGGGGCTGAAGACTAATGGCAGGCCTGGGGGATGGAATGCATCACTTTCAGCTCATCTTGAGAGTTGCAAGTGAGGAATCCCTAGGGTTGGGCATCCAAAAGTACACACACACACTAATCCAAAACTCTGTAGAGCAAGAATCAGCTTCAATCATTTGCCAGAACCAGAGAGCTCAAAACTACCTAACTAATATTTTTATTTGTTAAATCTGGGCACCTAGTCTGCTTACTCTCCCTGCCTATAGTTGAATAAGAGAGGATTGGGGAACAGGAAGAGAGAGAGAGCAAAAGCTGGTTATCTTCCCTTCCCAGAAGTCAGGTAGCTGTCAACCCTAGGCATTAGCAAGGAAAAGGAGAATTCATAAATCTGAAAAAAAATTGAGGCATTGCTTGATGTTTTGGGCAAGATACATTCTAGTTAGTGAATCTGATTTTGTGAATTAAATTCATCATAAAACTGTCTTTTTCATGTGTAAGCAGAAAATTATGGGATCTGCCAAGTTTCCTTCCATTTTGTCTGTTCTCTCTTTCTGGAACTCCTATTGTTCAGGTAATGGACCTCCTTTCCTAGTCGTAATTTTCACCTACCTAACTACCTACCTATCTTTATCTATCTATCTATCTATCTATCTATCTATCTATCTATCTATCTATCTATCTATCTATCTATCTATCTATTGAAAGAGAATCTGGAATCCAAATGGCATAAGATTTCTCATCAGCTAGAAGCCAGGATCCATCAGGATGTCTACATTGAGCATTACTACAAATCAAGTATCAGGATAAATAACAGAAGAAGAGTGTGTCGATCTGAATCTGTGGTGGACCCCAGAAAAGCCATGCCCTTTAATCCTCATTCAGTATTGCTGGGTGGGAGCATTTTGATTATTTCCATGAAGATGTGAACCACCCAATTGTGGGTGGTAACTTTTGATTAGGTGATTTACATGGAGGTGTGTCTCCACCCACTAAAGGTGGAGTTGCTTACTGCAATCCTTTAAAAGAGGAAACATTTTGGAGAGACTCCCTTTTGGTAGAGCCACGAGAAAGCCAGCAGTCACCACCATGTTTGCCATGTACCCTTGTAGCTGAGAGAGAAATGTTGAACTTCGTTGGTCTTCTTGAACCAAGGTATCTTTCCCCGGATGCCTTAAATTGCACATTTCTATAGCCTTGCTTTACTTGGGAGATTTTCTCGGCCTTAGAACTATAAACTAGCAATTTATTAAATTCCCCTTTTTAAAAACCATTCTGTTTCTGGTATATTGCATTCTGGCAGCTAGCAAACTAGAACAAAGAGGAAGATAAAGGACATGAGAAATATGAAATCCAACACAAAAGAAAGGGAAAGGGAATCCCTTAGATGCATGGCTCAGCAGAGAAAAGCTTATATGTATATATATATCTGTGTATTGGAAGCAGGATAAGGAGAGATAATTAAATCTTTAATAGTGGAAAGATAATAGATAAATGTCTAAAACTAAACAGAAAACCAAAATCAGCAAGTAGCAGTACAAATCTATTATTTAGAGTCACAGGTAATTTCCAAAATATTTAGTTAAAAGCAGCGTGGTTGCCTTTAGGGAGGGGAAAATGGGTGGAGAGGTAGAATGTTATTGTCGGTGGAGAAAACTTTGTAGAACTATTAAAATTAATGTTATGGAAAGTAGATTTTTTAAGGTGAAAGGTGAGGTGATGGGATTGTGGTGATTGGGTTAATAGAGAGCTCCAGTCAGAAGGAAAAGGACATGTGAGGTCTCTTAGTAGAAGAGAAAGGGAGAGAATGGAGGAAGAGAGAGGGCATGGCTCATCTGAGGAATGAAAAGAAGTTCACAGTAAGCATGATGGGCAGAAGAGTGGTAAGGGTCATGAGGCAGGAGAATTGAGATATGAAGGTGGAGAGATGAGCAGAAACCAGATCATGAATGGGCTTTAATTTTATCCTAATGACAATGGAAATCTGATGAAAGATGTTTCTATCTGCAAGTAAGAGGAAGAGAAAATAAAAGTACACTAAAAAATAAGGGAATTTTGTTGTTTTATCACATAACAAGGAACCCAGAGAGAGGATGGATAATCTAGCAGCCTAGTGACTTCTTCAAGGATCGGTCTATTTTCACCTTTCCACTCTGCTAGTCTCAGTGTGCCAGCTGAGGTTTTCAGAATAGCTGCAAAAGCTCCAGATATTGCTTCTTCACACAACATTATTTAAAAGGTAGAAAGAGGGGAAAAGCAAGTTCCTTTTTTACATCTTGGTATCAGTCATTTATTGCTTCCTAACAAACCAATTTCAAATTTTAATGGATTAAATCAACAACCATTATATTTGCTCATGATTCTGTGAGCCAGCTATAATGGCCTAAAATAAATTATATTTGGTTTTTCATCATCCTTCCTGGCTTAGTCATAAGTTTCTCTTTGAGTGATTGCCCCAGTTATCTCTGCCCTGGGCATGACTGCAACTAGCAGGTCCTGTACCTCCATACAGTTTGAATAGGATCTGCCGTTAGCTTCTCTGAATGGCCCTTGTCATGACTTCTCCCAAGGGCCCCTTGCCCTTTTGTGCTACATAATTTACTAGCAAGGCCTGTTTCTCCAAATGGCTTGGGTGATGAAAAGCTACCTTCAGCTTCTCCAAATGGCCCCTTGCTGCTTCTGCTTTTTGTGTCATATTGAAACTTGCAATTTCCAGTGTCTATGGGACACTTCTGGGTCACAATAAAGGCAAGAGTCCAGGAACCCATGTGCTTCTCCCCCAAACCCTGTATAGTAAGCCCAACAGGCTCCTCTGCTGTCCTTATTCTCCTCTCTCCCCCTCCAGGACCTTTGATCTAACAGAGTTGTTCATGCATTCTAGATTGGCTGGTTATCTGTGTTTGTGCCTCATCAGCCAAAGAACTTCCATACAACATCCAAATATCGGCAATTTAGGTTGGGCTTAGCTAAACAATTCTTCTGCGCCCTCTCCTAAACTCCCTCATTTACCTGCAGTCAGTCAGTTGGTTCCTTAGCTGGGACTGTGTGGTATGAGATAGCCTTCCTTACATTTTTTGAGCCTCAGTTATGATGATTGGGACAGCTGGCCTCCCAGCTCCATGTTGTCATTCATCCTCACTTGACCAGACTGGACTTCTTCAAATGGCAGTCTCAGTGCTATACCAAGAGGGTGAGAGCAAAAACTGTAAGGCGTCTTGAGGTCAAGTCTCAAAATACCACTGTATTAGTCTGCTATATTTTATTGGTCAAAGCAAGTTATAGAGCCAGCCCAAATTCAAGAAGTGAAGGACAGATTCCACCACATGTTGCAGTGATACCCATGAACAGGAGTGGTTTGAGTTCTTTTGATCATCTTCAGAAATAACTTGCCATACCTCCAATTTAACAGTAGGGAATATTTTTTCAGATGATGGTTAACAAATTATTGTGAGTCTCATATCTAAACCAGAGGAGGGCAATGAAACCTAACAAAGGTGATCTCTTGGGACTGAGGACTCATCCTTCCCTGAAGCAAAAAGATGCTTATTGTAAAGAATTGTATTTGAGGGGAGAGGGGAGTTGGATAGAAAATTAAACAGTGTCTCCCAGGTTTTATGAAAGAAATGTTACTTCATTTTTTAAAAAATACCTTAGTTGGGGGAGAGTGCTAAGATGATGGCTTAGCGAGGTGTGGGATTTAGTTTGTCCTCCAGAGCAGCTATTAAATAACCAGGAACAGTACAGAACAACTGCTGGGGCCACACCAGTGACTGGACACACAGCATAACCCAGTCTGGACCAGCTGGACGAGCTGCAAGCCCAAGCAGAACTGTGAGTTTCCCAACCTGCAGTGGCTGTCGCCCCCCCCCCCCCCACCACCACCACCACAGGCTGCTTCCCAGAGGGGAAAGGAAAGGAACTTTACTAGCAGCAGGGGCTGAGTGCAACTAAGCTCCAATTATGGAATTAATTCACAAATTCTGACTACTAAAAATAGGCTCCCAGCTCAGCCAAACCTGGAGTCAAAGCGTAGGTTGTTGATTTTTGCCCCGGTGCCAAGGGGGCAGGGCTGACAGAAAAAAAAAAAAAAAGAAACGGAGGTTTTTTAGATCAGATAGCACATAATACTTGAAAAGGTCTGGGCCCTAAAGGAAAGGAGGGACACATAGGACCTGAAGGTACACAAAGCAACATACCAACTTATGCTCTTGATTGGCAAACCTGAGGAATGGGGGTCCTGCTCTGAGAAAGATTTTTCTCTTTCTTTTTTGTGGCTGTGTTTCTATGACTTGAATGCTTTTGGATACAGCTTCTGGGCTTCTCAGGCTCTAAGTGCCCCAGGCATAGGCAGAAATAAGCTTGTGTGAGAGCTTGTCTGGAGCCTGTGCCTTCCCCAGGAGAGGGGTGGGACCCAGCTCAGGTGGATTCCCTCCCTCAAGGAATTCAGACCCCAGGGTCTGGAAAATTGAAGCAATTAAAGCCAGCCTACAACCTCTCCTCTGTCTCAACCATGCCCCCAGCAGGGAGACTGCTGAAGTTGAAGGTATTGCATCATCTTATGCTGGTGGGACCTGCAGGCAGAAAAGCGTCACATACTGAGCAGAACAGGAAAAACACAGAGTCCAGAGACTTCATAGGAAAGTCTTTCAATCTGCTGGTCTCACTGTCAGGGAAAACTGATGCAGGTGACTCTTTCCTTCTGAGAGGAGGCAAGTTTGGTCTGGGAAAATCTGCCTGGGGTCTATAATACCTAAGTAGACCCTCCTAAGGGGCGGGGAGGAGGGCACCATACAGGAAGGGCAAGAAACAAGAAAACAAGAATTGAAAAATTCTGATCAGTTAAACAAAGCCTAAGCTGGTGATCCAGAATAAGTGGAACTGAATGACAAAGAACAGATAGACAACAAAGTCATCCAGCAAGAAAATCCTAGATAAAAGAAATGAAAAAACCTCTGGAATAAACTAATTAAGGTAATTAAATGCCTAGATTCTAGCAAAAAATAACAAATCACACTAGGAAAATTGAAGATATGGCCCAGTCAAAGGAACAAATCAACCATTCAAATGAGATACAGGAGTTGAAACAATTAATTCAGAATGTTTGAACAGACATGGAAAACCTCATTAAAAATCAAATCAATGAATTGAGGGAGGATATAAAGAAGGCAAGGAATGAACAAAAAGAAGAAATTGAAAGTCTGAAAAAACAAATCACAGAACTTAGGGGAATGAAAGGCACAGTAGAAGAGATGAAGAAAAAAAAAACGGTGGAAACCTACAATGTCAGATTTCAAGAGGCAGAAGATAGGATTAGTGAATTGTACACCATGACCAAGTAGGATTCATCCCAGGTATGCAAGGATGGTTCAACATAAGAAAATCAATTAATGTAATACACCATATCAACAAATCAAAGCAGAAAAACTGCATGATCATCTCAATTGATGCAGAAAAGGCATTTGACAAAATTCAACATCCTTTCCTGTTGAAAACTTTTCAAGGTTAGGAATAAATGGGAACTTCCTCAACATGATAAAAGGAATATATGAAAAACCCACAGCTAACATCATTCTCAATGGGGAAAAACTGAAAAACTTTACCCCTAAGATCAGGAACAAGACAAGGATGTCCACTATCACCACTGTTATTCAACATTGTGTTGGAAGTTCTAGCCAGAGCAATTAGACAACAAAAAGAAATACAAGGCATCACAATTGGAAAGGAAGAAGTAAAACTCTCACTGTTTGCAGATAACATGATACTATATGTCAAAAACCCCAAAAAATCCACAGCAAAACTACTAGAGCTAATAAATGAGTACAGCAAAGTGGCAGGTTACAAAGTCAACACTCAAAAATCTGTAGTGTTTCTATAACTAGTAAGGAACAATCTGAGGGGGAAATCAAGAAAAAATTCCATTTACAATTACAACCATATAATCTGGCAATACCATTGCTAGATATCTACTCAGAAGACATGAGGGGAAGGACACAAATGGACATTTGCACACCAGTGTTTATAGCAGCATTATTTACAACTGTGAAGAGATGAAAACAGCCAAAATGTCCATCAACAGACGAGTGGCTAAACAAGCTGTGGTATATACACATGATGGAATATTATGCAGCTGTAAGACAGAATAAAGTTATGAAGTATGTAACAACATGGATGGACCTTAAGGACATTATGGTGAATGAGATTAGTCAGAAACAAAAGGATGAATACTGTATGGTCTCACTGATATGAACTGACATTAGTGAATGAACTTGGAGGATGTCATTGGTAACAGAGACCATCAGGAGATAGAAATAGGGTAGATAATGGGTAATTGGAGCAGAAAGGATACATATTGTGCAACAGCACTGATTGTAAAAATTCAGAAATGGATAGCACAATACTACCTTACTGTAATACAATGATGTTAGAACACTGAATGAAGCTGAATATGAGAATGATAGAGGGAGGAGGGCTGAGGGCACTAATGAAATCAGAAAGAAAGACATAAAAACTGAGATGGTATAATCTAGGAATGCTTAGAATGTAAAGAGAACCTCTTTTTTGCTCCGATGTGGCCTTTCTCTCCAGTCAACACAACAAGCAAACTCACTGCCTTCCCCTTCTGTAAGTGGGACGTGACTCCCAAGACTGTGGACCTTCCTGGCAACATGGGACGGAAATCCTAGAATGAGCTGGGACTCAGCATCAAGGGATTGAGAAAACCTTCTCGACCAAAAGAAGGAAGAGTGAAGTGAGACAAAATAAAGTGTCAATGGCTGAGAGATTCCAGAGTTGAGATGTTATCCTGGAGGTTATTCTTGCACATTAAATAGATATCACCTTGTTAGTCAAGATGTAATGGAGAGGCAGAGGGAACCACCTGAAAATGTAGAGCTGTGTTCCAGTAGCCATGTTTATTGAAGATGATTGTATAATGATATAGCTTTCACAATGTGACTGTGTGAATGTGAAAGCCTGTGTCTGATGCTCCTTTTATCTACCTTGTCAACAGATGAGTAAAACATATGGAATAAAAATAAATAATAGGGGGAACAAATGTTAAGATAAATTTAGTAGATTGAAATACTAGTGATCAATGAAAGGGAGGGGAAAAGGGTATGGTATGTATGAACTTTTTTCTGTTGTCTTTTTATTTCTTTTTCTGAATTGATGCAAATGTTCTAAGAAATGATCATAATGATGAATATGCAACTATGTGATGATATTGTGAATTACTAATTATATATGTAGAACAGAATGATCATATGTTCAGAATGTTTGCATTTGTTTGTTGTTATATTTTTTAAAAATTAAAAAATTAATTAAAAAAAAAACACCTTAGTTGCAATGTGGAGGTATAAGCAAGACTGAGGGCAGGTAGACCAGTTGTAGAATTTCTCATCCTCAGTACTACTGACAAGTTGGGCCAGATAATTCTTTGGTCTGGGAGTTGGCAGCTGTCCTGTGCATTGCAAGATGGTTAGAAGCATCCCTGGCATGTATCCATTAGATGCCAGTAACACAGCCCCAGTTGTAATAATATAAAATATCTCAACACATTGATAATTATCCCTTGGGGGACAAAGTTATCACTGGTTGAGACCCAATGAACTAAGAGGATAATACAGATATCTAGATAATTATTGCATCATCCTAAGCCAAGGTAGAGGCAGTGGGGATGGAGGGAAGGTGGGTTTAAGAGATCTTTAGAAGGTAAAACAGAAAAGATTGGGAAAGGGAGGCTAGATGTGAATGATTTGGCAATGACTGAAGGGGAAAGGAGGACTAGATGTGAATAACTTAGCTTAGACAACTGTGTGGTTTGGGGTACACAAGAAAAGAAACAAGACTGGAAGAAAATAAGACAATTGTTTCGGTTTGAGTGTTTGAGGGACATAAATGGGATGTCCAGGAGGCAGTTGGATGGGAGAGGTTGCAGGGGTTCTGATGCTCAGGAGCAATACTTGACAGGTGACAAAATTTGAAAGTTACAAGCTTGTAGATAACAGTTGAAATAAGGGGTGTGAATATGATGACTATGTAGAGTATGTTGTTCTAATTTGCTAGCTGCCAGAATGCAACATACCAAAAACAGAATGGCTTTTAACAAGGGGAATTTAATGAGTTGCTAGTTTACAGTTCTAAGGTTGAGAAAATGTCCCCATTACAAGTCTATAGTAATGTCCAATTAAAGGCATCGAGGGAAAGATACCTTGGTTCAAGAAGGCCGATGAAGTTCAGGGTTTCTCTCTCAAGTGAGATGGCACATGGCAAACAGTCAGGGCTTCTCTCTCAGCTAGAAGGGCACATGGCAAATACGGCATCATCTGCTAGCTTTCTCTCCTGGCTTCCTATTTCATGAAGCTCCCCGGGAGGCGTTTTTCTTCTTCATCTCCAAAGGTCACTGGCTGGTGGACTCTCTGCTTCGTGGTGCTGCAGCATTCTCTGCCCTTTCTGAGTCTCTCTGAATCTCTCATTCTCCTCTTTTATAGGACTTCAGAAACTAATCAAGATCCACTCAAATGGGTGGAGACATGTCATCCCCTAATCCAGTTTAACAACCACTCTTGACTAAATCACATCATCCAGGGAGATAATCTCATTACAGTTTCAAACATACAGTATTGAATAGAGATTATTCTACCTTTATGAAATGGGATTTACATTAAAACATGGCTTTTCTTAGGGGGCATACTTCCTTTCAAACCAGCACATATGTAGTATGAGAAGAGAAGAAATACTTGGACATAATCTTAAGGTTTTAAATGTAAAAGATGGGCTAAAGAAGAACAACCCCAAAAAGAGCCTGAAATGAAACATCATGTTCTTGTTTTTTAATATTCTGAACAAAGAAATGCCTTTTCTTACTTTCCCTAATGATGGCAAATTTAACTGGGATTAAAAAGGGTTTTACCATGTTTTAAGGGAAAATTGCATGGAAATAAAATGAGTATACATATAATAGTGAGATTTATTAAGTTTATATTTCTTTTCCTATGTATTTAGATTAGTTCCAGAATTCATGGATCCTGCCTTATTCCATATCTTGTCCTAGAAGATGGTCATACTTTGGTTCTGAATACTGGGGAATTAACTCTTATGTCAGGGTTGGTCAGGTTATGCTATGGTGACCCTCAAATTTTAGGGGCTTAGAAAATGGTTTATTTTTCATTCTAGGTCAATGCCTTTATTGGGTCAGGAGAGGGTTCTGCTCCTGGTGGTTATTTAGGGATCTCAGCTAATGGAGAAGCCACATTTATCATGGTGCTGGCTGCATGTCAAAGGGCAAGAGAAATCTGAGAAGTCCACACTAGCTATTGGCTGCTTGACCCAGAAAGGATGCAAATCAGCTTGCTCATAACTCATTGGGCAGAATAAGTGTCATTGCCCCACCTAACAACAGGGAGGCCATGCTCTGAAGGAGGTAAGAAATGGAAATATTTGGCAGAAACCACTCCTGATTACCACATTTGGATTCCTTGATTCAAATTCCCAGCCTATTTTTGTTCTCAGCCTATCTTTGTTTGGAGGACACCATCTTATTTCCACACCACCTGGGAGCTCTCTTTTGGACACATTGACGCTTTACTGTCAAGGCTAAGAGAATGACACTCACTTTTTAAATCAAGAGGTGTGGTTAACATTTACCTTGGTTATGACCACAAGAAAATACTTCAATCATCAAGTAAAACTTTATTGTTTGCTTACAGAGAAGGGCTAGCCCTTTACAGCTTCAACAGTATGCTACTATAGTTTCTACTGTTACACTAACAATTCAATGCAAAATATCCATATAGCAAGAATTATACATAAGATGGTCTTTTTTTTGGTCATGTATTTGTGTTTTTCCATAATCAAATATCCTAAATGTCTTCACAGACACATATTTCCATATACCTCCAGGAAAAAAATATTTCAACTGATTCCGAAAAGTTAATAAGTGTCTTTAAGCCGTGTGCTGAGTTTTCTGGTATGTTCAACCATTTTGCCAGTAATGAACCATAAGTTCAGCCACTTTTACATCCAGAGACAACAAGAGCAGATGCTGCGATTATTAGGATCTCTTCTCCACCAATGAGTGTCATCCGTTCCATAGGTCTGGTGGATGGGGTATCGTCATCCCACCAGGGTTAATTCTTTAATGTTGGGAGGTTTGTGATGACCGATTCAGTCTCTTTACTTGTAATTGGCCTGTTGAAGTCATCTATTTCTTCTAGAGTCTGTATAGGTTGTTCGCATGTTTCTAGGAATTTGTCTATTTCATCTAAATTTTCTAATTTGTTGACATATAATGTTCATAGCATTCTCTTATAATCCTTTTTATTGCTGTGCAGTCAGTAGTCATGTTCCCACTCTCATTTCTGATTTTATTTATTTGTATCTTTTCTCTTTGTCAGTCTAGCTATGGGTTTGTCAATTTTATTGATCCTCTCAGAGAACCAACTTTTGGTTTTGTTAATTCTCTTCACTTTTTTTTAATTCTCAATTTCATTTATTTCTGCTGTAATCTTTCTTTTTTCTTTCATTTTGCTTGCTTTGGGATTAGTTTATGTCCTTTATCTGTTTAGCCCTATTTTCCTTCATCTCCTTGAATTGATTTAGAAGATTTGTTTGAAAATCTTTGATTAGTTGTTCCAAATTCTGTGTCTCCTCTACAGTTTTAATTTTTTCTCTTGACTGTGTTTTATCATCCTGTTTCTTAGTATGGTTTATACTTTTTTGCTGATATCTAGGCATCTGATTATCTTGATAAGTCTACTGTGAAAGTCAGTTTCTCTCTTTTGCCTAGAGTATTAGGTGTTAAGGCTCTTCCTTGACACTTGGCTCAATTTATTTTAGACCTTTAGAATAGACTGTATTTAACTAGTCAGATTTTTTTTTGCAGCTCTTCTTCATCTGATTCTTGCCTTGGATAGGCAGTACAATATTTAAGACTGACTTTTTGTGCAATTGTTTTACCCTTAGGAGAAACCTTCCTTTCTTCTGTTCCTTCTATGGGATTCTTGATCTTTTCTGTTTTTTTTTTGTTTGTTTGTTTTTTGTTTGCCTTTATGTTGTTTTCTACACTCCTTTCATTGTCTCTCACTGCTTTTGCCTGTCAGGTAAATTTTGGGAGGAGGGTTACCCCAGAGAGCTTTCCCAAATCAGTATTGCCCAGTAAAAACATGGCTAGGGACCCACAAAGGGGACATTTAGGAGTTCCAAAGTGCCCTGGGAAGGGGATCAGGATGGATGTCCAAAGCCTCTTTGACAGCTCCCTGAGGCTGTGCTTTCTAGGCTTGCCAAGCAGAGGGCACTCTTCAATAAGCTCTTCCCTGCGGTCCTGAGGGGGCCCTGCATCTTTAATCCTCCATCACCTTCTCCCCTTTCTGGGGCTGGGTTGAAGCAATGGCTGCTACTACCTTAATTGGGGTGAGTTGAAACAGTAGCTCAGAGCTTTGACCCACCGATCTGAATTCGCAAATTAAACACTGTGATTGGTGCTTGAACATGCCCACTCCTGTTCTTGGGGAAGAGGATTTTATGTCTCTTACCATTAGCAGCAACTATCCAGGGACAGGATGCCAAGGTGTGTCTGTTGTGAGAGTGAAGGATGGGCACTGGAAGCTGTCGCGGGGAGAGAGCTATTCATACAGTAGTTTATCAGCTTCTTCCTCCCGCTCTTTCCTGGAGGCTGTATAGTGTTCTTTTGCCTGCTGGAGCCCCACAACAGTTGTTTCAGACAGTTCCTGTTTGTTTAATATCTTTTTGGAGGGAGGACTGAGTTCTCAAGCTCTCTCCTGCGCTATCTCCCCTGGAAGTCTCCCCTGTTAGTCTCTCCATAGCTTTCTCGGTTCTTTTCCTTTCCTTGCCCACCTGGCTTGTAAGAATTTGAATTTAGGACCCCTGCTTTGTCTTTATTTCTCTGCTTTTTGACAAAGACAAAGACATGAGAACCATCTAAAAGATCTCTGAATATTCCTCTCTGACCCATTTATTTAGATCAGAGCTCTTAGATATCTTTAAATACATCATTATCCTTTTCCCGTTCTGATTCTGAAAGTGATATATGTTCACTGTGAAAAACATAAAATTCAGTGCAGACATAATCCTGCATTCTGCAGTCCTTTTGGATTTTGTTGTTAGCTTTCCATATATCCTTGGATGTGGTGATTAGGTCTTATGTGCCAGTCCCTGGAAGAAGCTAGCTATCTCTGGCTCAGTTGGGATATATTTGCTCCTACTTCTTGGCCCAGATTCCATAATGTTTTATTACTAAAGCTGAGCTATTTTTCCCAAAACTGCAATGGAAAAAAGTTAAACCAGCCTGTATATGCCTCTCTGTTTTTGTATATTTTTAGCCTGTCGTTCTGGAGATTGCTAAGAAAAATTTTTTTGAAACAATCAAGAGTTCAGGCAATTAAGTAGTTTTCCAATATCATACAATTCAGTAGCCAGAATTTATAACCTTTTGTGTCTCTCAGTGTCTCAAGGAAACATTTTCCACTTACATCAATCTGTTATTAAAAGCTTTTGAAAATGGACCTTACATGTAATATTTGTAAGTTGGTGACAAAGTTCTTTTAAAATTGCTTGAGTAATAGGAAAAATGGTATGCCTCTTAGAGAACAAAATGGGCCATTGTAATGTTAGGGAGAACATGTAAGAATGGATGTAATGGTTAAAATTAAAATGACATCTGACAATTACTTTCAATTTGAACCGAGGTGAAGAAAATCTGAATTACAATACTCTTGTGATTAAACTTTGATGAGATGAAAATGTCATCATTGTTTGATGAGAATTTTTTATTAGAGTTCAAAGAATATGAATGATTTAACCACAATGTACTGACACCACAGGGCTGAATAGTCTATATTAGTATTTCTCAAATCTTTCTTATTGTAGGTCACTAGAGAAATACCAACCACTCTCGTTCATCAGTTCTTTTGTGACTTTTTCCATAATATGGGCTTTGCAACGACAACATACACCTCAAGTCCTTTATGATAAGTTTTGACATTGAAATCCTGGAGTTGCTTAATGTGGAGAATTATTTCTAGGAACCGAGTGTTGAGATTAGGATATATATATATTTTAAGAAATACATTTTAGAAACTAAATTACTTGATAGAAATGGGGAGAGCCTGATTTCATTCTGTATTCATTGCTGAGAATCAAGATTTGGTAAGTCCTTTTATTCCACAGAGGAGTCTATTTCCTTTTAGCCTGACATTTTGACAATTAAAATTGAGATGAGAGGTCAAGTTTACTGAAAGACATTGTGTAGTCCGGTTTTCTTTGGGACACTAATTACAATGTAAGATGGATCGGATGTGCTGACCTAGCACAGGGATATTTTTTCTGCATAGGGCAACTCCAGCACTGAGCAGTAAGCAGAACAAGGGGCCATTTTTCACTTCTTATGCTGTTAGCAAGAGATAATGTTCACTATCCCTCCCTCCCTCCCTCTCTCCTCCCCTTTCTCCTTCATTCCCTCCTCTCTTCCCTCCCTTTCTTTCTCCTCTGGATGCCTAACATTTTAGCAAATATTTTTTCATAGTCATTGGTAGTACATCTCTACATTTTTGAGGATTTCTTCATCTTCAGAGAGTCTGGAGACAAAATATTTGGGGACTCAGTCTACAATCTTGTAGTTTGGAAACAAAGCAGAACTGGGCATGGTCAGTTCTCTTTTGTTAATGCAGATCTTTGCCCTCTTATTATTGAAGGAGAGGGACAATATGGTGTCCATTCTATTCAATTATTCCCAAAGTGGTTGCCTCTGTGCCAATGTCACAACTTAACCTACTCAAAATTGGCTTTATTTATAATTCTTAAAAAACCCCAGAGCCTTTTAATTTTATAGGCTGGTCTAGAGTAAGTGATCACATACTAGCTCAGATTATTGCCAAACTTGTTTTGTTGATTAAATAAATCAACAAATATTTAATAAATAAAACTAATTAAAAATTTTATAGAGCCTGGAACAAAGTAGGTGCTCCAGCATATATTGATTTGTGGGTTTATAGCTATACAAAGATTGAAATACATATTACTAGTCTCAATGCAGGGTAAAAAGAAATTGTCAAATTCGGTAAAAATATGGATCATCTAGAAAATTTGAGCTAAAAAGAGGAAGGTATATTGTACAAGAGGTTTCTATTTATGTCCTTGTTCCCTAAAGAGAGAGTTTTCTTGGCCATTCAAGGTTCCTTTCAAAAACTTTGTAAATTTAGCTGATTTATCTTTGTGGCATTTGCACTTGGGTGTTTAAATCTTTCTTGAAAGGTGGTCAAAAAGATAATCAGAGGTTAAGTTGGGCACAACCGAGAGATTCAAACATACTGCAGTCTCTACTGGATATGAAAAATCAGAGGCTTGGAAAAAGCAGATATAAAAATGGGGGATTTCGAAACCCTAAAACACAACAGGTAGAAGAAGTAGCACTGGAAAGTGGCCGAAAGTGTAGTGGGTAAGAGTGTACAGGTTGTATAGACAGACTGCTTTGGTTCAAATCCCACTTCTACCACTTAGTTGCTGTTTGACTTTGAACAAATTACTTACCCTTCTTACATCTCAGTTTCCTCACCTGTAAAATGGCGGTAATAGCAATACCTACCTCATAAGATTATTATGAGGAATGATTTCCTACAGGTAAAGCACATGTCTGGTGCAAAGTAAGTGTTCAATCATTAAAAGGTGGTGTTATTATCACTACTATTATTATTGAAAAGTGGAAGACCTTATTAATAACTTTGCAATAAATTCTCAACTCCCTTTTCTGGACTAGATAAAAATATCTTAACTAATGCTCCTTTCCTTTCTAGAGAAAAATCTACCAAAATTTTCTAAAATGTATCCTAAAGTTAATCATTGCAACAGTCAATCCTATTCTTTATTTGAGACCCTTTTCTAAGACTCCAGATCTGCAGTAATTTATTGCCTCTTTTGGTGGTGTACGTGAGTAATCATTTCATATGGGTAGAATATACTTCTTGTCTTATGATTGCTATTAGATTGATGAACGAATGAGAGGAATTTATGTGATGTAGGGAAATAATGTAGGGGATTGGGATTAACTGGGATCTTGGTTCCATTTTTGCTTTACCACTAGGGGCAATCTTAAATAATTTACCTGATTTTCTTAATCTCTTTGACTCTTAATTTCCTCACCTTTGGAAGTGGGAATGATAGTAATATTTACCCCATGATGCAACTTCAAAATTAAGTGATTGCAAAGGATCTTTGTAAATGCTAATGCCCTATCATGTGCTCATAGTTGAATAACCATTCTAATCCATTCATTCCTCCTCTTTCATTCCAACCCTTGGCCAATACTTTCATAAATATAGAGCTCTTTATGAAAGGTGGTTCTTAAAAAGTAAGAAGAGTATAGGTTATGATTTCTATCTGCTTAACAGATTAACTTAATTCCTTCCTATTGGAGTGTTTCATTCATTCATTCATTTATTCATTCATCTCACAAATATGGAGCATCAGCTATGTGCTGTCGCTGTGCTATGCAAAAAAGTGCTATGCTTTCAATGTCTTGGTTTCTCAGAGGTTTCTGACCATCTGGAGGTAGAAAAATTCAACCCAGACTTTTAGAGTTCTCAATATATCCTTAAATCAGAGGCATGAAGAGGTAGAAAAACTAAAAAAATAATAAGAATTCAGGTGACATAGTTTTAGACATTTTCCAAGCAGAATAATATCTAAAATCAGGCTGACATTTATACCTCTAGCTTCCCATGCTTGTTAAAATGCTTCTTCTTCTTCTTCTTCTTCTTTTTTTTTTTTTTTGCTGAAACACTCATTGAGCTAAATTTCATCTAACATCTGGCTATTATATAAATGTAACAATGAAAACATGTCTTGTTGGCTACACATTAGGTATAAATTTTAGAAATCCAATTAGTGTCTCATTCTCTCTCTACATTTTTCCTTTTATTTTTCTTTAGTGATTGAGTTCATTTGGGATTCCTAACTGTATAAGAATTCAAATATTTAGCACAAATCTATATAACAGAAAACAACTAGATTGAAGGATAGCACGTGGTGGTATTTTTTTATTGTAAAATATTCATTAATTCCTTTGTCATTCATGCAATAAGCATTTATTGAATGACATGTCAGGTCTGGTGCTCAATGCTGGAGAGAAAGACATAGACTAGATAAGATACAGTCCTAGCCCTTAAGGAATTTAGAATCTAGTGAGGGAGACAGACACCTACACAAATGATTTCACTCCAGTGTGATAAATGCTGTAAGAGAGGTACACATTCGCATGGCTCCTAAGCCATCACTCTCCACTCATCTGATGGGCTGCACACTACATAAATGACTATCCTCAATCCTTCACCGAGGGTCTATAACCTCTCACAATTGAGGGAGCTCCTCAACCAATGACCCAAGGGAGTAAGCCAGTACTCATTGAGCCTGCGTTATCCATCTGAGTAGGCAGAATCTGCCAAATAGCCAGAGGGTGGATCATCTATTTAGCAACACCAATCTCATTTGAGTCGCAGTTGTTTGATTTTTCACGTTTAGAGTCACTATCATGATACTTGATATCCAATGATCTATTCTGCATGGATGTGGACATTTTGAATTAAGCCTGTGAAGATATAACTTTCACTGTCAACATCTGGGCCTACCATAGTGTATACCCTATTGTCTCTTAAAAATACATTTGATTACATGGGTTTCATCACAGTTTTATTTGGTGCTGATTATACTCAAATATCTCAATATTCTGCTTGTTCTAAAGTTAGATCTTGAGATCTAGGTTGCAAAACTATGAATGAAATTTTGAATACCATGAAATACAATGCTTTCTTTTTAAAATCAAAGTTTATTTGCAAAAACTTAGTAGTATAAGATGAACACAATTCATGGGGATCAACCACAATGCTAATATTTTAATAGATTATTCCAAATATTAGACATTACAATTTAAATCTTTTTAACATTAGCTTGAATGTTGGCATAACATTTCAGTTAACAAATAACTGTGAAGATAGCCATATGTTCAATTTCTACTCCCCAGTTTATCATGGATTGCAGTTTTATTGTGATTTGGGTAACAAATGTGGTAAACAATTGTTTATGTATTTCCATGAATCATAAGTTTATTTAGTTAATCCTGAAAAGAATCTAGCAATACATCCCAGTGATTATATAAATTAGGTGTATTCTTCAGCTCATTGATTTTTAACATGAATGGTTAACACTACAACTGCTTTTAAAGTTAATGTGCATTGTACATGTTGCTTGAGATGTACTTTCAGGCTTTTGAGAAAGTGAGCTGCCACATATTTATTCCTGAATTAAATGACTTCCATTTATTTTAGAGAATTATAGATTTCAAAAGTTACTGCTGTTTTGGGGCATTGTGTAAACTAAAATACACATGCAAACATAAAATTTTGATAGAAAGGGTGAGTTTTGTTACATTATACTGTGCAGAGAGTCACCACATCTTCCTAATAATTTTCAGACTAAACACATTAGGAAAGGCATCATTACTTTCAGGTATAAATTGTTAGTAATTTGGTATTCTACAGTGCTTATAATGTGGCTTTATATTGATTATATTTATAGTGTTTGATATGGTTTTCTATCAGCTTAAAATGTCATCTTCAGCTGTCACAAGGATGATTTCTCTGTCAAATGTTCCCAATGTGTGGGGATGGTGTCAACACGCAGCAGCAAAATCCCTCACCAGGATTTATTTTAGCATTTGAATTTGTTATTCTGTTTTGGAATTTTCCTGTCATTACCATGTTTAAATCAATAAGTGTTTTGCCTTGTTTCAGAATCTGAGGAGAATATTCTGTGCTGTTTGGAATTAGAGCCTTTATTTAATCAGATAACTCAACCCCATCATAGATGTTAACCAAGTGTGTCTAATCTCATTATAAAATCTTCAAGATTGAGCAGAAGTTCTAGAGAGCCCCTGTGAGCTGCATTAGGAAAAGGATCCAACTATAGAACAAAAGTGTAGGGAGTTATAAAATGAGTCAAATGGCAGAAACAAAGGGTAAGAATCTCAAATTTTAGCCAACTATTCAGCTACCAAAAAAATATTTCCTTCTGGTGTAAAAGTTTGGGATTCTGAACAAAATGTTTTTATAAGACAATGAAAACATACATTCAAGTTCTGAACCCTAAATTCTATGAAAGCCCTGCAAACTTAAAAATGCCTCTTATCCTTTGTACTCTTTGACAATCTGCAGCTACATTTTTCATGTAGGGGTTACCCTACAATTTGGGCTGCTTGTACTCGTCCATAGGGAAGAGATGGTTGGCACTGTTTTCATGGCTGGCCCTCGTTCATTTATGTCCTCTCAGTTTTCCCTCTCTGGTGGCTTTTCTGTATATCCGTCAGCAGTGTTCTCCTGGGAGCAGCACTATGCACTTCGCTAATAAGAAAGGATTAAAGGAAAAAGCCTTCGTTTCCTAATACACTTGGAATAATTTGGTGCCATCCATAAGGCAATAGACCCCTGCTGCATAGACGTCATTAGAAAGGTACAATTTCATTACTTTTTACTGGTAGAGCCTTGAGTGAAATACAAAATAAGTTGTCTCATATGCAGGAAAAAAAAAAAAAAGCACTAAAACTTTCAATCACTTCATGCCTCTAAAAACAGTAGAATGAAAAATAAGTTTTATGTTTTTCACATTTATAATGCCTTCCTTTAGTAGTCTTTGAAATCATGCGTTTATTAAATATCAAGCAAAATGAAGATGAAAAGAAACACACTTATATTCTTAACCCTCAAATGAAGAACTAACTTGTTTTGAATTACTACTGTGTGCCAGGCACTCTGCTTGTTCTTAGAAAACAAATGCAAAAATATTCTTCTTTTTTGATTACTAATTTATTGACTGCTGTAATTGGAAGTGTCACTGTATAAAGAGGTAAACCATATGGCGGAATAAAATGATTATAAGCCAGAATACTGTAAGCTTATATGGAAAATCTTTGTATCCCTCCCTATTAACCTGACTTTTTTTTTTGAACTGATATGTCTGCAGATGGCTGACAGCATTACTTTTTGAGCTGAACCATCCCTGATCTTAAACCTTTTAAGGTATGTCATGCAAACATTTGAAATGATGGACATATTTCATCCTTGGGAGATTTGACCCCAAATGCATTTCTATGGGTTCCTTCTGGAAGTAACTGCTTCCCTGGCCTCTCCTGTGTAGAATGGACGCACCCTGGGACTTACGCACCCCCTTGGGAAATGCCAGGGGCACTCCCAGCCACAGTACTGTCATGATGACTGTCTGGGAACCTCCTACATTATTCTTTCCTAGCACCGAAGAGAATCAGGTTTAATAGTGGTCCATTATCTCACTGTCACAGACACACAACGGCCATTAGCACGAAAAAGTGGCACACAAATCGAGCTATGCTTAATAGAAAACCCTTGACTGTCAGCTATCTATAAGCAATTTCTTGCACTCATAGGTTTTTGCTTCACCAGTACTAGCTTTTGTTCAGTGAAATTGACATTTGCAGCTATTTGTCTAACATAAAGCCTAGATAGTCAAGGTGCTAGAAAACTGGGGTTTCCAGAGAACATACTACTGACAATAAGGCAAAACAGTACAGGAAAAACAAACTATGTTTATAAATAAATTAGTAATGAAAACACTTTAAATAGGTCTTGAGTTATGTACAACATCTCTACAAATAAGAGACTGGTCATCTAGTTAGTGTTGAATACAGAATGTTCTGAGGTTCTAACGTTTTATTTAATAAAGGTGTTTCTCATGTCTTTCAAGCATTTTAATTCACTCAAATATCACGACATTCACAGTGAATATTGTCAACAAATGTCATGAGAAGCAAGAACTCATCAGAGAATGGGACTGGGCAGGACTAGCTTACACTTTGTAGAATGAGCAGAGCTTAATAATCAACACAAAGTCATGACTTACTAGTTATGTTCTTGTTATCAAAAATATGTCTTAGCTAAATGTTTAACAGAGATAACCAAGGTTATAAACAAACAAAACCCCCAGTTTTGTCAATAAATTAAAAAAAAAGGCGGTTAAGTGGTTAAAAACTTAGACTATGAACCTAGTGTGATGTTTTTGAGTGTGTGCACTGAAAACAGAACAGTCATTTGATAACAGAATACAGATTTCATTTTTCCTTGTGATTTTTGTGCAATGGTAATCTTTCCCCCACCTTCAAAAGATTAAATGGTTCTGCTTATGCTGACTCTCAATAGGTAACTCCCAAGATTTGGATGCTTTGATAAATGGACAAGGTTCTTGAGCATCCTTTTCAAACTTCTAGGCTTTAGTCCCATATTATCTTGGACACTGAGGAGGAGGGAGGAATATTATGAGTTGGAGATGGGACTGAAAGCTGGGCATTAGCAATATAAATGGAAACAGCCCATTAGCAATGACCTTTGTTAATATTCTTTTTCGAGGTAGTGTTACAATAAGGGTTTGCCCATAAAAAAGCATGCTATAATTCCTATTGTGAATGTGAATGACTCTGTGACATACTGTACTTTGCCACTGATAAACTTAATTTATGGAATAAATATTCAGATGAGGATTGACCAATTTTATAGTAGAGGAAGGATAAGCAGATAGGTTTGTCTGTAAATTCTATCAGGCAAGACTTAACCAGATCTTGATATGCATTTTAAATTGGTTATTAATGAAAGACAACTAGATAAATATTATACATGCTTGCTATGGGTATATACTTAATTTTTTTTTTTTATAATTTGGGATTCACAATATGTTTCTTCCTTTCCTCCTTGATAAATAATGAAATTTTTAATATTTAGACTGAGGAATATGACATGAAACAGCAAATATGTTGCTTCCATTTTTCTTATTGTAAAAACCTGCTCATGTCTAATTTATAACAAATCTGTTTCTTTAATGGGTGAAAGGAAATCTGAGGATAGTTCTAGGGCTTCGCGTCTGCTTTCAGTGCTATCTTCTAGTCATACTGAAGACAATACCTCTCCTGATGGGTCCTTCCCCTTCTTCTCCTCACCTCGGTCAATGTCAATCACATGCACCACCCCGGGTTTTAGAATCAGGTCGTCAGTCTCTACCTGACTTCGGTTGTCCTCCACCTCCATGTAGCTCCCTTTTGTTTGCTGAGCAGCTTTGCCGAAGGCTTCTTTGAAACGACGTTTGAGTTCAATATCGGGACAGAAGACATACTCATAAAGGCCACCAGCAAGCACAGCTCCTATTATTGGTCCAACCCAATATATCTGGAGAAAAGATGGAAGAATGTGGGTTGTAAGTAGAAAAAAAAAGCTATTCCATTAAAAATGCTCATGAATATAGTATTTAGCTGGGTTAAATTAAGAGATCAATTGTGCCATGCATCAAAAAAGAGAACTGGAATTCAAACAAGAAAATATTCTAAATCATATATTGCTAAGTACCAATGAAACAGAAAAACAAGAAATGACTGATACTTCCCCTTTACTCCGTTAGTTGGTTATGACTCTTCCCATGTTCTCTTAATTTCTGATATAAGACAACTCCTCTTTGTTGGTACTACAAATTAAGCAGACACTAAGAATTCTTCAACTAAAGCAGAAAAGAAAATTTCTGGAGAGAAATGTCCTTATGTTTCAATATTGCCATCTTATATTGGTTTTCTGCATAATCGTGATCACAGTATGGATTTTATTATTTGGGGGTGTAGTTCTTCAGTACAGCATTATATGGATCCCAACTCCACCACTTAGCAATTTTGTGAGGACTTGGGTCAGTTTTTAAACTTTCTAAGCCTTAATTTTCTCATCTGCAAAATAAGGATTATAAAATACATACCTCATGGGGTGTAAGGAATAAATGGAATATCACTGGTAAAGTACTTAATAGTTCCTAGCTTGAAATAATATGCTGTGTTCCATGTTTCTCAGACAATTCGAAGATGTACGTGACTAGGCTGGCTCTTGTTAGTCATGGTTTTCCTCGTGTTGTGTGCTCTGCCTCCCTAAACTTTGGTGATTTAATTGAAAACTCCATGTTTTATTTACTACTTTTCTGGCAGAGTGCTTTCATCCTCGTGGCTCTTATGATGGTGGCCACCAAAAAACCTGTACTGAGTTTATGAGTAATGTCTCGTTGAGGATTAACAATTCCATAGGATTTATAATTCAATAAATGGAAGTTTTGTATCATATCACTATGTGCCAAGATAAAGAGCAACATTTGCTTTAGAGTATGTGTATGCTGTAGAATACTCGCTCATTCAACAGATTCGCTGGGGCAACAGAAACCTATTTATTGACCACTGTGTTTGAGCTGGCTGTACTTACTTGTAGTACCTCATTTAATTCTAACAATAATCTTTGAGGTAGATATTATTCTTATTCTTAGCCCCATTTTATGGATAAGAAACTTTAGGCTTGTTGAAGATTTCATGTCTAGCAAGAGGTTGTGCTGGGATCTCAGGTCTGCCGGCCTTCTGAGACTGATTTCTCCAGTACACTACACTTCTCTCTTTTGAAAGACACATGGCCAATGCTTCTTGTTTAAAACAGCTTCTGGAATTAAATCTTACTTAGCATCTTCATTGCAAAATCTAAAGAAAAATCAAACTTTAACCTGAGCTGAACACATACACTGAATAGGGAAAGTGTCAGTAGAGTGGTTGCAGGAACAAAGCTCCTTATCTCACATATGAAAGAAGCCGGTATGATTGTTTATCTTCTTTATGCCCTTTCAAAGGAGAAACCAGAGCCCTCCTATAAATGTCTTTGCGCTTTGTTCCCCTGATAAGATTCACATGCTACAAATCCCACAAGGGAGAACACAGACTGCTAAATAATTACTGCACATCCCCAAAACACTTATGTAAAAGACATCCAGCTGCATGTTCTCAAATATTAAACAAATCTTAATTTGAAGTTGCTATTCCAAAACCAAGTCAAAATATACTTTCAGATAACTTTTAAAAATTATAAAAGTAAAAAACGTTTATTACTGGAAATCTAGAAAAAACAGAAAAGTATTGGGAAGAAAATGAAAATAATGTCATTACATTAAACAAAAAGAATCATTAATTTTTTGGTGTTCATTTTAGTCATCTATCTATGAAGATATGTGAAATTTATTTTAAATTTCACAAAATCATACCTATAAAATGAACATTCATTTTCAGTAAAATTAAATTTACTGTATAATAAATACAAGAGGAAATCTTAGCTTGTTGATTTGATGAACAAGCTAAGACTTTTCCTATTGCTTACATCTTAATTTGTTTACCACAGCTAACAATGAATATAAACATGTTATCCACATTTTCAATTCCTCAGATTACATTAAAGGAGGTCATTTGTCTCTATTTTAATTACAAAAATAGTTTGAATTTAATAAGTTGAACTAAAACTTATAATTTTATCATAGACTTACTGGCCATTTACAGAGGAAGCATTAAAAATTCCAATTGCAGTTAGTTTGACATCTCTTTTGAGATGTCAACGGAAAAATCATTGGCAAATTGACTAATCTCATGGATGATAGTGCTGGCCAAGTCTTGGCATGCTGTGTCCCAAGTTTTGTTTCTCAGTTGTTCTTTAATGGTATCAATTACTTTGAATTACTGGTACACTTGACTTAGAAGGGAATGCGTATAGTAGTGGTGTTTCTCCTCATTCACAATGAGCAATGGTTGAGTAGGTATGACTGTCAATAACTACCATATGCATCAAATTAAAACACAGGTGGCATATTCTGTTACATTCATGAATTGAAAATAAAAATTGTAAAATAGCATTTACAACATATAAATGATGATAAAAGCCCCATTTGAAGCTGGCTTACATACTGCTTATATTTTTTTTTTTTTTTTTTTTAGAAAGGGAGGAAGGGAAGGAAAGACAGAGAGAAGGAAGGAAGGATGGAAGGAAGGAAGGGAGGAAGAAAGGGAAACATCTTTAAACATTTTCTTGTTTTATTATATTTTGTTTGTTTGTTTGTTTTTTTTACATGGGCTGGGGCCGGGAATCGAACCGGGGTCCTCCGGCATAGCAGGCAAGCACTCCCGCCCGCTGAGCCACCGCGGCCCGCCCGACTGCTTATATTTTTATTGAAGTTATTTTAAGCTAAAGTTTGTGACCTTTGAAACTGTCCTACATCACTTAAGAGATTTAAATTCCTTTGTTGTAATAAACAATTGAAATAAAATTGAGTGTGATTTAAAAAAAATAGATAACACTACTGTCTTGAAGAATCATCAGGACATTCTTAAGTTGGTTAGGCATAGATTGGAAAATGTGCCTTTTCAGAAAGTCATTTATTTTTCCAGCTATGGTTATGGGGTTAATAGCGTAAACATTTGCACCATTTATTCTGCACCATCTGCAGTTCAAAGGCTTCCAACTCACATGCTATTAATTGGGTTCGATGCTTTTGTAAACAAAAAGGTAAATATTTTTGCTATGGGCAGTGCTTTAAAGCATTTCTTTCTTTCTTTTTTTGTCTTTTGCAAGTCATTTTCTGTTATTGCTGAAAAAGCTTTACATTCAATTATTTAAATACCATATTCACTGCACCATCCTGATTTTAACTTGTTTCACATAGGCAACTCCATTTACAATATATTCTGCTGTAGTCTGTCAGATACAGTGCCCAGAGCAGCATTTAAAAAAAAAGTGAGAGAAACTATTACTGAAGGCCCAGAACAGATACAGTATGTGATGTTTTGCAGCTGATCTGTGCTAGTTTGAGTCCTTATGAAGGATGTACTTAAGTGGGGATTAAGTTGGAAGGAGACAGGAGAAACTATTGAGCAAAATGAGGGTGAAGAAGAGACCCATGGGTAAATGTCTTCACTCTGGGAAGACAGGAGCTCTCAATATAATGGTTACCCAATGGTTTTCCCAATTTCCCATGATAACCGCAGGTCCAAAGGATCTGGCAGGGTTCATACTGGCCCCAGTATAATTGATCTGTAAGAAAAAAAGAAAACAACTTTAAATGTTGCTAAAATGGAGCTACTAACAGGTGTCATTCATTGCAATTTGCTACCATTTGCCAAGCCGTTTAGGGGAACTATCAAGATGTTAGCATGTTCTTATTAGATAGCTAGCAAAAAAACCCAACCAACCAACCAAACAAAAAAACAACACCTAAACTGGACAGACGTGATTAGATGCTAAAGAGCTATGTCTATAAAACACAACAACTTCAGGCCAGCTCTAGGGTGAGGATAAATGAAACAGATCAATTATTTAAATGGACTTGGAAACTTACTGCAAATAAATGTCCAATTGCAACAGAAAATCCAATTGCTAAAGCTATTGAACCAGTGACATCAGTCCGTTTGGAATCACAGCTGGCAAAAATAGTAAACACCAACTGAAATGTGATGATCAACTCCACCAGGAGACCGTGACCGGCAGTAAGATTTCCGTGAACCTAGAAAGAGAGAAATATTCCATCTGAGTTGAAGCAAGAGTACAATTTCTATGATGAGGAATCATTGAGAAAGGCTGATTTTATCCCCATAAAAAGTGCTGGTTAATTTGTGTCTCCTCTCTGCCCCCACCTCCCCCATTTGAAAACAAAAAAACAAACAAAAAAAGGAATAAATTTCTACCTATTTTGGGTCATCACAGAGAATTATTCTTACAATGGGTAAGTAAAGGTTGTGCTGAATGCCCTTTTCTAGAAAGAAAGCAAAATCTGCCACTGTTGCACTTAACTTATCAAAGAGTTTCTTGAAAGTCTTGTAATTTTATATGGTATGATTAAATCCATTAATTAGGCTTATATTAATTAATATATTTCAATTAAAATTTAAAGTGTGTGTATTTTTTTAATCAACCCTGGTGCTGAGCTAACAAATGATATTCCTAATCAGCTAAGAACACAACTAGGATCGAACACCCAACGTTTGTGTGCGATCCTTTACGTGAATTATTTTAAGTCTCAAGAACACGACAAGAAACAAAACTGCTTTTGCTTGTGAATGGATAAATAATCGTTAGTTCATTTCATTTTATATAACGTTATTGAATATAATAAAAATGCCTTAAACTAAATATATAGTCAATATAGTAACTGGGAAGGGAGGCAGAATTTTTGTGCCTCTCAGACCTGAGTTAAATCACTCAAAAGCAAATAATGATTTTGTATGGATACTTTCAGTGTTCCCAGAATCAGTTTTCACCCTTATCAAGAATCATCTGCATTCCCCCCAGCCAGGGCATATAATTTCCCTGGGAATAAATGAGCAAATTTAGGAAGGTTGCTCAGGTCCCTTGGGCGCCATCTAGTAGAGTCTACAAGAAGCTTGGAGTCCTACTAGGGAAATAAGGGCTAACAGTGCTACCATGGTGACTCCCAAGCCTCCCACAACGCTGGGCGGTGTGACCAGGTAGAGGATGCCTGCTCCAGTGATGGCTCCCAGGCACTGGGCTGCGATGTAGAAGAGGGACTTGGCGAGGCTGATCTTCCTGGTGCACACCATGGCCACGGTCACCGCAGGGTTGATGTGGCCCCCGCTGATGTGGCTGAAGCACTGCACCATGGTGGCAATGCTGAGTCCAAAGCAGAGGGAGATGAGGACCATGTCTCCTGGTAAGGGGTTTTCCGTTCCACCCCAGTTGATGGTGGATCCCAAGCTGAGGAGAACAAAAAGAAGCATGGCCAGAAATTCCGCAGTGACCGCTTTCCAGAAAGCTTGTGTCCAGACCCCTTTGAAGGCCACCATGATGTTCTCTCTTCGACACAAAGGTCCACACTTACTGAAAAGAGAAACAAAGCGGCATCAGAAGCCACCAAACGAGCTGTTCGTCTGGAAGGGTTTATGAATTCGAGTGAAGATGGCCAAGCTTGCACTGTTGCCAGCTGCTGTGGGAAGAGGCTGCCTAACATTACTTGCATACAAGAAACAATGCAAAGAATGCTTCTTAATCAATAGTCAAGAGGTTGTTATCCCAGTCTCTTGATTTAACATTCAAAGATTATCAGTCTCCCTGGAAAATTTCTGAATTGTCCCTAGAATGGAAAATATTTAAATCATATTCCTTTAAAAATTAGTAAAATACACTTACCTGGTAGTTACTACTCTCAGAACAATTTTTAATTTTCAACGCATTTTTAATAAACCCTTTATATTTTAAGCATAAAGCAATAGAAAAGGCTAGTCTTTTTCAGTTTCCATCTTCATTGCTTCAAAACGGCATTCTGGCAATGGATTCGTAGAGGACCAGCTCCCTCCACCAGGAGAGACTCTGGATTGAGAGGAGGCCTGCCCGGAAGCCAGGCAGACTGAAAGATTGTCTTTTGAGTGGGTCAATTCGCTGGAGGCAGGGGAGCTCATAGTGAGTGTGGCATCCGCGATGGGGTTGGGCAGGGTCTGGGCCCGGGCACTCTCTCCCTGTGCCTCCGCGCCAGGAGGGAGGGGGTGGACCCCCCCACCCCCCCACCCCCCCACCCCGGAGTCCCGGGTCCAGGCCCCGCCAGAGGGACGGATCGGGGCACGCGGCACAGGGACGCGCCAACCTCAGGCCCAGGGGAGCCTGGAGCGTCTCAAAGGGCGAGGGAGAGGCCCCTCCCGGACTGTGCCAGGCTCCCGGGCAGCCGGCTGGTGAACAAACACAGCGGCCTCTCGCAACGGCCCACGAGCGCTGCAGTCCCCGGGAACTCGTTCTCCCCGCGCCTACCTCGGCGCGCGCCGGCATGTCTCCAGTAAACTCGCCGGATTAATCTGCATCCCAGCCCCCCGGGGGGCGGGGGCTTTTAAAGTGTTAGCTCCTACCCCCACCTCGTGCCCGTCCCTCTCCCGATCTTTCCTGTTAACGGTCAGAAAAATCTCTCCCAGGAGATCCTGGAGGCCGGTGGCAGCAGGCTGCGCTCCCGGGTAAACCCTTCCCGCCCTCCTGGGTCAGGCCAGCGCTCTGCACAGCGAGGTTGGCAGAGGTCGGGAAGGCAAGTTATGGAAGGAGGGTGTGGCTAAGGGAGCTGAGGTCCTCAGGGTGGAAAGCTCTATGGAAGGCAGTTTCTCTAGTGTCGACTTTAAGGTTTTCCTTTTTGGGGAGCTTATAGGGGCCAGGTGGTGAGAAGTCACAAATCCATTTTCCTCTTATTGTCTATGCTCTAAAGACATGAGAAGGGGTGGGGTTTGAAGATATTACTGCCAGTTGCACATTCTGGCAAGAAAAGGTTAGGATTCTGCTTGGGATGCAGTTACTCCATTTACCCCATCATCCAAGACATTTGACCCTGTCCTTTGCTGTTAATAGTCATGAGAGCTAAGAAGTGTGGAGTGCAAGCAGACTCTAACCACAGCCAGCTATGTATGTAAAGAGTTAAAGTCAAGTACTTTAAGAGATTAAAATGCTTGCAGTTTCCCCTTGGCATTTTACTGAATAGGGGTTTTTATTTCTCCACATTTACTACCCTCTTTGGCTTGCCTTCGGGATGGGCTGTGAGGAAATGCTGAGCTAAAAAGGACTGAGTTTCCTTCCTTGACTTTTAGGATCTCAGCTCAGTCTTGGGTCTGATAGTGGGCTTTGCAAGCTGGAGTGGCAAGAAAAAGGGAAGGCTGGCCCCAGGAGGGGAGCAGCCAACCATTGGCTAAGTGTCCTTGGCCCAAGTGAATTCTCGTAAGTGAATCACGTAATTATGAAACCCCCCAGCTGGGAGGACAATGGCATCATATTCCCTAGAGGAATAGAAAATAAAACAACAACAGCATTTGGAACGGGGCAGGGGGGAGAGCACCCAGGGAGAGCCATTCAGAATGTCCCCTAGTGTGTGTGTGTGAAGGGGAGGACTCAACTCTCAAATAGAAAAAGAAGTCCTGCGGGTCACTTCTCAACTCACCCGTAGCCCACGGCTGTAGCTGGGATGGCAAAGGGGCCAGGGGCTGGCTGGCTGTAAGTGAATTTACTGGGGAAAAAGGAGGAGAAATCTTCCTAAAGCAGGAATCTAAAGAAGTTGGGTGGGCAGGAAATGGTGCCTTTCAGTCAGCACAGGAGAGCGCTGGGGAGAGGCAGGGCCCAGGAAAGGGCCAGCCTCCGGGGGTACCCCCTTCCCCTCCCATCTCCTCTCACTTGCTCCTTCCCCTAAGTTCTCTCTCCCTGCTCATTCTCACACACACCTGTTCTACCTCTCCAGAGACCTAATTTAAGAAACACAATTGCTCTTTCTGCTTCAAAATTTTCCTCAACCAGAGGAATAAAGCAAAAACAACAAAAACCAACACACAAAAACCAAACAGATAATTATACGCCTTAAGAGTGCTTCTGGCTTCCTTTTGACAATCCACAAGTTCTGCTGTCCTTCCAGCACAGAGCGACCAGTCTCAGTCCACCGAGAACCCCAGTTCTGTGGCAGAATCTCCTCCTAGCTTTCCAGGTAGTCACTCCAGAGTCTCTGGTAGCCCCTTATTATCCCCGGGTTTCCTTACAAGTTCACACTCAATGGAAATGGATCAACACGATTTGTTTTGCTTCTTTGCCCCATAACAATGGGGGTTTATTGATGCAACTGGGTTGCATGGTTTCAGGCACAGTGCTTTCTAGCCGAACAGCCAGCCTGATCTGCTCCTGAAAATCTGAGCTCCTGGGTGAGTAACTTTTCTGATGAAAAATACCACTGAGAAATTCACCTCTATAGGGTAATAATCCTGTACTTTCACAGGTCAAGGATCTATAGAGGACTTGCTTTTTAAAAAGCATCCTGTTTCATCTCCCTTCTGCTGGCTGTATGCGCCCAGTACCCAGATCTAAAAGATCCACCCACCTGCAGAGCCTTGCCTTGTGGATTCTGCCTGAGGAAGCATAAGTAGCATTTCTCTGTAATAAAAGAGAAAGTTTCTTCTTTGGGCCTGGAGAGGCAAAGAAGGACTTACCCCCACCGCCTTGCTGCGGGTCTGTCACTCATTCCTTCCCCGGGCAGAGTGAGGCTCTCTTGCCTGCCCCGCAGCTCCCAGTGCCCTGGGAGTCAGATTACGGTCACTTGTCTGATTGGGTTTTTGGAGTGTAGGGGTGGAAAGATTCTGCACCATGTGGCAATTGCTAAGTTATATTTGAACTTGAAGTGACTTTTCCCTACCTGATCACTAGCGACACATGGCATTTCAGGAACATGGAACACTCACGTTGTTTCTTTAGCTAGTAATCTTTCAAAATGAGGACTTCTACAAATCTTTATTTTAATTCTCCTTGCCACAAAGAATTGCTGGGGATTTATCTTGTTTGACTAGGTCAAATTATAGTCGGAGTTAGGCAATTATTAGAAAAAGGATTGTATTATCCAGCAATTGAGTTAGAGGCTGCAGTGCATTTGTTTTTGGATTGCAAAATATCAGTATCTTCTATTGATGTTTGGTATTTTTGATCTGAGAAGCAGCATGATAAGCTCCATATAGGTGGCACTTATTGAGAGAATAGAAAATAAGGAAAAATGGGAAATGAGACTATTCCAGGTTCCTTGCCTGACTGTTATATTGATAATAATTTGTTGGGTAAAAAAGTAGCAAATTTAAAAAATACAGAGGTTGGCCGGCACAAAATTTTTAGAAACTGCAGGTAAATTGAATGCCTAGAAACATAGGGACAGGGTTGACTGTATAATTTGAGGGACCCATTGCAAAATGAATTCAGGGCTCTATGTTCAAAAATTTTTAAGAATTTCAAGATGGCAGCAGCAGGATGAGATTCTTATAAACGTGGGACCCTGTATGGCTGCATGGGTGTGCACCTATGAAGTCACCCCTGCCTGGGGAATTAGGTGAGCTCTGGAAAGTAGTTCTGAGAATTAGGTGCCTGCATTAATTGTTTTTCTTTAAACAGACCTCAGATACATAGATTGGAATAATCATAGTCTTTGTTTTTGGCACTTTGTCATCTCTGGTGCATACATGCACCTCTTTTATTTACATTATATATATATTTTTACATTCTATTTTTAAAGATGCATTTTATATATTTTTAAAAATACATTGAACACCTGTGAAACCACCACTCAACCCAGCAACTAGAACTGTGACAATAACTCAAATCTACCTTTCTGATCCTCCCTATCTCTTGCTTTGCCTCCCCACATATCACCTCGATTCAGATTGGATTGTTTTTCCAGAATAAAATGTGGCTAGAAGCAGTAAAGAAGAGAGAAGAACAGCCATCAAACTTTCAAATCACTATGAAAAACTCTTTGTTTTGCCTTCTCTTTTGGATACTTGAGACATAGGAATGAGTGAAAAGCTCTCATTAGAAAGAAGAATTAAAATTTTGAGTGTGAATTTTGGAGAAACACTTCATTACTATTTCAAAGCATTCTCAGATAACAAAGATTAGATTTGCATTCTCAAGAATGCGATTGCACACAGAATATTGTACATTAGTGGGTTTGGTCTTTTTAGAAATAGGCTCCCTGAAAGTCAGAATAAATTCTTATGAGAGGGGAAGGGGGAATTTATTTGAACCCACAGAGAACACTTTAAACGTTTTATATTGATTCTTAGAACTGTTTACCATTTAGATTTTAGAATGATATATAAAAAAAGGTTCAAATGCTTTTTAAAAACTTGAAAGCTTTGGCTTTGTTTTGGACAGATGTGCTGAATGTAATTACTTCTGGCCCTAAGAAAATTGAGTCAGAAGTGTTTGTGAAGTCTATGAACCCCTGAGACAATGCTGTAGTGTTTAGATTCCTCCTTGTGATGGAGCCCTGTGGTTATATCCAACATTAACCCATACAGAGTGGTACTCTTGAGGGCTGCTGGAGAGTCCAAGTCCACTCTTTGTCCAAGTCCATTCTTTGCAAGTTGCTTTAGGCTTCATTAGCATTCACTGTGCCCCCTCAGCAGTTCCCGTCACCATTTTACAAACTGCCAGCAAAACTTGGTTACCGCAGTTTCTCAGCCTTTTCCCCTTTCTTCTGGCTGGCTGATCGTTGCCTGGGTAGAATGTGTTGACAGTCCAGTTCCTAAGGGGTGACAGTTCCCATCAAGGGAAGGGCCACCCCAGTTGGCCCCAACTCATACACTTATTTGTACTCTCAGCAGTGTAGACTAAGACCAAGCAGGGATTAACCCTTCATCTACCAGAGGTAGTTTTTCTTATTAGGTATTACCTATCATTCTGTTTAATCGAGATGGTATTATTGATCCCTCCTTTACTTTCAGTCCTGTGCAATAACCAGCCACCTGCCTGGCTTCCCTGATGTGGTTGCCTAAGGTGATGTATGTAGGATATGAAGATAGCAGAAAGCAGCTAACACTGCTGTGGTGATGGTAGAAGCAATATGAAATGGGGGAGCCCTGGCTTCTAAATTGAACTGTTTTGATCTGGGCTTAGAGCCAAATGAGATTTGGAATCTTTTTTTCCCCCATCGGTAACTTTAAAAGGGACTAGATCCATTTAAAAAAGGAGGAACAACTTATTAATGAAATCTTCTTGATTTCCTTATTTTATGGTCCCATGATCTTCATTTTTGGGGGGGGGGGGAAGGATAGGTGCATGGCACCTTGATTAAAGTCAGTCTTACATGTCAGCCAACCATGTTAATTTGTAGGTGAGTAGCCTTGTGAAATTGCAGGTCAGTAACACAATAGGAAACTGAGAAAATAGTAAATGAAAGTTATAGGAGTATCCAGCAAAAACTACCTCATTGACACACTTTGTTCTTAATTTTTAATCTATAGCACCATATTTTCTTTTTCTTTTGTGCTAATGCTAATCTTTGGTGTCCTCCCACCCTTACCCTCAGAACTTTTGATTTTTCTTCATATGTTCAGGAATTGAAGACTAAAACAAAAGCACTAAAAATGCCAGTAATGCCTCAGTACCAGACGGGAAGTGTCTTCAGGCTGGTAGGGGCAGAGTCGATTGCAACTCATAAATCTTATTTTGCTTTGCATGAATCTCAGAATCATGAATTCCCCCCAGAGCACTCATATATATCAGTATGTTCATTAAAACAAACAAATAAGCAAAATAACAGCAGCAGCAGCAGTAACAACAAGCAGGCTCTGATGGAGCTTTGTTCCCCCTTCAAAGAGCTGCTACCGTCTTGTTATAAACCAGAGTGGTTTCCAGAAATATAGTCAACCACCAAAAGAGTAAAATGAAGATGAGATCCAGCAATAGCAAGAAACTTGAGTTGAATTAGAAAAGACCTGGGTCTTTCCAATGGATATGGAACCTTTCACAAATAAAATTCTCCCTTTTGCTCACTTGCCCTACTGATGCAGGTTTTCCCCTTTTGGTATAGCAGGCACATTTTCCCTGATTCAGATCCAGGCGGACTCTGCTTTGGCTGGAGAATTGCATTCTGCTGACATTTAAGGCAGGAATTCCCTGGGAAAATAGTCAAGAGATTCTTTTGGTACTGTTGGCAGGGCTCCAAAGGGTTTAGGGTTCCCCTCTCCAGGCGAATAGGGACAGAGAAAGAGAAGGAGGGAACGAGAGACAGAAGGACTTTATTGAGTGATTGTATTTTATCTGTGGCTCGTACAAAAAACCAGAAATGTGGGTGGATGACTGGATACTTTTCCTACCCCTTATCTCTTACCCAGCTAATATGACAGTTCTGAGTTTGGTTGGGCATTTTAAAGGCAGCTTAGACATTCATAGTAGAAAACCAGCTCTCTGGTAAGTAAAGAACTTTGGGATCTAATAGATTGGACCAAAATATTTGAAATGTTCAATCACCTAAGTGTTGTCTCTGGAAGTGATTGTTCCAAAATTTAAATTAAATGTTGACATAGTAAGAGCTAAAGCAACATTTTGTTGATCATTATCATTCATAATACAGAAAGGCTGAGAATTCTCATATTTCCAACAGGCTAACAAAAACATTCCCACTTTCAAGGACAGAGCAAGGTGTTCAAAATTCTATGGACATTGTTATATGACTGGAAGATTAGACAAAAATTAGGCAGTTTTAAAAACGTGTTTAGGATAATGCCAGAAGCAGGACATTTTCTGAGAAAGAAGTAGCAATGCCCATAATCCGGGATCACAAATGAATATGACTGACTCTTAACAGACAAACTATTTAGGAATTTCCTTGGATGACCCTTCTAACAATGCAGACAAATTTGCTCTTGCTTCTTCTCTAAATGATTATACATAGAGATTTAAGCTCTGTACTTCCTTTTTACCACATTCATGGAATCAGAAAGAATCACTGAATAAATTCACAGGGTCTGTTAGAGGTGTCAAGTCATGGTTGGTTTCACTTTACCTAATTGCTCTTATCTCTAGCTACACCTTGGTCTCTATTCCTGTTGCAGAGGACCAAGTCTTGGCCACACCTTGGTATTTCCTGCCTCTGAGCCAACTGAGATGATTCTTTAAGCAGACCTCATGTCATAGATTGGATCATAATCCTTGGTTGATGATATTCTCTCATTGATGGTATATACTTATGGCTAGATTATTATGTCCTCCCCACTCCATTCTGATTTTGAACCATCTCTCGTGTGCTTCTAAAATAATTTGGTTCCCCAAATCCCATCATAGAATTGTTTCCACCATGCTGTAATTACCTGTTTACTTGTCTATTTCCATCACTCATCTGTAAGTGCAATGAGAGCAGGGAACACATTTTAGGAACCAAGAGCCATATCCCAGCACTTAATGCAGAACCAAGGCAACTTGTAGAGACTGAAAAAATATGTGGAAGAAATAAATAAGTAAATGAGGCCTGAATAAGGGAATATTAGCTGAAGTTCTTTGCAAGCAGAGATATAAAGGTAAGCAATGCTGATACTCCTGGTAAAAAAAAGGGCATTTGATTATAAGTCACGAAATTTAACTTCTGTTATCCATGCCAGTATTGAAAAAGCATTAAATCTTAATCTCATTTCTCCATTTTAGAACCATTTTAGAAAATGGTAAATCATATCTAGTTCAGGTAAGGGTTTAGAAAGAATAACTTGATAATATCTGCATAGTACTTTGAAATAAGGAGCCAGGCAACCACAAAGTATTAATGTTAATGACAAAGTTTCATAAATTTCAAATGGACACAGCTAATTGCAAGGCTGCATTTGAGAGTTTAAGGCAGAGGTAATATATATATATTTTTAATTTTAGTTGTTTTATGGATTGATCTAAAATGTCTTGGCAAATTACATTAAAAAAATGAGCTGATTGATATGCCAATTACCCATTGGCTCAGTAACTGTTTGGGAATGATAATAAATTACATTGTATGGCACCTTACATTTCCACTTTAATCCCTGGCCACTAAATACTGCTGGAAAAAATAATACCATCTTCAGGATGGTTACATTTACAGATAAAGCACATCTAAACTAAACTTGCTTCTCCATATCACCCAGAAATCCCATAAGTTCAGAATCAGTGGTTTCGCTCATTCTCTAGTCAGGAAAGACATGAACGGTTCTTGCAATCAGGGGCCCTAGCTGAAACAGAAAATGACTTCACTTTTCTAAATAAAAGAGACTTTTTGAAAGGGTATTTATGCTTAAAGAATTGAAGGGAGGCTGGTGAAATAGCTTGCAAGCAGCAACTCCCCAGGGAGCTCCAGAGAATCAGAGTAGGAACTGTATCTTCATTGCCTTGTCTTCTTGCATCACTACCTTAGGATGTAAAGTCCTAGGAGCTAGCATTTGATACTGGGTCAGGAGGGAGATGGCTTCCAGGAAGGAGAGAGACATCAAGAATTATCCTCTCACCTAGACCACATTTGGTAGGTGAGAGGGGATGATGATAACAGCTGTATTAGTCAGGGTTCTCTAGAGAAACAGAACCAACAGGAGATGTCTGTAAATATAAGATTTATGAAAGTGTCTCAACTGTGGGAATGCAAGAGTCCAGAATCCATAGGGCAGGCTGTGAAGCTGGCAGCTCTGATGAATGATCTCAGTGAACTCCACAGGAGAATCTTGCTGGCTGAAGAAGTGAAAATTCTCTCTTCTTCCTTAAATCGACTGCATCAACCCCAACTGATTGGATTATCTCATTTATGGGAGGCATGCTCTTAGTTGATTGTAGATGTGATTAGCCACAGTTGCAATCAACTGACTGATGATTTAATAAGCCAGTCTTCTGGTTCATCAACCAGCCACAAAATATTCTTGCAGTTACAGTTAGGCCAGTGCTTGCCTGACCAGACAACTGGGCACCATCACCTGGCCAAGCTGACACCAGAACCTAACCATCAGAGCAGCTGTCTCTTTTATTCTAGGTGAGGGAGGATTAATCTCACCACAACCTTCTGAAGGAGATACTATTTGTATCCCCATAAAGTAATCTGTTTGAGGTCCCACAATGGTGATAGTAGAGCAGGATTCAAATTCTGGCAGTCAGACTCATGTCAAACTATAATCCTAGCACATTTCCTCTCTACTATGTGGCTGTTTTATAAGCAAATTAATTATTTCAAGATATGTGTGTCTTTTTACATATTATTCCATTTATCTAAAGACACCTAGTGGGAAATTTATGTTTTGATCTTCCTTTGAAAATAGAATAACAGCTTGTAGGGAAATTGGCTAATTTCAGGGTCATTTGATAAAGTCAACAACCAATGCAGAATTCTGTTTTGTTAATAAATTATCTTTTTTTGTGTGAAATAAAATTTTCATTTTGAATGGAGGGACTTATTTAAAAAACATTGGTAAACCAGAATTGTATGGATATTACGAACTATGATTCCCATTTGTATGAGTGGTTGGTACAATAGAGCATTGTAAAAAGATCTAAGCCATTTTATAGATGTATTCAGTATATAGTTCATATTTTGCTTGCCAGGTTTTCTTTTTTGCATACAAGTCTTTATAATTACCCAAAGAAACATATGAAAATAACTTTATAGACTTTAAAGAGAAACGCAATTCTTATTTATTATTGTTGCTAATAATTCTATTTTTTTTAATAAGGGATTATTCTGTGAAATAAATGAAAGAACTCTACAGTGTCTGGTAACACCAGAATTATACCCTGCAGCAGCATATTGCATTGCAGATCTCACGGATTCAGTATGCCAAGTCTCATGTTACCCTTCTCATTCAGTACAACATTTTGAGTAGAAAGAAATGCTGCAGCAAGTGGCTCCTGGCTTATGGGATGTTACAGAGGCAGAAAAGGATTTGGTATCAGAACTTGTGATGGTCTTATGCCTCGACCTCAGTGGGGAATCCCTGGCCCACTTGCGGCCCAACATGAGAACATAGTTCACTTAAGCACTTCAAAGTATCATCAAAGAATTATCAGAATATGAAGAGTGAACTGAGCAATTAATAAAGTATTTCAGGACATTTTTAAGTATCCAGGAGTAAATAGACAAACATTGTAAGGTGTTAAATATAGCAACATGTTAAAATTGTTAAAACGACAGTGGATAGATGGTTGTTAGAGATATTCTACTTGTGTATGTTTGTAATATTAAGTAATTAAAAAATAAAATCAATATTATAAGACCAGCTGGTTAATATGGTAGATTCTTTTACCGAGCTGCTTTGGCAGGGTAAGGAGCATAGGGTTATCCTTGGTTTAGGAACTCAACCCACCTGAGGCTTCCAGTGCTGCTCAGTCTTCCCTTTGGAGGGCTCTGGTCAGCTGGTATTGCTGTCCACCAGAGCTGCTCAAATCCCTGAACTACCCTGTACTTTCCCCTCACTTTTCACAGATGCCCTCAACCCTGATGTCCCAGCAAAAACAAATATTCATATAGAAATCATTCAGATTCCTGCCACCAAGCCTAAAAATATCTCTGCATCTGCTTGATCCTCTCTTCTCTTCTTCCTACAGGAGAAATACCCCACCCTGTGTCTTGAGTGGATTCCTCCACTTCTGTTCTGGGATCTATCCTTTTTACTTCAAAGTTTTGATCTTGGGAGCCCTGTATGATCTGAAAAAATATTAAGCACCCCAAAGAGACTTTATTTATTTGGGTTATATGTACTGATATTTATTCTATTAGGAATTAAAACAGACTTTTACAAAATATTTTTTACTAACTCACTTAAAAATGACACTAATAAACTCATTGCACGTCAACCAAATTGCATTTTTAAGAAAAATAAATGTATTTTTCAAAGCAAAACAAAACAAAAACTAGTGTTAGTGTTTTACGTGTTAGCAAATCTCTTTAATGTCTGGTTTTATAGAAGACAGCAGAATTCTCGTATCCACTTTTGCATACAATCTGTCATGCAGATTTTTTGATTGAAGTAAGTGAAGACTACCCTCCCTCATACTTATGTGTAGTTGCAAAACAGCAGGCTGTTTAGTGGCCTTTTCAGATAATTATGGATATTTTTCTTTTATTTAAAACCAAAACTATATCAACAAGTGATTGTTTCATAAAGATTAGCTACAAGGTGGAATCTAATGCCATATTAATAAATTTTCTATATCTTGTTATATCAAAACCCATTAATCTATTTTGTACTTTGAATCTTTTACCCATGCGTGATTTTTGACGATATGCATGCTCGTTTGAAAAATGTCAGTTCTCTGTGTTAAGTAGATCTTCAAATGTTGACACATTTCATTTCATGATATAAAAAAATCATATCCATTAATATCACCACCAGTCTCATCAGAAAAGTATTTAAATATTGAGAACTTTGAATTCACATTGGCAGATGCAAGTTTTCCAAAATTATAATATTTGCTTGAAAGTTCAAATATTATCATCAGTCATAGGCTTACATCATGCTGAGGTCTTACCAGTTTTACTCACCAAAGCTTTTGCACTGACAGTACAAAAGCCACACAGTGAAAAAAGACAATGTAATGGTTATTATGAAAATAATTTTGTTAACCCAGTCTCCATGAAAATGTGTCAGGGATTCCCAGGGGCACCCACTGATGTAATCAATTATTCCCGTTTTTGTATCTTAATTCTCTCCTTAATATTACCTCCCTTTATTGGCTTCAAACATGCTAAATATAGCCAATATTGAAAAAAAATACAGCCAAATAATCCCTCCTTCAACCACAAGTTACCCACCAGAAACCATAAGTTTATCTCCCCTTCATAGCCAAATGTTCTTTAAAAATCACTTCCATTTATTGTCTCTCTTTTTTTCACTTTTCTTCTTTTCTCATCCATTGCCATCTAGTTTCTGTCCCTATCACTTACTGTAAATTGATTTCTCCAGGTTCCCAGGGACTTTCCTGTTGCATACCTCCAAGAGAGATGCTTTAGTCCTTACTCCTTGAGCTCTCTGCAGCACCTGATTCTGCTGGCCATTTTGTCCATCATGTTATATGCCAGGATTGAGCTAAGTCCTTTATAGAAGATGGCTTATTTAATTATCATGACAACTCTTTCATGTATCTATGATTATTAAACTATTTCACACTTAGGGAAACTGAGGAAATTGCACAAGCCCATTCAACTTACAAGTAGAAGAAAAGAGGCTTAAACTAAGTTCTCCATGATCTGAAGCCAGAAGTTTCAACCACCACAATGCCCATTTCTTGAATAATCGCTTCCCTTTCCCATGGCAGCTTCTCTAGGTTTATTTCCTTACTTCTCTGGATGCTTCTGTCTGCTTTGAGTGTGGGAAAGAGAAAAAACAAAACAAAACAAAAGACCCAAAACTTTGCCTCATGTGGTTGATTTGCTCGTTTAAAGTCCTGGGAGAGAGAATTTCACTGGCTATGCTTCAGTCATGTGCCCACATTTCTCCTAGCTTTACCAGGATGGAGGATGAGAAGACCATACCTTTTGGCTTCTGGAAGGTGACCTCTAAGCTTGTACCCAAGGGGGATTTCTCAGTGTAGACTGTAGGGATGATAGAAAGAGGGCTTGGATGTTGGACCAACCAGAAGTTGTAAGTGATAACCACGACCTGTTATTCTCCGTTTTCCTCAATGATTTTTCCTCATGTTTTAGGTCTTAACTTAGATACTACTCCTGCCGGGGAACCTTACTGCCATCTAAACCTGGATTGGATGCCCGACCCCCGTGTCTCCTTAGGGAGCGACCCTCCGTTTTCCATGGTGCATTGTGATTTCTTCGCAATGTGTTTGCTTTTCTTCACTAAGCTCAGCTCCAGGAAGGTAAGACTGTGTTTGACTTTCACTTTGTGAGCCCTGAACTTAGCCCAGGGGCTGGCACACAGCTGTCTCTCAATATTTGATGAGTAAATTAATATGCTGGATTTAAGGAGCTAACATTCCTCATGAAATGTATATGCAAAGTGGTGAATGGAGAAAGTTGCTCAAGAGAGTGGTCTAAAGATTTTAGAATTATTTTCATAGAAATAATGCCTGAGGCTGTTGGAATGGATTAAACTCTAGTTGGAGACAGAAAGAAAAAAAAATATGCTGAGGGTAGTGTCTTGGAGAATGGGGAAATAGAGTGGTAAAGAACACTCAAATAGATGAACTAGGGATACAATACATGTATGTACAATGCCTTGAATCCCAGTGTACAAATGATGTAAGACATTGAGGTAAAAAAATATTAAAGAACTGCTGTGTAATTTTGCAATTATGAAACAATTTGGTGGTGTTCGAAAGAACTATTTCAGTTGGCTCATAAGGATCACAGTTAGAGAATGGAGAAAGAGTGGACACTGAGGAAGTAGATGTTGAGGAAGTGAAGGCAGGGTGTATAGATCAGTGGTTCTTAGCCAGGTATATACATCAGAGTCACTTACATAGAGGTTAAAATTACAGTGCCTTGGAAACCATCGTCACAGTTTTCCGGTGTGGCAGATGCAGAATGGGGGTTGGGCTTCTGTAATTTTGAAAAGCATTATGGGTGATTCAACTTTTTGTTGCAAATTATTAGAGTAAGTCCATCATTTTGTTAATTTGGGTGGGAAGGAATGAAGAAAGTAAGATTAGGTGTATTTTTCCCCCCAAAATTAGGACTTTATCTCTAAGATACTAGAAATCTAACCAAGTGAGAGAGAGAGAGGAAATGAGTCAATAACAATGGATGAGAAAAACTGAAATTTCTGTAAAGAAAAGCATACTTGAGGGAGCCAGAACCTGAAAAATGTGAGGACTAGGATTGCAGAGAATGGCCAGTTTTGGAAAGAACCATGTTATAACTTGTCCATGTATTTCTTTCTCCATTTGGTCTTCAGAATGCCTCGGTGAGACGGGCAGGTGAGGAAATGTGGTTTTATAGAGACCAGGTTTGCATAGATGGGAAGTGGAAGGCCAGGACAAGCAACCCATATCTTTTCTTAACGAGCTTTCCTTTGCGTAGCATTTCCCAAACTTCTATAGTTTCTGTACCACCTTTACCATACCAGACATATTCAAGTCAGCATAAATATATATTTTAAATACCCATCTCACAATATTACTTAATGTCAATCTATGCAATAATATCACAAGCTTTAAATGGTAGATTTTAATAATATATATTAAATTCAATATATATGCCTTTCAGTAGAGCGCATTCTGCGTCCCACCTAATGCCGTCTTGCATCTCTCACTGGCCTGCATACTGTCTCCATGATGACGAATTAATGCTCTTTATGAGAAAAGAAGAAAAGAAGAGAAGATCCAGGAGGAAATGGCTTATGTCAAGATGGAGATAAAAAAGGAGAGGAAAAATGATTTGTGTGTATCTCATTTGAAGGTGGTAATAAAATGTTTAGCCCCTCCGGCTATACAGATTAAGGAATGTTTGATAGGGTAGCACAGAAATCATTACAGAATTAATTACTTCTGAATAAAGGGTTTGCATTTTTCAAGTGAAAGGCTTGGCTTCCGCTGTCCATCAGTACCTATTATGCATAGGAAAGAATGGAGAAAGCGGCAGTGGTATTGCCCTTACACCCAGGTGCTGGGGCCCCCTGCCCCAGGTACCCACTTTAGAAGGCATTACCCTTTCTGTAGGTGCGCTGCTCCCTCTTTGGGCACACAGAACCCTCCTAGACCATAATCCTGGGGCTCTAGAGTGCCCTCTATTCAGGTCCCGGGGAGCGGACTCCTTCTTTTTAATCCCTCTCCTCCTCATCCCTCTCCTCACATTGATGAAGGATGGACAAAGACTGGCTACTACCAAGTGTGTGTGTAAGGAGTTTGGATGTATTTGTCAGGGTTCTTCAGAGAAAGAAGCAGAATCAACAAGAAATACATACATATATATATGTGGTTATATACACATACATATAGTGTTATATATATATATATATAGGTTTATTATAGGGATTGGCTCACATGATCATAGGGATTGACAAACCCGAATTCCATAGAGTAGGCCACAAGTTGGAAGCTCAATGTTGAATTCCCTAGGAGAAGCTGGATGGCTGAAGTCAAGATAGAAAATTTTCTTTCTAACTTAAAATTGTTCTTGCTTAAGGCTTCTAGCTGATTTGACAAGGAAACTCCCCTCATTGCTGAAGGCATCACTGTTGTCAGTTGTAGATGTATGTAGCCGTAGATGCAGTCAACTAAGGATTTAAATCCGTCTATGAAATATTCTCACAGTAACAGTCAGGGCAGTGTTTGCTTGACCAAAGAACGGGACATCACGACCTAGCCAAGTTGACATATGAACATAACCATCCCAGATGGGCTGTTCACACATGTGTGCTCAATGCTTCTCATGGTGCAAAGTGGAGCTGTGACTGGGAAGAGCATGAGAGGCAGGCTCTAGGCTAGGGCTTCTAATTATACTTTTGATGCAGTCATGGAAATATTGAGAATGGATCTGACTACACCAGAGTCAGACAACTGAACCCCAAGAGTGAGAAATAGTTCTTGGGGAAGAGGAGAGACTATTCAAAGGGAACATGCACTGCAAGTTCTCTCATTTGCACTTGTTTCTCAGTTCCTGGAAGGAATAATATTAGCCAGAGCCAAGTAAATATTGTGATGAAGATGCTATCTAAAGTGGGAACTCTGAACAACTGCAGGCCAAGGGCTGGAGTGCTGTGTGCAACTAGTACCCAAGACTAGATTCACACCAGTCATCACTGTGACCCCCCTGTCTCTGACCCGACCAGAAAAGGGGGTGTATAAGATACAGAAGAACAGTAACTGTAGAAGGACAACAAAGCAAAGGGACCTGAATGAGATGAACTCAGAAAATATGCCCTCACTTGCATTTGGCTAAGCTCTTTACCAATTCTTCAGAGCAAAAAGTACCCTAATTATGGTTTTTAGTTTCAGTTGGAAGCATATCTATTGAGCAAATTCTATCTTCCAGGTATTATGCAAGGCACTGGCCTACCTAGTCCACAAGATCAATTCCTGAGGAGAACAGGTGGGAGAAGAAACTTGAGGGGAAGAAGATTTGGAGTAGTTTGTTTGTGGAAATATGCTAGGAAAGCTGCATGAGATGAATAGCCAGGTTTTGGTCAGCAAGTGGTGCTTTTGAAGTTAGCATGCATTCATAGGGAGGTCAGCAAGATTTTCTAATTTTCTTTAATGATGGTCTGCAGTTAGGAAGATGGCCAGAAAAAATGGATGAAGGGGGCTAGTTCAAGTCTGGCAAAGTGTCTGCTTGAAAAAATTCAGTATTTGGAGAGGGCAGTATTGAAATGGCTGATTATGACATCTGGACCAAAATTATCAATTAGTCACTAACTTTTTTTTTTAACTTTTACTATATGCCACTTTCTGTTCGTAAGTCTTTAAATGCATCATGTCTGGGCTGGACAGGAGTCATGTGACCACAAAAGTTAAGCCTGCCAGGTAAAATGGGAGGGCAGAGTGATTCCTGGGCTTAGTGAAGTTTCCAGAAATTTGTGTCCAATTGCTTCCACTTACACTGGAAAAGGGATGGAATTTTGCTTTGGAGATTTTGACCATTCTAGAATGAACAACTGAGAGAAGGAGAGTCTATTGATCTTCTCGGAGGCCTTTAAAAACTGAACAGATTGTTTTGTCTGTGGACTATTTTAGATGTGATTTTGTTGGGAAGAAAGTTATAAATAAGATCATCTCCCAAAACCCCTTCTGTCTTTAGGGTTGTGAAATTATACTTGCTATATTTTGTTTTATTTTGATTTAGGCTTCTACCAATAGATAAAAATTAGGGTTCATTCCCATTATTTGGAACTGGGAGAAGATAGAGTTCCAAACAAAATAATTTGGTGACCTATGCTGTGGCTGAGAATGATGATTGTCTGTGACAGTGTTGCCTTTATCAAGTGAAAAAATTTCAATCCAGATTGGGTTAGTCTTTTAACCATGGCAACATGGCCACATCAGGGAAGTTATTTGCTATCATTTCCAGGATATTTTAATTGGCATTTGTAATAAACTTTTAGACTTACGTTTAAAGTCATCTGGAGAAAAGGACACAGATTTCAGCCCACCTGACCTGTTATGCTTGTAGGACAATCTTAACACAGATAACACGAATGTCGGTGGGCTGTGAAGGTGAATCTTCCATGATTTGTCATGCAAAGCAAAACTCTCAATGACCGATATCAACTTTTTCCAATGCCTCAAAGCAGGGGCCATTCAGAGGCTCTTCAAAGCGATTTTTCATTTTATTTCTTTGCAGAGTATCATGCGACTCTGTTTAGTTGACAATAGAAGAGCTAATATAAAGCAGTTTGCTGCTATGGCTAGCTTCTGGTCTCCAAAACTCTCACTGTCTCTTCTACCCTGCATCCTTTTACACTCTGTGCCTCTTCTACCCTGGATCCTTTTAGACTCTATTGTTCTGTGCTATATGCTATAACTCCAAAATGGCTTTCTAAATAGGAGTTGTGTGGCAGAATGATATGAATTGAGCAAATTTCATATCATTTGAATGAAATGATAGGTGCAGAGATTCTTTTTCCAGTATTGGTAACTGAACTGGTTGTTAATTGCCTGATCCTTTTGTCAATTTGATTACTCAGAAGGTTGTAAGAATTGAGCAAATTACTTTTAAAGAGTTTTCACTTTCTACATAAGTAGGTCTCCTACTCAAAATCTTATTTCCCAGTTTAAGTCATTTTCTGACTAATGTGTTTCTTGGTCAGACATGGAGTGGGATGGAGAATTCGTGAGAATGGGGTGGCTGGGAGGGGAGTTCCTTTCCTCGTCTCTAGGGCAAGGTCATCTGGCTCCTCACGGCGAAGTAGGTTTCTCCTTGCTGACATAATATCCAGAAGGTACGCTGACTCATCAGAACGTCTCTGGAACTGCTGCCTTAGTTCCCAGGGAATAGTCTTGGATATTTTTATACAACCACCAAGAAAATGTCTCAAACATAACACTAATGTGGCTGGCACTGCGCAAGACCCTGGAGATTTAATTCTGAACAAGGTTAACTGGTCCTGTGTCTTCATAGTGTTTGAGAATGAACTGTAGTCATGGGCTAATGCTTAAAAAGTTGTTCTGTATATTGCTCTTTTCTACCATTTGGTTTTGAAAATTTTAATATTTTCAATAAAATCATGGTTACCAATATATGTGAATTTTATCATTAAAGATTATTTCCAATTATTTTAACTTTATTTTGGACCATAGGCTTGCAAAACTTTATTTAGGACTGCAGTAGGTATAAGTCAATGTCTCAGATTTATATAATAACTGAAATTTGGATATTATCTAATCTGGTTTCCTCATTTTTTAGAAGATGAAAAGAAGCCCAGAGATATTTTATTGATGAATATAGAGAACTGTATCTTTAAGCTAGAATGTTGTATCAGAATTGATCATGAAAATTTTCACATTTAGATTTGATTCTGATATTTAAGGATCTGGTATTTGTTGATTGTGGGGACTGCAGATGATTTACTAGATCAAAAATTTGCATGGCTTCTAATAGAGCATGATTTGTTCATTCCTCCTTGTCTTTTCTCTTGCTCCTTTTGCACATGCAGTAGCCCCTTTTCCTATTTTTGCTTCACCATGATATCTACTTCTACTTCACCATGAATTTGTCCTTTTTGTTCCTCCAATGTGCTAGGAGCTTGTAGCTAAGCCCTTCCTTTTTTTTTTTATTAATTAAAGAAAAAAAAGAAATTAACACAACATTTAGAAATCATTCCATTCTACATATGCAATCAGTAATTCTTAACATCATCACATAGATGTATGATCATCATTTCTTAGTACATTTGCATCGATTTAGGAAAAGAACTAGCAAAACAACAGAAAAAGATATAGAATGTTAATATAGAGAAAAAAATAAAAATAATAATAATAATAAAAAAAAAGAAAAGGAAAAAGAAAAAAAAACAAAAGACACAAACAAACAAACAAAAAAACTATAGCTCAGATGCAGCTTCATTCAGTGTTTTAACATAATTACAACAATTAGGTATTATTGTGCTGTCCATTTTTGAGTTTTTGTATCTAGTCCTGTTGCACAGTCTGTATCCCTTCAGCTCCAATTATCCATTATCTTACCCTGTTTCTAATTCCTGCTGGTCTCTGTTACCAATGACATATTCCAAGTTTATTCTCGAATGTCGGTACACATCAGTGGGACCATACAGTATTTGTCCTTTAGTTTTTGGCTAGACTCACTCAGCATAATGTTCTCTAGGTCCATCCATGTTACTACATGCTTCATAAGTTTATTCTGTCTTAAAGCTGCATAATATTCCATCGTATGTATATACCACAGTTTGTTTAGCCACTCGTCTGTTGATGGACATTTTGGCTGTTTCCATCTCTTTGCAGTTGTAAATAATGCTGCTATAAACATTGGTGTGCAAATGTCCGTTTGTGTCTTTGCCCTTAAGTCCTCTGAGTAGATACCTAGCAATGGTATTGCTGGGTCGTATGGCAATTCTATATTCAGTTTTTTGAGGAACTGCCAAACTGCCTTCCACAGTGGGTGCACCATTTGACATTCCCACCAACAGTGAATAAGTGTGCCTCTTTCTCCGCATCCTCTCCAGCACTTGTCATTTTTTGTTTTGTTGATAATGACCATTCTGCTGGGTGTGAGATGATATCTCATTGTGGTTTTGATTTGCATTTCTCTAATGGCCAGGGAAATTGAGCATCTCTTCATGTGCCTTTTGGCTATTTGTATTTCCTCTTCTGAGAGGTGTCTGTTCAAGTCTTTTTCCCATTTTGTAATTGGGTTGGCTGTCTTTTTGTTGTTGAGTTGAACAATCTCTTTATAAATTCTGGATACTAGACCTTTATCTGATATGTCGTTTCCAAATATTGTCTCCCATTGTGTAGGCTGTCTTTCTACTTTCTCGATGAAGTTCTTTGATGCCAAAAGTGTTTAATTTTGAGGAGCTCCCATTTATTTCTTTCTTTCTTCAGTGCTCTTGCTTTAGGTTTAAGGTCCATAAAACCGCCTCCAATTGTAAGTTTCATAAGATAACTCCCTACATTTTCCTCTAACTGTTTTATGGTCTTAGACCTAATGTTTAGATCTTTGATCCATTTTGAGTTAACTTTTGTATAGGGTGTGAGATACAGGTCCTCTTTCATTCTTTTGCATATGGATATCCAGTTCTCTAGGCACCATTTATTGAAGAGACTGTTCTGTCCCAGGTGTGTTGGCTTGACTGCCTTATCAGAGATCTGCCGCTGATAGCTTTAGCCGGGCCGCGCGACCGGTACACTGGGTGGGTTTGGGGCGAGCTCGCAGGGAATTAACCTGGGTAAGCTGGAGCCGGCGCTTTCCCCAGCCGGCGGTCGCAAGAAAAGTCTTCACTGAGGCCAGATTCGGGTTAACGCTTTTATTGATACACACCGGGATGGGCCACCCGGGAACCCGAGGAGTGAGACGTCTGGGGTCCGAAGACCCCGGGGCTCGGACGACCCAGAGCTCGGAAAGCGCAGGGCTTAAGTACATTCGGGGAAGGGGTGGAGTTTCGGGCTCACACGTCAGGAGGTGACAGCCAATCACACAAGCTAGGAGGCAGTTGCTAAACTTCAGGCAGGTATAGAGCTAGAATTAGGGGTAGAGAAGGGAGGAGAAAAACAGGAAGGGTTGTGGGTTTGTGGTGAGCTACGGAAATGGGCGGTCTACAACAAGAGGGGGAAGGGGGGAACAGAGAGGGGGTTACAGGTACGGAGGGCAGAGAGTGAATGTAGAGAGGGAGAGAAGGATTAAAAAATTTTAAGCATGGCTAGGCTCCAGTCCCTGAGAAATATGCCACAAAGATCAAATGTCCATAGATGAGGGGATCTATATCTGAGCACTCTATTCGATTGCATTGGTCGATATATCTATCTTTATGCCAATACCATGCTGTTTTGACCACTGTAGCTTCATAATATGCCTTAAATTCCGGCAGCGTGAGACCTCCAGCTTCGTTTTTTTTCCTCAAGATACTTTTAGCAATTTGGGGCACCCTGCCCTTCCAGATAAATTTGCTTATTGGTTTTTCTATTTCTGAAAAATAAGTTGTTGGGATTTTGATTGGTATTGCATTGAATCTGTAAATCAATTTAGGTAGGATTGACATCTTAACTATATTTAGTCTTCCAATCCATGAGCACAGTATGTCCTTCCATCTATTTTGGTCTTCTGTGATTTCTTTTAACAGTTTTTTGTAGTTTTCTTTGTATAGGTTTTTTGTCTCTTTAGTTAAATTTATTCTTTTAGTTGCAATTGTAAATGGAATTCGTTTCTTGATTTCCCCCTCCGCTTGTTCATTGCTAGTGTATAGAAATGCTACAGATTTTTGAATGTTGATCTTGTAACCTGCTACTTTGCTGTACTCATTTATTAGCTCTAGTAGTTTTGTTGTGGATTTTTCCGGGTTTTCGACGTATAATATCATATCGTCTGCAAACAGTGATAGTTTTACTTCTTCCTTTCCAATTTTGATGCCTTGTATTTCTTTTTCTTGTCTAATTGCTCTGGCTAGAACCTCCAACACAATGTTGAATAATAGTGGTGATAATGGACATCCTTGTCTTGTTCCTGATTTTAGGGGGAAAGTTTTCAATTTTTCCCCATTGAGGATGATATTAGCTGTGGGTTTTTCATATATTCCCTCTATCATTTTAAGGAAGTTCCCTTGTATTCCTATCTTTTGAAGTGTTTTCAACAGGAAAGGATGTTGAATCTTGTCAAATACCTTCTCTGCATCAATTGAGATGATCATGTGATTTTTCTGCTTTGATTTGTTGATATGGTGTATTACATTAATTGATTTTCTTATGTTGTACCATCCTTGCATACCTGGGATGAAACCTACTTGGTCATGATGTATAATTCTTTTAATGTGTTGTTGGATTCGATTTGCTAGAATTTTGTTGAGGATTTTTGCATCTATATTCATTAGAGAGATTGGTCTGTAGTTTTCTTTTTTTGTAATATCTTTGCCTGGTTTTGGTATGAGGGTGATGTTGGCTTCATAGAATGATTAGGTAGGTTTCCCTCCACTTCGATTTTTTTGAAGAGTTTGAGGAGAGTTGGTACTAATTCTTTCTGGAATGTTTGATAGAATTCACATGTGAAGCCGTCTGGTCCTGGACATTTCTTTTTAGGAAGCTTTTGAATGACTGATTCAATTTCTTTACTTGTGATTGGTTAGTTGAGGTCATCTATTTCTTCTTGAGTCAAAGTTGGTTTTTCATGTCTTTCTAGGAACCCGTCCATTTCATCTAAATTGTTGTATTTATTAGCATAAAGTTGTTCATAGTATCCTGTTATTACCTCCTTTATTTCTGTGAGGTCAGTGGTTATGTCTCCTCTTCCATTTCTGATCTTATTTATTTGCATCCTCTCTCTTCTTCTTTTTGTCAATCTTGCTAAGGGCCCATCAATCTTATTGATTTTCTCATAGAACCAACTTCTGGTCTTATTGATTTTCTCTATTGTTTTCATGTTTTCAATTTCATTTATTTCTGCTCTAATCTTTGTTATTTTTTTCCTTTTGCTTGCTTTGGGGTTAGTTTGTTGTTCTTTCTCCAGTTCTTCCAAGTGGACAGTTAATTCCTGCATTTTTGCCTTTTCTTCTTTTCTGATATAGGCATTTAGGGCAATAAATTTCCCTCTTAGCACTGCCTTTGCTGCATCCCATAGATTTTGATATGTTGTATTTTCATTTTCATTCGCCTCGAGATATTTACTAATTTCTCTTGCAATTTCTTCCTTGACCCACTCGTTGTTTAAGAGTGTGTTGTTGAGCCTCCACATATTTGTGAATTTTCTGGCACTCCACCTATTATTGATTTCCAACTTCATTCCTTTATGATCCGAGAAAGTGTTGTGTATGATTTCAATCTTTTTAAATTTGTTAAGACTTGCTTTGTGACCCACAATATGGTCTATCTTTGAGAATGATCCATGAGCACTTGAGAAAAAGGTGTATCCTGCTGTTGTGGGATGTAATGTCCTATAAATGTCTGTTAAGTCTAGCTCATTTATAGTAAAATTCAAATTTTCTATTTCTTTATTGATCCTCTGTCTAGATGTTCTGTCCATTGATGAGAGTGGTGAATTGAAGTCTCCAACTATTATGGTATATGTGTCTATTTCCCTTTTCAGTGTTTGCAGTGTATTCCTCATGTATTTTGGGGCATTCTGGTTCGGTGCATAAATATTTATGATTGTTATGTCTTCTTGTTTAATTGTTCCTTTTATTAGTAGATAGTGTCCTTCTTTGTCTCTTTTAACTGTTTTACATTTGAAGTCTAATTTGTTGGATATTAGTATAGCTACTCCTGCTCTTTTCTGGTTGTTATTTGCATGAAATATCTTTTCCCAACCTTTCACTTTCAACCTATGTTTATCTTTGGGTCTAAGATGTGTTTCCTGTAGACAGCATATAGAAGGATCCTGTTTTTTAATCTATTCTGCCAGTCTATGCCTTTTGATTGGGGAATTCAGTCCATTAACATTTAGTGTTATTACTGTTCGGATAATATTTTCCTCTACCATTTTGCCTTTTGTATTATATATATCATATCTGATTTTCCTTCTTTCTACACTCTCCTCCATACCTCTCTCTTCTGTCTTTTCATATCTGACTCTAGTGCTCCCTTTAGTATTTCTTGCCGAGTTGGTCTCTTGGTCACAAATTCTCTCAGTGACTTTTTGTCTGAGAATGTTTTAATTTCTCCCTCATTTTTGAAAGACAATTTTGCTGGATATAGAAGTCTTGGTTGGCAGTTTTTCTCTTTTAGTAATTTAAATATATCATCCCACTGTCTTCTAGCTTCCATGGTTTCTGCTGAGAAATCTACACATAGTCTTTTTGGGTTTCCCTTGTATGTGATGGATTGCTTTTCTCTTGCTGCTTTCAAGATCCTCTCTTTCTCTTTGACCTCTGACATTCTAACTAGTAAGTGTCTTGGAGAACGCCTATTTGTGTCTATTCTCTTTGGGGTGCGCTGCACTTCTTGGATCTGTAATTTTAGGTCTTTCATAAGAGTTGGGAAATTTTCAGTGATAATTTCTTCCATTAGTTTTTCTCCTCCTTTTCCCTTCTCTTCTCCTTCTGGGACACCCACAACATGTATATTTGTGTACTTCATATTGTCATTCAGTTCCCTGATCCCCTGCTCAAATTTTTCCATTCTTTTCCCTATAGTTTCTGTTTCTTTTTGGAATTCAGATGTTCCATCCTCCAATTCACTAATTCTAGCTTCTGTCTCTTTAAATCTACCATTGTAGGTATCCATTGTTTTTTCCATCTTTTCTACTTTGTCCTTCACTCCCATAAGTTCTGTGATTTGTTTTTTCAGTTTTTCTATTTCTTCTTTTTGTTCAGCCCATGTCTTCTTCATGTCCTCCCTCAATTTATTGATTCGGTTTTTGAAGAGGTTTTCCATTTCTGTTCGTATATTCAGCATTAGTTGTCTCAGCTCCTGTATCTCATTTGAACTATTGATTTGTTCCTTTGACTGGGCCATATCTTCAATTTTCCGAGCATGATTCATTATTTTCTGCTGGCGTCTGGGCATTTAATCAGATTTCCCTGGGTGTGGGACCCAGCAGGTTGAAAGATTTTTCTGTGAAATCTCTGGGCTCTGTTTTTCTTATCCTGCCCAGTAGGTGGTGCTCGTGGCGCTCGTCTGTCTGCGGGTCCCACCAGTAAAAGATGCTGTGGCTCCTTTAACTTTGGAAAACTCTTGCTGTGGGGGAGTGTCGGCAGCTGAATCTGCTTGGGGGAGTGCCAATCCGAATCTCCCAGCCGCCCAGAAATCCATGCGTGGGGAGGGTCGCCGACCTCCGCGGCTTGGGGGAGCGCCTGTCCAAGTTTCCCAGCTGGCCTGGAGCACCAAGCGTGGTGGGGGCGCGCCGGCCTCCGTGACTTGGGAGAGCGCCTGTCCAAATTTCCCAGCCGGCCTGGGGCGCCAAGTGTGGCGGGGGGGCACTGGCTGCCATGGCTTGGGGGAGCGCCTGTCCAAATTTCCCAGCTGTCCCGGAGCGCCAAGCGTGGCGGGGGCGCGCCGGCCGCTGCGGCTTGGGGAAGTGCCTATCCACCATTCCCAGCCGGACTGGGAAGCCATGTATTTGGAATGGACCCGGGTCCCCGGTCTCTGTGGCTTGGGGGATCTCTGATCCAATTCTCCCAGCTGGTCCGGGGGGCCGCGTGTGGTGGGGGGGGCACCAGCCGCCGCGGCTTGAGGGGATCACCTGTCCAATTCTCCCAGCCGGCCCGGGAAGGAGGGAGGGAGGGTCTCCGGCCACCTGCCGCCCCGGCCCAGGGAAGCGCACGCCCCTCGGTGATCTCACCGCAGCGGGTTCTCCCAGCCAGTCAGCCGTTCCAGAATGGGGTACGCTGTCTTCTTGGTCTCTATCGTGGCTCCGGGAGCTGTTCTGTACCGTTTCTACTTCCCTAGTAGCTGTTCTGGAGGAGGAACTAAGACCCGCGCGTCTTACTAAGCCGTCATCTTCTCCGGAAATCAGCTAAGCCCTTTCTTAAGCCACAAACATTAAATAAATATTCACTGAACTTAATCTATTAGAGACAGATGAAGAATCAGACATGATTCCCACCTCTGAAATGAAATATATACATGTGAAATATTGACTAGAATACCATCTTCATATTATTATTATATGGTGGTATTATAGGAACAAGATTGTATATTATAGATACTGTACCTGTAGAAAGTAAGAAGGATAGCTCGAGCTTGATTAGATCTAAGAACAGAACCTGATGATGTGTTAATTGAATGCTTGGCAATTTTCTTGGTTTGCCCATTCAGACTACTTAACCTACAGAGGAAATGAAGACAGGAAAGAGTTGGCTTCATTTTACATTTCATTTTACACTTTGGAGTAAAGAGAATGGAGTGTTTGATATAATAAAAACTTTGGACCCACACTTTTTACACCTGTTAAGATGTCTACGTTAGAGAATCCAAGACAATGTCTGTCATTGTCTTTATGATATACAAGTGATTACTGTTCAGGTACATGCCTGGTCACTGCATAAGCTGCCCCAAATGCCATGGTCCTTTATGGACCAGGTTAAGAAGAAGGGTGCATGTTAGGAAGTTTAGTTGCATTTGGAGAGAGGATGTGACACAGGGAAGGTTCGGAAAATTACTGGTCATGACTCCAAATTTAGAAGGAAAAAGTTACTCTTGTTCATCATTCAAGTTGGGACTTTGCCTTGCAAGAGACAGTCAACTGTTGGCTCTGCTTGAATATACTTGGAAAAGGAAGAACTTAAACCAGCCATGGACAGGAGAAGAATGCCAGTGTTTCTGGAAATATTGCCAAAATCCAATGATTTCTCAGAATTTTCAGAGGCGCCAGAGGAGTGTTTGCATTTCAATGGAAAAAGTTCTGAAAGCTCTGGAAACTATTCTCAGTTTTACTTTCTCACTGAAAGGCCAAAACCATTTCTGTGAATAGGAGACAGAAGCATTTGCTCTGGTTTTTGTTAAAAGTTAAGAAAAGGAACCTCTGGGAAATTCTAATTGTTCAATCCTTTGCCACAAAGCCAAGACAAAGGGGGTCAAGTCATAATGGCAAATAGAAAATAAGAGTACTGTTAGTTTTAACACAAAAGCACCCAAACGTCTGGAGCCCTTGTCCACTAGTCTGGCTTTGAAAGAAATTGGAACTTTCTAGGTTTAAAGAGATGTAGTAGCAACAATATTGTGATAACATAAATATACATACATTCTCCTTGTATATTATATTTAATCTTTTCACATACCACAAATACGTGATTTTGTAGCTTGGAGATTACAGCACTTATGATAGGCAAGCTTCTTACTGCACTGAAAAAGAATATTATTTCCAATTGAGATTTTAAAAGGATTTTCAGTAGGCCTACAGTTGCAATCAAAAGTGGAAAAATATTTGGTATAGCAATACGAATTATTTTAGGTCTAATTTGACCACAATAAACTCTAAGGCAGCATTGTCCTTTAGAAATAGCAGCACCATTAAACAGTAAAAAGAAATAAGTGAAATTAATTTTAATAATATATTTTAATTAATTCAATATATCCAAAATATTATCATTTCAATATGTAATCAATAAAAAAAGAATATTGAAATGCTTCACATTTTTTTCTTACTAAATGTTTGGAATTTGTAAGCCTTTTAGACTTATAGCATATCTCAATTTGGATGCTAAATTTTCACTGGAAATACTTGATTTGTATTTAGATATCCTAAAATCTGAGTTGAAAAAAGTAGATTTATGAACATATTTAAAAATTTCCTGTAACTGAATTGAATAACATTTAAAAATATTAAATTAAAATATTCAAGTTCTAAGTTTTACTAATATTAGCTAAATTAGTGAATTTTTGAAAACGACTAATGACCTCCTTTTTAAGAAAGACTTTTTGGGGGTAATATGAATTATGGTTTTAGATTTAACCTGTCCTTTGCCACAAGGGTGTGACTTCCCATTTAATATAAATTATGTATATCTGCTAGAAGTTTTCAAAACCCCAGATGTTTATTTTGCCCAAAATATAATTTTCTGTAACACACTATCTAATTTAACCTGTCTAGTCAGTTTATTCAAACAACCTGATTACATGGAACCTAGGATAGGAAATGAGATCTTCTTATTCTATAAAAGTTAATCCAATACCCTGGTACTTTCCAGAATATTTGCAAAGTCCCTTGAGGGACTGGAGAAAAAATGTGGAACTATTAAGCTTCTCTACCTGGGGAGTTACTGAAATTCTCTCAAGCCCTGGGGAGAATTATTAAATCCCAGTTTAACAGCCAAGCTCTTGATCTTGAGGATTGCCCTTATTACATTTATTTCTGTAATCACAAAACTAAGCCTATTTACAATTATGCCTCAGAATCATCTGAGAACCCCTTCAGTTGCTCAGATATGGTCTTTCTCTAAGCCAAACTTGGTAAAGAAACTCACTACCCTCCCCAGTATGTGGAACATGACTCCCAGGGGTGTAAGTCCCCTGGCATCATGGGACATGACTCCCAGGGCTGAACCTGCCCCTAGCATTACGAGTTGACAATGCCTTCTGGACCAAAAGAGGGAAAAAAATTGAAACAAAATAAAGTGTCAGTGGCTGAGAAATTTCAAACAGATTTGAGAGGTTATTCTGGAGGTCATTCTTATGCAGGTTTCATCCAGATATTGCAAATTGCCATGGTATGCCAAGCCCAACCAACAGTATTCCTGAAAAACCTAAAGAATGCCCTGGGCTCTACCTCAGACTCTATAATACTTTTACTAATTAAGTTTATTTTTTCAGAAATGTTAACCTCCAGATTGTTCCTGTGCCAGATAAGCCCTGAAACCCAGAGGAAAGTCTCTCCAAGAACATCAACAAGTCTCATTCCTCTATCCCATAATGCAGACATCCTTTTTCAGCACCACAAAGTTAGAATGGTCGGTCATTGCTCAGATATCCCTGAAAAGACTGAGAGAATGACCAAATGAGAAGGAGGATTTGTAATTGAGAAGTTAGGATTTAACAAATGAATGTGACTATCGACTTATTATATGGATGTTTCTTTTTAGTTTCTAGTGTATTAGAATAAACAGAAGGAAATACCTTAAATTACTGAGCCGTAATCCAGTAGCCTTGGTCTTTGATAATGTTTTTATAACAATATAGCTTTTTTAAAACTTTTTTTAAATTGTATAATATAATATATATACAAAGCAAAGAAAGAAAAAAGCAGTATTTTTCAGAGCACTGTTCAACACGTAGTTACAGGACAGATTCCAGAGTCTGTCATGGGCTACCATACCATCCTCTCATATTTTTCTTTCTAGCTACTCCAGCATATAGGAGGCTAGAAGGAATAAATTTTTTTATCATTAAAATCAGTTTATTAAATTTTGTGTGATAAATAGCATATATACAAAAAAGCAATAAATTTCAAAGCACAGCAAAACAATTAGTTGTAGAGCAGGTTTCAGAGTTTGGTATGGGTTTCAATTCCACAATTTTAGGTTTTTACTTCTAAGATATTGGAAACTGCTCTAAGATAGTGGAAACTAAAAGAAATATCAATTTAATGATTAAGCAAACATATTCATTTGTTAAACCCTACCTTCTCTGTGTAACTTCACCATCACCTTTGATCTTTCTATTCTACTCTTCAGGGGTATTTGAGCTATGGCAATTCTAACTTTTTCATGTTGGAAGGGGCTGTCAGTAATATGGGGTAGGGAGATGGAAATAGCTGATGTTCTGGAGAGGCTGGCTCCTTGAGGTTTCAGGGTTTATCTGGTCCAGGAACCCATCTGAAGCTTGTAAGTTTCTGGAAAGTTACCTTAGTGCATGAAACCTTTGTAGAATCTTAGGTGTTCTTGAGGATGGCTGAAATGGTTTTGGTTGGGGTTTGGCAAGTTATGACAGGCAGAAATGTCTAACTGAAGCTTGCATAAGTTACCCTCTTGACTCTATTTGAACTTTCTCAGCCACTGAAACTTAATTAGTTACACTTCTTTTCCCCCTTTTGGTCAGTATGGAATTGTTGATCCCATGGTGCCAGGGCCAGGCTCATCCCTGGGAATCATCTCCCACATTGCCAGGGAGACCTTCAGTCCTGGATGTCATGTCCCATGTAGGGGGTAAAGCAAAATGAAATAGTTTCACTTGCAGAGTTGGCTTAGAGAGAATGAGGCCACATCTGAGCAACAAAAGAGGTCCTCCAGAAATAACTCTTAGGCATACCTATAGGTAGGTTAAGCTACTTCATTACCTACCTAAGCTTCACAAGAGTAAGCCTCAAGATCAAGGGCTTGGCCTATTGATTTGGGTGTCCCCAATATTTGACACAGTATCAGGGGATTCCCTGATTGTAAAGTTTAATAGTTCCATATTTTTTCTCCTATCCCTCAAGGGACTTTGCCAATATCTTTTGATTTTCTGCTTACTATATTCTAGGATGTATCCAGGCATTACATTAAACTATACAAGATTAAAGGCCCTCATTCTTATTCTGGGATCCCTGTGTTTCAGTTGTTCAAATGAGCTGTCCAGAGGGGTTGAGTTAGATTACATGCTACAGAAAATTTAAGTTCCAGATAAAATAAACCTTCTTCCTTTAGTTTCAAAGAGTAGGTGCAATTCTAAAATACAGACAACGTCTTTCTTACCCCTGTGTTCTAAATTACCTTAATCCCCACCTTATTGGCTTTGTACTTATATCTAAAGACCAGGTTATAGATATATAAGGCAGCCTCTCCAAATTCAGAAATAATAATTACCACTCCAGACGAAATGTGTCTGCTGTAAGAGCTTACAATCTAGGCCCCTGTTTTCTTATAAGCATTTTCTAAAGGAGACAATACAATAATTGTTCTTTCATTTCTGGCTTATTTTGCCTCACCAAATGTCCCACAGTCTCATTCACATCATTGCATGCCTCATGACTTTGTTTCTTTTTGTAGCAGCACAATATTTGATCATATGTATATACAATCATTCACTATCTACTTCTGTCAGTGCATCCTCCAGCCACCTATATTTATTAGGCATCATGTTGAGTGCCCGAAGTCCAGAGTCCATCAACACTCTTAATTTTAGATAATTTCATTGTTGCCAAAAGAAAGATTACCGATAAACACATCCTCACCAAATAGGAACTCTAAACCTCACCTGAACTCTTGTCCCTCTCTCCATTATTTACCTTTGCTGTTGCTGTGGTACTGCTGATGTTTTCCTGCTAAACACAGCCCACAGCATGCAACAGCAGCATCCACACACCCACCCCTGCACCCTGGACCCAAACACCCCCGTACATGAATCACACCCTTGAAGCAGCTCCTGCAAGAACCCATTTATAGTTCTAGTGTTAATCAATGGGACACATAGGTCTATACAACCCCTTTCTATTTTGTTCACCTTCAATATGGTAATATTACTTATAGACCCAGTAGAGGACCACCTTCACGTCTATCTATTCCCTTCCGTTTGAGCTCAACCTCATTAGCTAACCGTTCACTGATTTCTAGCTTCTATGTATCTCTAAGTCCCCAATATTCTGTATTATAAGCCTCTGAGTTTACCTTTACCATGGTCATAAACGTGGAGTCATACAGTATCTATCCTTTTGTGTCTGGCTCACTCAGCATTATGTCCTCAAGGCTCATCCATCCTGTTATGAGTTTCAGGATGTCCTTTCATCTTACTGCTACATAATATTCTATCGTATGTATATACCATATTTTGTTAATCCACTCATCTGTTGATGGGCATTTGGTTTGTTTCCATCTTTTGGCAACTGTGAATAATGCTGGTATGAACATCGGTGTGCAAAGGTTGGTTTGTGTCACTGCTTTCAGCTCTTCTGGGTATATGCCAAGTAATGCTTTTGCTGGGCCACAGGGCAACTTGTTAATTGAGTTTCCTATGGAACCACGAAACCATCTTCCATAGCAGTTGTACTATTATGCATTCCCACCAGCAGTGCATAAAAGCCTCAATTTCTTCACATCCTCTCCAACATTTATAGTTTCCTGTTTGTTTAATAGCCGCCATTCTTATAGGTATGAGGTGGTATCTCATTGTAGTCTTGATCTACATTACCTTTGTAGCTAATGAAAATGAGCATTTATTCTTGTGCTTTTGAGCTGTCTGGATTTGCTCTTCAGAAAAATGCCTAGTCATATTTTAGCCCATTTTATACTTGGGTTGTTTGTTCTTTTGTTGTTGAGTTGTATGATTTCTTTATGTATACAGGATATCAGACCTTTGTCCAATGTGTGATTTCCAAATATTTTCTCCCATTGAGTTGGCTGCCTCTTCACCTTTTTGACAAAGTCTCTTGTGGTGCAGAACTACTTGATTTTTTTTGGGGGGGGGGGGGGTGCATGGTCCGGAAATCGAATCTGGGTCTCTTGCATGGAAGGCAAGCCATTCTACCACTGAACCACCTGTGTACCCCTAGATTCATTTGATTTTGAGGAGTTCCCATTTATCTATTTTTCTTTTGTTGCTTGTACTTCAGGTATAAAGTTCAGGAAACTACCTCCTATTATTATGTCTTGAAGATGTTTCCCTACATTTTCTTCTAGAAGATTTATCATGCTAGTTCTTATATTTAGGTGTTTGATCCACTTTGAGTTCATTTTTGTATAGGGTGTAAGGTAAGGGTCCTCTTTCATTCTCTTTGCTATTGAAATCTAGTTCTTCCATACTCATTTATTGAAAAGACTATTTTGTTCCAGTTCAGTGGATTGGGGGCCTTGTCAAAATCAGTTGGCCATAGATTTGGTTGTCTATTTCTGCACTCTCGATTTGATTCCATTGGTCAATACTTCTGTCTTTGTGCCAGTACCATACTGTTTTGACTACTGTGGCTTTATAATAGGTTTTGAAGTCAGGAAGTGTTAATCCTCCCACCACATTCTTCTTTTTTAGAATGCTTTTAGCTATTCAGGGTCTCTTTCCCTTCAAATGAATTTGGTAGCTAGCTTTTCCAAATCTTCAAAGTGGGTTGTTGGAATTTTGATTGGTACTGCGTTGAATCTGTAGATTTGGGTAGCATTGACATCTTAACTATATTTAACCTTCCTATCCATGAGCAGGGGATGTCTTTCCATCTATTTAGACCTTTGATTTCTTTTAGCAATGTTATATAGTTTTCTGTGTACAAGTCCTTTACATCCCTCATTAAGTTCATTCCTAGAGACTTAATTCTTTCAGTTGCTAGTTTGAATGGATTTTTTTCCTTAATAGACTCCTCAGTCAGGTCATTGCTTGTGTATAGAACTATTACTTTATTTTTGCACATTAATTTTATATCCTGCCACCTTGAGAATTTGTTTATTAACTCAATTTACTTTGTTGTAGATTTCTCAGGATGATTTCCCAAGTATAGTATCATATCATCTGCAAATAATGGAAGTTTTACTTCCTCTTTTCCAATTTGGATGCCTTTTATTTCTTTGTCCTGCCTGATTGCTCTAGCTAGAACTTCTAGTACAATGGTGAATATTAGTGATGACAGGGGCATCCTTGTCTTGTACCTGATCTTAGGGGAAAGTTTTCAATCTCTCTTCATTGAATATGATGCTAGCCATTGGTTTTTTCATATATGCCATTTATCATATTGAGGAAGTTACCTTTGATGCCTATCTTTGGAAGTATTTTTATCAGAAAAGGATGTTGAATTTTGTTGAATGCTTTTCAGCATCAATTGAGATGATCATGTGATTTTTCCCTTTTGATTTGTAAATATGTTGTACTACATTAACTGGTGTTCTTGTGTTGAACCATCTTTGCATTCCTGGTATAAACCTCACTTGGTCATGGTGTATAATTCTTTTAATGTGTTGTTGGATTTGATTTGCTATTATTTTGTTGAGAATTTTTGCATCTATGTTCATTAGGGAGATTGGCATGTAGTTTTCTTTTCTTATAGCATCTTTACCTGTTTTTGGTATTAAAATTATATTGGCTTTATAAAATGAGTTAGGTAGAGCTCTTTTTTCCTTAAATTTTTGGAAAAGATTGAGCAGGATTGCTGTTAGTTCTTTATGGAATGTTTGATAAAATTCCCATGTGAAGCCGTCTGGCCCTGGGCTTTTGTTTGTAGGAAGATTTTTGATGACTGATTGAATCTCTTTACTTATAATTGGTTTGTTGAGATCTTCTATTTCTTCCTGAGTCAGTGTAGCTTGTTTGTATGTTTCCAGGAATTTGTCCATTTCATCTAAGTTGTCTGGTTTGTTGGCATATAGTTGTTCATAGTATCATCTTATGATTTTCTTTTTATTTCTTCTGGGTCTGTGGTCACACACACCTTCTCATTTCTGATTTTGTTTATTTGCATCCTCTCTCTTTTTTTCTTTGTCAGCCTTGCTAGTGGCCCATCAATGATATTGATTTTCACAAATAATCAACTTTTGCATTTTTTTATTCATTTTGTTATTCTTTTGTTCTCTCATTCATTTAATGCTGCTTTAATCTTTGTTATTCTCTTCTTGTATTTGCTTTAGAGTTTGCTGTTCTTTCTTGAGTTCCTCCAGGTGAGCATTTAAGTGCTTGATTTTTGCTCTTTCTTGTTTTTTAATATAGGCATTTAGGGCAATAAATTTCCCTCTCAGCACAACCTTTGCTGCATACCATAAGTTCTGATATACTGTATCCTCATTTTCATTCCTCTCCTGATAGGTACTGATTTCTTTAGCAATTTCTTCTTTGACTCACTGGTTGTTTAAGAGTGTGCTATTTTGGATATAAAAACTCAGAAATGGACAGCACAATACTACCCAATTGTAATGCAATTATGTTAAAACACTGAATGAAGCTGCATGTGAGGTATAGGTTTTTTGTTTTTGTTTTTTTTTGTTTTTTTTTCTTTCTATTATTGTTTTAATTCTTATTCTGTTGTCTTTTTATTTCTTTTTCTAAATCGATGCAAATGTACTAAGAAATGATGAATATGCAACTATGTGATGTTATTAAGAATTACTGATTGTACATGTAGATTGGAATGATTTCTAATTGTTTTGTTAATTCTTTTTTTAATTAATAAAAAAAAAAAAGAGTGTGTTATTTAATTTCCTTATATTTGCAGATGTTCTCATTCTTTTGTGGTTATTGATATCCAGCTTCATCCCATTGTGATCAGAGAAAGTGCTTTGAATAATTTCAATGTTTTTAAATTTATAAAGACCTGTTTTGTGCACCAGCATATGATCTATTCTGGAGAATGTTCCATGAGCACTAGAGAAGAATGTACATCCTGGTGTTTTGTGGTATAATGACCTACATATGTCTGTTAGGTCAAATTCATTTATCACATTGTCTAGCTTCTCTATTACTTATTCATCTTCTGTCTGGTGGTTGTATCTATAGAGAAGAGTGGTATATTGAAGTCTTTTACTCTTACTGTTGAAACATCTATACTCCCTTTGGTTTTGCCAATGTCTGTCTTGTGTACTTTGAAGTTCCTTGATTGGGAACCTAAACATTTATGATTGTTATATCTTTTTATTGAATTGTCCCTTTTATTAATATATAGTGTCATTCTTTGTCTCTTATGATGTTTTTACCTTTAACATTTATTTTACTGGATACTAGTACAGTTACTCCTGCTTTCTTTTGGTTACAACTTGCATGGAAGATCTTTTTCTATCCTTTCACTTTCAATCTATTTGTATCCTTGTGTCTAAGATGAGTATCTTGTAAGCAGTGTATAGCTGGATTATCTTTCTTAATCCATTCTTCCAATCTGCATCTTTAAACTGGCAAATTTAGTCTGTTAACATTCAAAGTTATTACTGAAAAGGCGTTTCTTGAATTTCCCATTTTATCATTTGGATTTTATTTGTCAGATCTATATATTCTTTTCCCTCTTTCTCCTTTTATCCTTTAAGTTCCCCTTACTGGTACTTTTCAATTCTGTGCCCTGCTCCAATCCTCCCTCTCCTGTCTTTTTCTCAACTGGCAGAAGTCCCTTTAGTATTTCTTGTAGGGCCAGTCTCTTGTTGACATATTCTTTCAGGATTTGTTTGTTTGTGAAAATTTTAATCTCTCCCTCAGTTTTGAAGGACAATTTGGCTGGGTACAGAATTCTTGGTTGTATGTGTTTCTCTTTCAGGATCTTAAATGTATCATACCACTGCCTTATTGCCTCCTTAGTGCCAGTTGAATAGTCTGAATTCAGTCTTATGTGGGTTCCCTTTTATGTAGTGGATTGCTTTTCTCTTACTGCTTTCAGGGTCTTCTGCTTCTCTTCAACATTCGTCACACTGATTAGTATGTGTCTTGGGAAGGGCCTATTTGGATTTATTCTATTTGAAGTTCATTGAACTTTTTTGACTTGCATATTTATGTCCTTTATAAGGGTTGGGAAATTTCCCCCCATTATGTCCTCAACTAATCTTCCTAGCCCTTCACTCTTTTCTTCTCCTTCTGTGACATCAATTACTCTTATTTTTGTGCACTTTGTTTTGTCCATCATTTCCCTGAGATATAATTCAAATTTTTCCATCTTTTTTGCCATTTGCTGTTTTGAGTATTCGAAATCAGTTGTCCTGTCCCCTAGTTTACGTATTTTTTCTTCAGTCTCTTCAAATCTGCTGTTGTGTGTCTCTAGTATGTTTTTTGTTTGGTCTACAGTATCTTTAATTTCTGTAATATCTGCTATTTTTGCATTTATTCTTTCAAATTCTTCTCTATGCTCTTGTAGTATCTTCTTGATCTCCTTTATGTCATTAGCCATCCCAATGATTTTATTTAGTAGAGTTATATGAATATATTTGACTAGTTATTCCAAGGTCTAGGTCTCCTTTGGTGCTTTAATTTAGTCATTAGCCTGGGCTATATCTGTCTGCATCATGATATGTTTAGTGATCTTCTGCTGTCTTTGCAGCATGTAAATATCTTGATTTGTTTACTTTGGAAGTTGATTTCCTTCTGTACTTTTCTTTTTTTTTTTTCATGGGCAGGCTTCAGGAATTGAACCTGGATCTCTGGAATGGCAGGCGAGAATTCTGCTAGTGAGCCACCAGTGCTTGCCCTCCTTCAGTAGTCTAAAACCTTATATTTGTGGGATGGATGTGGAGCAGGATGCAGGGTGTGGAATGGGGCAAAACAGTATGGTGATGCATTGCAGTACAGGTATAGGCACAGGTTGTGGTGCCTGTGAGTGTGGATACCCAGTGATGGGATAGGATGTGGCTGTGTGAGTGCATAGGTCTGGGGGCAGGGTCCTGGTGTATGCTGGTCTAGGGCATGGGGTCCTTTGTGCACATGCACAGAGCTAAGGTGGCTGGTTGGCATTGTGCCTGCATGGGGTGAGTGCAGATATGACCCAGCTGTGCAGATCAGCGCTTCCCAGAACTGGAGCACATGACTGGGGACCATGTGCATGCATGAACTGGGAGTACCAGCTCAGAGAGCGTGGTTTGGGGCTGCATGACTTTATGGGCTTGGTGTGTGTGTAGCCTGGGTATGGAGGTAAGAGCTTGCAGCCTTTATCCACTAGCAACTGCCTGCAGGGTGCAGGGACTTGGAGGTAGGACTCAGGAAGAAACTGTGTCTGCATAGTAGAGGTGGGTTGGGCTCAGGTAGGTATGTGCATGCTTGGGGTGGGGATGTGTGGTAGGTATGTGCTGGAGGGGTTGGTGGGGCAGGAGTGCTTGGAGTGTGGGGAATGGGAGCAGGTGACAGGGTTCAGGTGTGTGGGGTATGGAGTGAGTCATGGGGCTGCACTGGTGAGGGTAGCGCATTTAAGGAATGAAGCTTGGCTTACTTCCTAGTCCTCATCTCCTATCCATGCATTCTTCAGGACTCTGGGCTTGCATTAGGCTGTTTGCACCAGCTGGACTCTCCCAAGTCACCTAACCCTGGAATCGCCACCTTAGTTGCCCTCCTGCCCCTTCTTTAGCTATTCCTTGGAGCAGGGTTGAACCCAATCTATTTTATTCTGCCATCTTCCCGGAACCTCATAACTCCTTTTATTTTCTTCAACTATATAGCTTTTATCTTGTGACAATGTGATTGCAAAAACCTTGTGACTAACACTCCCTTTATCCAGTGTATGGGTAGATGAGTAATAAAATAAACACATGCATGAAAACATAATGGTAATAGGTATGTGGGGAAAAATATCCCTACATAACCTATGGACAATAGTTAATAATACTACTTTAATAATCTTTCAGCAATTGTAACAAATGTAACTGCTATTAAAACAAAACAGTAGAATTACAAAAAAGTGCCATCATCAAATTTTCCACACCAATGCAAGTGTTTGCAGTGGAGTGGTGTTTGGGAATCCTGTATAATATGCATGATTATTCTGTAAACCCACAATTTCTCTAATACAATTTTTTATATTAAAACACTTATATGATTATTTTTAAAAGCAAAATATGCATTATATGTATAAAGGATGAGAAATCTATTTCAAAAACTTATCCTGCAGTATTAATGTTATCTCTGAATTGTGAAATTAGGGGTTTATGGAGACCTTTGCTTCGTTTTATGTATTGTGATTTTTAATCACATAATTTCTATATAATTTCTAAATTATGTAGAATTGTTTAGTATAAAAAATTCAGGTTTTAAATGTCATCAGATAAATGATTGAACTTTCTTTAGGAAAGAAATATTAAATTATCATTGGAAATAAAGAACCTTGTACAAAATGAATTGTACAGGTTGGTCAAAATTTAAGGGCAAATATGGAGGATTCATGGCCCACTGATGATATTGGGCCAACCCTTTTGAGAGCCACTAATATAAGGAGAGTCAGTGGACTCCTGATTTGTATTTCAATAATTGCTCTTGGAATAATGTCACACAGACTGTGATATTGTCTGTGGACAAAACTCCCAAACTAGAATTTGATCAAAGTCTTGCAGTCAATAAAAATTCTTTTAATTCCTGGAAAAAACCCAACAACCTTGAGCAGGTGTCATCACGGGGCATAATAAGTCACTTGATGTGTTCCAGGGGATGGAAGAGGGAGATGGGGAGGAAAAAGTAAAATAGGGCCAGAAGGAGGAGTAGTTTTCAGCCAGGCTCTGAACAGTATCTTTCAGGTAATATAAAACCTGATTTTTATAATTACTAAAATGATGATTGCTTATTTAAAAAATTAACCAGTTTGCCTAAAAGTGTAATAGAAATAATCCATAATTCTACCTCCCAGAGGTAACCATTAGTAACACTGAATATATATACTTTTAATCTTATAAATATACAAGTAAGTTATTCATGGTACCACTTTTTTTTTTGTGCAGCTGATTCTATAGTTCCCTACTGTGGTAGTTAGATTCAGTTGTCAACTTGGCCAGGTGAAGGCCCCTAGTTCTGTTGCTGTGGACATGAGCCAATGGTACGTGAACCTCATCTGTTGCTCATTACATCTGCAGACAGCTAGGAGGTGTGCCTGCTGCAATAAATGATGTTTGATATAATTGGCTGGTGCTTGAATGAGAGAGCTCAACATAGCACAGCTCAAGCAGCTCAGCATACCTCATCTCAGCACAAGCAGCTCAGCCCAGGCCTTTGGAGATACAGAAAGAAATCACCCTGGGGAAAGTTGTTGGAACCCAGAGGCCTGGAGAGAAGGCCAGCAGAGATCACCCGGAGCCTTCCCATGTAAGAAAGAACCTCAGTTGAAAGTTAATTGCCTTTCCTCTGAAGAACTAATGAAATAAATCCCCTTTTATTAAAAGCCAGTCCATCTCTGGTGTGTTGCATTCTGGCAGCTAGCAAACTAGAACACTTACACAGCCCTTGCTTGTGGGCTAGTGGGGAGATGCTGCTCACCAATTGACAATATCTCAGTCTTAAAGATACTTGCTTTCTGTTTCAGTATTCAGTCTTTTCAAAGTTTGTCTTCCCTACCAAGGCTAATTAGAATAGTTTCCTTTGGATGAGCTAAGCTGTTCAGTGAAATGTTCAGTGTTGAAGATTCTGCTCCTTTTCCTGTCCCCTTTCCAAGATGATAGTTGGGTATATGAAGTGAGCTACATTTCCTTGTGACAGTAAGCCAGAGCCCTGGGGTAGAGGGGCTTTTCTGCTCTACTTCCTGAACTGCCACCTGCAAGATGTCCCTGGTCCATCTGGTCTTTTCAGGTGATAGACTGGTACCCACTGCTGCTGTTGTCCCTTTGTCCCTGACATTTGTTTCCAAGTACCAAGTCTGTCTGTAGAGGTCTCTTCAGCCAACCGTCCTCACAGCACCTCTGTGTGGAAGAGCCAGTGGAGACTCTTTGGATTCCCTGCATTCCTCACACAGGCCACTGAGTCAGAGGAGAGCTCCCTCTAACTCACTCAACCACCTATCTTCCACCATTGCTGCTGCTGCAGCATCACCCATGCCCTGTTGGAAATGGCTAAACAAGGGCATTTCCAGGAGACCACCACTGCCCTTTCCAAATGCTCCCAGGTCCTGGTGCCTTACTTCTGGCTTCCTGTACCTCTCTGTCCAATTTATTCCTCTAAGTGCCTGGGTCAGAAAGGATGCATAGTTCTCTTATATCATTAGTTCTCAAAGTGTGATTTCAGATCTCTGAGGGTCCCTGAAATCTTTTCAGGGGATCCATGAGATCAAAACTCTTCATAAAAACACTAAGAAATTATTTTGCCTTTTCACTGTGACCCATTTGCACTGATGGTGCAAAGTAGTGTAGATAAAACTGCTGGTTCTCTTTTTTTTCTTTTGTATGCTGTGTGGTGGGGTCACATTTCAATCTTTTTCCATGTGCGTATACTGTTATTGCAAAACTGCTGGTTCCTTAGCACAAGTCAAGGCAGTGGCACCACGTTCTTCCAATAGTCATTCTTGTTACACACCACCCACTTATAGTAAAGACACACACACACACACACAACTCCAAAAGACAATGCTAAACAAAAATAATGTGTTCATGTCACTTAGACATGTCCTGAATAAAGCAACGAAAATGACTAATTATATTAAATCTCAGCTTCAACGTATCTTTTTAATATTCTGTGTGGCTCACTGGGAAGTACATGTAAAATACTTTTGAATCATATTCCTTTATGATAAGTGTCTCAAGGAAAAGCACTTAGGCAACTGTTTAAGTTGTGAGCTGAATTCTAGCCTTTTTCATAGAATACCATTTGACTGGAAGTTACAACTGATAGACTAACTACAATTATTTAGATTTGCATATTTGGCAGGAGTGTGCTTAAAAATGAAGTGCTTCTTCTTCCTGTAAGTGGACCGAGCTGATCTCTGAAAATGTTGTTGGTATTCACTTGATCTAGAAACCCCCTCCCCAAATCATGCAAATCAAGAGGTTCAGATCTTCATTTTCACTTTAAGAACACCCGAGAACCTGCTAGGCCATCAAGGGAGTGCATATTCGTAAAGCCACCAAGTATCTGAAAGATGTCACTTTACAGAAGCAATGTGTGCGATTCCATCATTACAATGGTGATGTTGGTAGGTGTGCCCAGGCCAAACAGTGGGGCTGGATGCAGGGTCGGTGGCCTAAAAGACTGCTGAATTTTTTTACACATGCTTAAGAATGCAGAGACTAACGCTGAACTTAAGGGTTTAGATCTAGATTCCCTGTTCATTTTGTATATCCAGGTAAACAAAGCCCCTAAGATGCGCTGCAGGATTTATGGAGCTCATGGTTGGATTAACCCATACATGAGGTCCCCTGGCCACATGGAGATAATCCTTACTGAAAAAGAACAAATTGTTCTTAAACCAGAAGAGGAGGTTGCACAGAAGAAAAAGATATCCCAGGAGAAACTGAAGAAAAAACAAAAACTTATAGCTTGGGAATAAATTCATCTTAAAATAAATGCAAATTAAAGTTAAAAAAATCCATGAAGTGAGCCTGTCATTTCAAGGAAAACACCTGATAGTATTTGTTGCCATAGGTGAAATTTGAGCTTTCAACCCAAAATTAGAAATTTAGAAAACTTGTATCAATCTCCATGAACTTGACAGCTTTCCAATGCTTAAAAGATTTTTTTTGGTGAAATTTGAGTTGACAGTTAACTAATGTGATTTTTAAAATAGTCTATAATGAAATTCCAACATTTGGAAGATCTACATTCTCCATATGATTGAACTAAAATTCTCCATATGATCAATTCACGATGTTCCAAACCATGCCTGGGCAAAAGATCCATTCAAAGTGCAAGATTAATGAATGGACTCTAATGGAAGAGTATGGACGTACATTAATATAGTTTCCATATCATAACTAACCTTTAAGAAGCCATTACTTGTTGGGTTTTCATGTAGTATCAAAGAAGAATATCTACAATTTTTGGAAAAGGCTACTAAAATGTTCCTTTTCCCAGGTACATATCTGTGTGAGCCTGGAATTTTTTTTCCCCTATATTTCAACAAAACAGCATATAACAACAATTTGTATGGAGAAGCAGGGATGAGAATACAGCTGTGGTCCATTAAGTCAGTTATTTTATATATTTGCAAAAATGTAAACAATTCCATTCTTCTCACTAATTTTTCTGGACTGGAAAAGAGTACTTTTTTGTAAAACATGTAATTTATGTTAACAGGTAGTGGGTTTATTATGGTTATTTTAAGTGCAAAAGTTTTGAAAGCTGGTAATATTCTCTAGAGTTTAGTTGCTCCACAAGTTCACCAACCCCTTGTGGGTATGTAGTGGAATCTTATTGTCATTTTAATTTGCATATCTCTGATCACTAATAATGCCAAAAACTTCTTGGCTGTTTTAAATTGGATAATTTATCTCTCGCTCTTGAGTTGTAAGAGTTTTTTATATTTCTTAGAAAATGGTCATTTGTCAGACAGATGTCCTATGAATAATTTTCCCTAATTTTGGGCTTGCTTATTGTGGTAGTTAGATTCAGTTGTCAACTTGGGCAGGTGAAGGCATCTAGTTCTGTTGCTGTGGATATGAGACAATGGTACGTGAACCTCATCTGTTGCAGATTTACATCTGCAGTTGGCTAGGAGGCGTGCCTGCTGCAGTGAATGACGTTTGACTTAATTGGCTGGTGCTTAAATGAGAGAGTGCAATGTAGCACAGCCCAAGCAGCTCCGCATACCTCATTTCAGCACTTGTAGCTCAGCTAAGGCCTTTGGAGATGCAGAAAGGAATCACCCCGGGGCAAGTTGATTGTAACCCAAAGGCCTGGAGAGAAGGCCAGCAGAGACCATCCTGTGCTTTCCCACGTAAGAAAGAACCTCAGTGGAAAGTTAGCTGCCTTTCCTCTGAGGAACTAACAAAATAAATCCCCTTTTTAAAAAGCCAATCTGTTTCTGGTGCATTCCAGCAGCTAGCAAACTAGAACACTTATTTATTCTCTTTTTTTGGTGTCTTTTTGCTGAGCAAATTAAAAAAAAAGGAAATCCAATTTTTAGCAGTCATTTTCTCTTATGGTCATTGATTTCTTTGACCTAAGAAACTTTTGCTTACCTTCAACTAAAAAAAGCGTACTCTTATACTTCTAAAAGGTGTTATGGCTTTAGCTTTTATGTTTAGATCATCAGAATGATACATCTGAAATTAATTTTTGGATGTGTATTAGTTAGAGGTTATGGTTCATTTCTCTCCATGTGGATATCTAGTTTTTCTAGCAACATTTGTTGAAAAGACTTTTGTTTGTTCAGCGGATGGCTCTGCTGAATTTTTCCATAATCAAATGATCATGAAGAGTGGGTTAATTTCTTAAATCTTGATTCTCTTTGATTGATGTATCAGTCCATATACCAGTATCTCACTGTTTTAATTATTTTAGCTTTGTGATAAGTCTTGAAATCAGGGAGTTTATGTCCTCCAACTTTATTTTTTTCAAGGTTGCATTGGAGAGTACATGTCCTTTGCATTTTCATAGAAATAAAAGAACAACTTATCAATTAAAGAAAAAAAAGACTGCTGGGATTAGATATGGATTGTTCTGAATCTATAGATCAATCTGGGGAGAATTGACATATTAGCAATATTTAGTTTTCCAAGTTATGCACATTTATGTAGGTTTGCCATCAGCAAATTTATGTCAGCAAATTTCTGTAGTTGTTGGTGTAAAAGTTTTGCACATCTTTGTTAAATTTATTCTTAAGGCTTTTTACATTATAGCAAATGGATTTTTAAGAATTTCATTTTTCTAGTTGTTTGCTGCTAGAATTAAAAATGCAATTGATTTTTATATATTGACCTGTATTCTTAGCCTTGCTAAATTCACATATTAATTTTATAGATGTTTTGTAGATCATGTTATTGTACATATCATGTCATCTGCAGATAGAGACAGTTTTCATTCTTACTTTCTGATATATTATACTTTTTCTTTATTTTTTTCTTTTCCTTGCCTATTCTTTGCCTAGGAATTCCAACATAATGTTGAATAGAAGTGGTGGGGGTTAGCGTCCTTGCCTTATTCCCTATCTTTGGAGGAAATCACTCAATATTTCACCTTTATTAGTTTGTGATAGTTTCTTTCAATTTTTAGTTTTCTGAGTTTTTTAAAAAATGAATAAATGTTGCATTTTATTAAATACTATTTTTTCATCTCTTGAAGTGGTCATATGTTTTTTCTTCTTTATTTTATTAATATTATGAATTATATTGATTGCTATTTGGGTACCAATTATTGTTACATTCGTAGATTAACTATTACTTATACATGTATATTATAATCTCATTATTGCTTTTTAATTTATTTCCATTCTGCAGAATTTTGATTTCAATAGTTTAAAATTTGAGACTTGTTTTATAGCTCAACACATGGTCTAATTTTGTTGAGGATTTTTGCATCTATGTTCACGAGAAATATTTGTCTGTAGTTTTTCTTTCTCAAATGTCTAAACTTGGTTTTGGTATTAGAGCAATGCTGACCTCATAGAACAGGTTTGGATTCTATTTCCAAACATTTGGGGACTTTCCAATTACCTTTCTATTACTGATTTCTGTTTAATTCCATTGTGGTCTGAGAAAATTATTTGATTTTTCTCTTTTAAATTTAATAGGATCTGTTTTACGGACTACAGTTTGGTCTATCTTTGTGAATGTTCTATGTAAACATGAGAGCAATGTGAATTCTGAGTATTCTATAACTGTCAATTAGATCAAGTTGACTGATAGTGCTTCTCCGGTCATCTATTTTATCATTGATTTTCTGCATATTTGATGATCAATTTCTAAAGAAGAGAGGTTGAAGTCTTCAACTATAGTAGTAGATTTGTCTGTTTCTCTTTTCAGTTCTATCAGGGTTTTTTTTTTAACTTTTTTTTAATTGTATAGTATAACATATATACAAAACAAAGAAATAAAAAAACAATAATTTTCAAAATACTCTTCAATAAGTAGTTACAGGACAGATCCAAGAGTTTGTCATGGGCTACCATATGATCCCCTCATATTTTTCCTTCTAGCTGCTCAAAGGGCCTAAATATTTTTTTTATCATCGCAATCGACTTTTTTCCCTTCTTATATTGTGAAAAATAGTATATATACAAAAAAGCTATAAATTTCAAAGCACAACACCACAATTAGCTGTAGAACATATTTCAGGATTTGACATGGGTCACAATTTCACAATTTTAGGTTTTTACTTCTAGCTGCTCTAAAATACTGGAGACTAAAAGAGATATGATGAATTTAATGATTCGGCATTCATATTCATTTGTTAAATACTATCTTCTCTGTATAACTCCATCATCACCTTTGATCTTTCTATCCCTCTCTTTAGGGTTGTTTGGGCTATGGTAATTCTAAATTTTTCATATTGGAAGAGTCTGTCACTAATATGGGGTAGGGAGATGGAAATATTTGATGTTCTGGAGAGGCTGGGCTAGGTTTCAGGACTTATCTGGACCAGGGACCTGTCTGGAGGTTGTAGGTTTCTGGAAAGTTACTCTAGTGCATGGAGCCCTTGTGGAATCTTATAAATTGTCTTAGGTGTTCTTTAGGATTGGCTGGAATGGTCCTGGTTGGGGATTGGCAGGTTATGATAGGTAGCAAGGTGTACCTGAAGCTTGCATGAGAGCAACCTCCAGAGTAACCTCATGACTCTATTTGAACTCTCTCTGCTGCTGATATTTTATTAATTAGACTTTTTCCCCCTTTTGGTCAGGATGGAATTGTTGATCTCATGGTGCCAGGTCTGGATTCATCCCTAGAGGTCATCTCCCACATCGCCAGGGAAACTTTCACCCCTGGATGTCATGTCCCAGGTAGGGGGACATGCAATGATTTCACTTGCAGAGTTGGGCTTAGAGAGAGTGAAGGCACATCAGAGCAACAACAGAGGTCCTCCAGAAGTAACTGTTAGGCATGCCTATAGGTAGTCTAAGCTTCTCCTCTACCAACATAAACTTGACAAGAGTAAGCCTCATGATCGAGGGCATGGCCTTTTGATTTGGGTATCCCTAAAGTTTGACACAGTATCAGGGGATTCCCAGATGGTAAGGTTTAATAGTTCCATACTCTTTCTATCCTCCCTCAGGAGATTTTGCCAATATTTTTTGATTATCTGCTTAATATACTATAGGATGTTTCCAGGCATTACAATAATCTACACAAGATTAAGGGGCTTCTTTCTTATTCTGTACTCCCTGTGTTTCAATTGTTCAAATGAGCTGTACAGAGAGGTTGAATTAGATTATATACTACAGAAAAGTTCAGTTCCAGACCAAATAAACCCTTCTTCCAATGGTCTCAAAGAGTATGTGTAGTTCTAAAATACAGACACTGTCTTCCTTAGCCCTGTGTTCTGAATTACTTTAACAACCTCTCAAAATCCAGAAATAATAATCACCACTCCAGACTTAATGTATCTGCTCGAAAAGCTTACAATCTAGACCCCTCTTTTCTTATAAGCATAGGGTGCTAAAGTTGACCATACCAATCTTGTTCTTTTGTTTTTGGCTTATTTTGTCTCACCAAATGTCCCACATGTTCATTCACATTGTTGCATGCTTCACAACTTTGTTCCTTTTTGTAGCAGCACAACCTTCGTTCAACAGTATACACCATTGTTCATCAATCTGCTTCTCTGTCAGTGCATCCTTCAGCTACCTGCATTCATTGGGCTTCATGCTGAGGGCCTAAGGTCCATATCCATCAACATTCTCTATTTTAGATAATTTCATTGTTCCCAAGAGAAAGAAAACCAGTAAACACACCCTCACCAAATAGGAAATCTAAACCTCCACTTAACTCTGGTCCCTCACCCCATTATATACCCCTGCTGTTGCTGTGGTAGTGCTGATGGTTTCCTTTTGAATATAGCTCATAGCATGCAATGGCAGTTTTCCCCCTGTACCCTGGACTTAAACACTCTTTGTACAAGAATAATATCTTTGAGGTAATTCTTGTGAGAACTAATTTATATTTTTAGTGTGAATCAGTGGGAAACAGAGGTCTATACAACCCCTTTCAATCTTGTTCATCTTCAATATGGTAATATTACTTATAGACCCACTAAATGACCACCTTCACTCCTATGTATTCCCTTGCATTGGAGTTCAACCTCATTAGTGAACTGTTCACTGATTTCTAGCTTCTATGTATCTCTAAGTCCCCCATATTCTGTATTATAAGCCTCTGATTATACCTTTATGCTGGTCATAAAAATGAAACCATGCAGTATCTATCCTTTTGCATCTGACTAATTTCATTCAGCATTATGTCCTCAAGGCTGATCCATCTTGTCATGTACTTCAGGACATCATTTTGTCTTATTGCTGCATAATATTCCATCATATGTATATACCACATTTTGTTGCTCCACTCATCTGTTGATGGGCATTTGGTTTGTTTTCATCTTTTGGTGATTGTGAATAATGCTGCTATGAATATCGGTGAGCAAATGTCTGTTTGTGTCATTGCTTTCAGCTCTTCTGGGTATATTCCAAGTAATGCTATTGCTGGGTCATCAGGCAAGTGGGTATTTAATTTCCTAAGGAACTGCCAAACAGTCTTCTACAGTTGCTGTACCATTATACATTCCCGCCAACGATGCATAAGTGTCCCAGTTTCTCCACATCCTCTCCAACATTTGTAGTTTCCTGTTTAATAGCAGCCTTTCTTATAGATGTGAGGTGGTATCTCACTGTAGTCTTGATCTGCATTTCCCTTATAGCCAGTGAAAATGAGCATCTCTTCATGTGCTTTTTAGCCATCTGTATTTGCTCTTCAAAAAAATGCCTATTCATATCTTTAGCCCATTTTATAATTGGGTTGTTTGTTCTTTTTTGTTGTTGAGTTGTATGACTTCTTTGTGTATACAGGAAATCATACCTTTGTCTGATATGTGATTTCCAAATATTTTCTCCCATTGAGTTGGCTGCCTCTTTACCTTTTTGACAAAGTCTTTTGAGGTGCAGAAGCGTTTGATTTTGAGGCACTCCCATTTATTTATTATTTTTTTTCTTGTTTGTGCTTTGGGTGTAAAGTTCAGGAAGCTACCTCCTATTAATAGGTCCTACATTTTCTTCTAGAAGCTTTATGTTGCTAGTTCTTATAGTTAGGTGTTTGATCCACTTTGAGTTAATTTTTGTGTAGGGTGTAAGATAGGGGCCCACTTTCATTCTTTTGGCTATTGATGTCCAGTTCTTCCATGCCCAGTTATTGAAAAGACTATTTTGTCCCATTTCAGAGGATTTGGGGGCCTTGTCAAATATCATTTGACCATAGATTTGGTGCTCTATTTCTGCACTCTCGATTTGATTCCATTGGTCAATGCTTCTGTCTTTTTGTCAAGACCATGCTGTTTTGACCACTGTGGCTCTGTAATAGGTTTTGAAGTCTGAGAGTGTTAATTCTTGCACTTTGTTCCTCTTTTTTAGGATGCTTTTAGCTATTCGTGGTCTCTTTCCTTTCCAGATGAATTTGGTAGTTAGCTTTTCCAAATCTTCAAAGTAGGTTGTTGCAATTTTGATTGGTACTGTGTTGAATCTGTAGATTAATTTGGGGAGATTAATATCTTAACTATATTTAGCCTTCCTATCCATGAGCAGAGAATGTCTTTCCACCTATTTAGATCTCCTTTGATTTCTTTTAGTAATGTTATGTAGTTTTCTGTGTACAAGTCCTTTACATCCCTAATTAAGTTCATTCCTAAGTATTTGATTCTTTTAATTGCTATTTTTAATGGAATTTTTTACCTTAACTGACTCCTCAGCTAGGACATTTTGTATAGAAATGCTACTGATTTTTGCACATTAATTTTATATCCTGCCACCTTGCTGAATTTGTTTATTAGCTCCAGTAACTTTGCTGTAGATTTCTCAGGATCTTCCAAGTATAGTGTCATATCATCTGCAAATTATGAGAGTTTTACTTCTTCCTTTCCAATTTGGATGCCTTTTATTTCTTTGTCCTGTCTGATTGCTCTAGCTAGAACTTCTAGCACAATGTTGAATAATAGTGGTGACAGTGGGCATCCTTGTCTTGTACCTAATCTTGAGGGGAAAGATTTCAGTCTCTCTCCATTGAGTATGATGCTGGCTTTCGGTTTTTCATATATTCCTTTTATCATATCGAGGTAGCTACCTTTGATTCCTATCTTTTAGAGTGTTTTTATCAGAAAAAGGACCTTGAATTTTGTTGACTGCTTTTTCAGCATCAATTGAGATGATCATGTGATTTTGTGATTTTTCCCTTTTGATTTGTTAATGTGCTCTATTACATTAATTGATTTTCTTGCGTTGACCTATCCTTGCATTCCTGGTATAAACCCCATCTGGTCATGGTGTATAATTCTTTTAATGTGCTGTTGGATTTGATTTGCTATTATTTTGTTGAGAATCTTTGCATCCATGTTCATTAGGGAAATTGGCCTGTAGTTTTCTTTTCTTATATCATCTTTACCTGGTTTGGGTATTAAAATGATATTAGCTTCATAAAATGAGTTAGGTAGAGCACTTTTTTACTCAAATTTTTGGAAAAATTTGAGCCGGATTGGTGTTAGTTCTTTCTGGAATGTTTGATAAAATTCCCATGTGAAGCCATCTGGCCCTGGGCTTTTGTTTGTAGGAAGATTTTTGATGACTGATTGAATCTCTTTATTTGTGATTGGTTTGTTGAGATCTTCTATTTCTTCCTCAGTCAGTGTAGCTTGTTTGTGTATTTCCAGGAATTTGTCCATTTCATCTAAGTTGTCTTGTTTGTTGGTGTATAGTTGTTCATAGTATTGTCTTATGATTTCTTATATTTCTTCTGGGTCTGTGGTAATGCACACCTTCTCATTTCTGATTTTGTTTATTTGCATCCTCTCTCTTTTTTTCTTTGTCAGTCTTGCTAGTTGTCAATCAATTTTATTGATTTTCTCAAAGAATCAAATTTTGATTTTATTTATTCTTTCTGTTGTTCTTTTGTTCTCCCATTCATTTATCTCTGCTTTAGTCTTTGTTATTCTCTTCTTCTATATGCTTTGGGGTTAGTTTACTGTTCTTTCTCAAGTTCCTCCAGGTGTGCTGTTAAGTTCTCAATTTTTGCTCTTTCTTGCTTTTTAATGTAGGCATTTAGGGCAATAAATTTCCCTCTCAGCACAGCTTTTGCTGCATCCCATAAGTTCTGATAAGTTGTATTCTCATTTTCATTTGTCTCCAGATAGCTACTGATTTCTCCTTTGACCCACTGTTTGTTTACGATTGTGTTACTTTATCTCTATATATTGGTGAATGTTCTCATTCTTTCATGGTTATTCATACCCAGCTTCATCCCATTGTGATCAGAGAAAGTACTTTGAATAGTTTCACTGTTTTACATTTATGAAGACCTGTTTTGTGCCCCAGCATATGACTTATCCTGGAGAATGTCCATGAACACTAGAGAAGAATGTATATCCTTGTGCTTTGGAGTACAATGACCTATATATATCAGTTAGGTCTAATTCATTTATCATGTTATTTAACGCCTCTATTTCCTTGTTGATCTTCTGTATGGTTGCTCTATCTATAGAGAAGGGTGGTGTATTGAAGTCTCCTACTATTATTGTTGAAACTTCTATCACTCCCTTCATTTTTTCCAATGTCCTTCTCATGTACTTTGGAGCTCCTTGATTAGGAACATAAACATTTATGATTGTTATATCTTTTTGGTAAGTTGACCCTTTAATTAGTCTGTAGTGTCCTTCTTTGTCTCTTCTAATGTCTTTACATTTAAAGTCTATTTTGTCCGATATTAGTATAGCTACTCCTGCTTTCTTTTGTAGAAAATCTTTTTCCATCCTTTCACTTTCAATCTATTTGTATCCTTGGTCTAAGATGATTCTCTTGTAAACAGCATATAGCTGGATTATGTTTCTTAATCCATTCTGCCAATCTGTACCTTTCAATTGGTAAGTTTAATCTGTTAATATTCAAAGTTATTACTGAAAAGGCATTTCTTGAATCCACCATCTTATCTTTTTAATTTTATTCATCAGATATATATATTCTTTTCCCTCTTTCTCTTTGTATTGTTTAAGTTACCTTAGTGGTACTCTTAAATTCTGTGCCCTCCTTCAGTCCTGCCTGTCCTGTCTTTATTTTTCAGCCAGCAGAACTCCTTTTAGTATTTCTTGTAGGGCCAGTCTCTTGTTGACAAGTTCTTTCAGGACTTCTTTGTCTGTGAAAACTTTAATCTCTCCCTCAGTTTTGAAGGACAATTTGGCTGGGTACAGAATTCTTGGCTGGAAGTCTTTCTTTTTCAGGATCTTGAATATATCATACCACTGCCTTCTTGCCTCCAGGGTGCTAGTTGAGTAGTCTGAACTCAGTCTTATTTGGTCTCCCTTGTATGTCGTAGAATGTTTTTCTTTTGTTGCTTTCAGGATTTGCTGCTTCTTTTCAACATTTGACAGACTGATTAGTATGTGTCTTGGGGAAGGCCTATTTGGATTTATTTTGTTTGGAGTTTGTTGGGCTTCTTTGGCTTATATATATATGTCCTTTATGAGGGTTGGGAAGTTTTCCCCCATTATATCCTCAACTAGTCTTCCTAGCCCTTCGCTCCTCTCTTCTCTTTCTGAGACACCAATGATTCTTATATTTGTGCACTTTGTTTTGTCTATCATTTCCCTGAGTTCCAATTCATTTTTTTCCATCTTTTTTGCCATTTGCTATTTTGAGTCTTCAAAGTCAGTTATCCAGTCCTCCATATCATTTATTATTTCTTCTGTGTCTCCAAATCTGGTGTTGTGTGCCTCTAGTATGTTCTGCCTTTGGTCACCAGAGTCTTTAATCTCTGTGATATCTGCTATTTTTCTATTTATTCTTTCAAATTCCTCTATGCTCTTCTACTGTCTTCTTGATCTCCTTTATGTAATTTGCTATCCCACTTGTTTTATTAAGTAGAGTTGTATGAACATCTTTGATTAGTTGTTGCAGTGTCTGTGTCTCCTCTGGTGTTTTAATTTGGTCATTAGGCAGGGCTATATCTGTCTGCATTGTGATATGTGTAGTGATCTTCTGCTGTTTTCGTGGTATGTAAATATCTTGATTGATTTGCTTTGGGAGTTGATTTCTTTCGGTAGTCTAAGGCCTTGTATTTGTGGGATGTTTGTACAGCAGGGAGCAGGTTATGGGGTGGGGCACTCATTGCAGTGATTTGTTTCAGGGTAGGTATAGGAACAGGTTGGAGATGTTATGTGGATGCTTGTGAATGTGGGTGCCCAGCAGCCAGGGAGGATGCAGCTGTGTGGGTGCACCAGTCTGGGTGGTATAACCCTGGTGTACACTGGTCTAAGGTATGGGGCACTTGGTGTGTATGCATAGAGCTGTGGCAACAGGTTGGTGTTATACCTTCATGGATTGGGGCAGATGTAACCTGGCTATGCAGGTCAGCACTTTCTCAGAGTTGGGAAGTGTGGCTGAGGTCCATGTGCATGTGTGGTTTTTGGACTGCTGTAAAGTGCGATTCCCAGAGCTGAATGATGTGATTGGGGGTCTGTGCACATGCATAAGCCTAGGAGTGCCATAAACTGATACACAGAGCTCAGGGTGAGGTGAGGCTGTGCAACACTATTGGTAGCAGGGCAGGGGGGCAGGGATAGCCTGGGTATGGAGGTTAGTGCCCACAGCCTTTATGCACTGGTAACAGCCTGCAGGAAACAGGGAGGTGGAGGTTGTGATCAGATGGGGTGCAGGAAAGGTCGGTTGGGCTGCATTTGGGGTGGAGGTGTGGGCCAAGTATGTGCACTGGGAGCTGGTGGGGTGCGGGTGCCTGGACCATGGGGAATGAGAATGGGTGACTGGTTTTAGGTGTATTGGATGTACGTGAGTCATTGTTCACGGGGCTGCACTGGTAAGAGTAGCATGTCCAAGGAACATAGCCTGGCTTATTTCCTAGTCCCCGGCTCCCATCTGTGCACTCCCGCAGGCTCTGTGTCTCCATGCCAGGATCCAACTTTCTGCCTCTCAGTTCCTTAGCCTCTGCAACTGGGGTGCCCTATGAGGTGCAGAAGGCCCTCCCAGGTCAGCTGCACTCCTAAATCACCCCCTCAGTCACCCTTCTGTCCTTCTCTAACTTTTCTGTGGAGCAGGGTTAATCTTCCTACTACTTTATTCGGCCATCTTCCTGGGAGTCCCCCAGTTCTATCAGTTCTGCCTCATGTATTATGGCATTCTGTTGTTAGATGCATACATGTCAAAGATTATTATGTCTTCTTGGAGAATTAACCTCTTTATTATTATGTAATTCTTTTCTTTATCCCTGATAATTTTCCTTGTTCTGGAGTCTGCTTTGTTTACATTAACACAGCTACTCCAGCTTTCTTTCGATTAGTGTTAGCATGGAATATCTTTCTCTACTACATTTCTTTTAAACTGAGTCTTTATATTTAGTGTGGGTTTCGTATAGAAAATATATAGTTGGGTTTGATTTTTATCTACTCCTACAGTCTTTGTCTTTTAGTTAGTCTGTTTGGACCATTGACATTTAAAGTGATTATTTATATAGTTGGATTAGTATTTATCATTTTCATAACTGTTTTCTATTTCTGCCTTTGTTCTTTGTTTCCCTCCTTTTTTCTGCCTTCTCTGCTGTTAATCAAGAATTTTATATGATTCCATTTTATCTCTTAGCATATCAATTATATTTCTTTTAAGAACAGTTTTAGTGATTGCCTAAGAATATGCAATATTCATTTTAAACTAACCTAAGTCCACCTTTAAATTACACTATACACTTCACATATAGTATAGTTGGGTTATAACAGAGTATTCCCAAATCCTCCCTTCTAACCCTTGAAACATTGCTGTCATTCATTTCACTTAACTATAGGCTGATTTCACCAATACATTGCTACTATTCTGGCTTTAAGAACAGTTATCTTTCAAATCAACCAAGGGTAAGAAAAATTGAAGATTTCATTTTACCTTCATCTATGCCTTATCTAATGTTTTTGCTTTTTTTATATATAGATATAAGTTTCTAAACTAGCATTTTCATTCTACCTGAAGAAATTTTAATATTTCTTCCATTTAAGTTCTGACGATGATAAATTTTCTTGTTTTTTGTTTTCTGAGAAAATGTTTCTACTTCACTTTTGATGGTTAATTTCTCTGGGTTTAGAATTCTAGGTTTAGAATTCTAGGGCATGGTAGTACTAAGAGACAACTTAGGGGATATCCTGTATTCCATGAAAACTCTGCTTTACCTCCACTTTGTAGCTGCAGTCCTTTTTTTCCCTTGATAGTCAAGATCAATCACCCTATCCAATACAGTAATCCCATTCTTTGTCCATTGATTCAGAGTCATGTGAAGCCCAATGTGCCCAGGAGGCAGTCTTAACTTCTGGTTCAATGGAATCATTTTGTGTCTCCTGGTAGGAGCACTCGTTTTTTGGAACTACGACCTGTAAGTCAGCAGCACTTAAGGTTGCAGGGACAGTAAGCAAAATTTTTCTAGTGGATCATTAAGGATGTCGGTGAGTAGCGCCACTCCCATTTCTACCCCCTTGATTCCTGGATCCATGGATACTGGCTGTGGGAGAAACAGCACCATAGAGTAGACACTGATTCAGAACATACATTCCTGGAGAACATTGCCCCAGCTCTGCAAAGTATTGCCACCTAGTTGGTGCCATATTTGAGTCTTCAAAAGTCCATTCTACAATTCTGTCAATCCATCTGCTTCAGAATAATGACGAATATGATAAGACCAGAGAATTCCATGGGCACATGCCTGTTCCCGCACTTCATTTGCTGTGAAGTGGGTTCCTTAATCAGAAGCAATGCTGTGTGGAATACTATGATGGTGGGTAAGGCATTCTGTAAGTTCACCAATGGTAGTGTTGGCAGAAGCATTGTGTGTAGGGAAGGAAAACCCAAATCTGGAATATGTGTCTATTCCAGTTAGAATAAATTGCTTCCCCTTCCTTAATAGAAATGGTCCAATGTAATCAACCTGTCACCAGGTAGCAGGCTGATCACTTTGGGGAATGGTGCCATAGTAGGGACTGAATGTGGGTCTCTGTTGCTGGCAGATTAGGCACTCAACAGTAGCTATAACTGGTCAGCCTCGGTGAGTGGAAGTCCATGTTACTAAGTCCATGCATAACTTCCATCCCTACAACCACTTTGTACAAGAGCCTGTTGGGCAATGACAGGAGTGGTTGGGAAAAGAGGCTGACTGGCATCCACAGAATGAGTCATCTTATCCTCTTGATTATTAAAACCTTCCTCTGCTGAAGTCACCCTCTGTGAATATTCACACAGGACACAAATATGTTCATACTTTTTTTTTTTTTTTTTTTTTTTTTTTAAAGAAAGACAGAGAAGGAAGGAAGGATAGAAGGAAGGAAGGGAGGAAGAAAGGGAAACATCTTTAAACGTTTTCTTATTTTATTATATTTTGTTTGTTTGTTTGTTTTTTACATGGGCTGGGGCCGGGAATCAAACCGGGGTCCTCCGGCATGGCAGGCAAGCACTCTTGCCCGCTGAGCCACCGCGGCCCGCCCTGTTCATACTTTCTTATTCCCCACTCAGAAAGGTTCATCCACATACCTCTTCCCCAGACCTCTTAGTCACCAATTTTCCAATCATACTTCTTCCAAGTCCCTGACCCCACAGCCAAACCATTAGCAATAGCCCATGAATTGGCATACAAATGCATCTCTGGCTAGTTCTCCTTCCAAGCAAAATGAGCAACCAAGTTCACAGCTCAAAGTTCTGTCAACTGGGAGTATTTTGCTTCATCACTGTCCTTCAGGGACATCTCAGAAAGGGGACGCAGTTGTCCACTTTCAGGTGGTACCTGCCTGTTGTTCAGAACCATCTGTAAACCAGGACTGAGTTTTCTCTTCCTCAGTCAACTGATTGTAAGGAAGTCTTCAGAAAGTCATAGTGCTAGGCTGGGAAAGAGAAGGTAATGTGGCAGGATGGGGACCATGGGTATTTGGGTCATTTCCTCATGTCAATTACTTATACCTTCAGGACTCACTCAAGCCCTATCTCATATATTCCATTTCCATATTATGATTGAGTGCTGCTGTGCACACCCAACTTTATGGCCTGATGGGTCAGACAACACCTAGCTCACGATAGGCAACTCATTTCTCATGGTAACTTGTTGGCCCATGGTTAAATGTTCAGTCTCTATTAACGCCCAGTAGCTGGCCCAAATCTGTTTCTCAAAATGAGAATAGTTATCTGCAGAGGATGACAAGGCTTAACTCCAAAATTTCAAGTGCTTGTGTTATGATTCTCCTATAGGGGCCTGCCAAAGGCTCTAGACATCTTTTCTATTTGCCACTCACACTTCCAGCACCATTGAATCTCCTGGATGATATGGCCCAAATGGAAACCCAGCTTGAACAGAAGCCTGTTGGGAAAGCTCCTCTTGGTCTGGTCCCCACTCATAACTCACAACTTTTCTGGCCACTCAGTAAATGGGCCAGAGTAGTACACACAAATGAGGAATATGTTGTCTCCAAAATCCAAGAGGTCAACCTCATAAGGTCTTTGCAAGTCAGATTATTATTCTTTTTAATTTATTTTTTTATTTTCTCATAGGCAGACACCGGGAATAGAACCCAGGTCTCCAGCATGGCAAGCGAGAACTCTGCCACTGAGCCACCATTGCACCACCCTGCAAGTCAGATTATTTTGACTCCTGCTTTGAGTCTGCTATCCATTATGGTAGCCACCCCACCTTGTCTTCAGTGATTTAAGTGCTACTGCATGGCTTCTACCAACTCAGGATTCAATCATTCCATTATGTTTGAGGATCCCAGCTCAGTGACAACAGCTCCTACAGTAAGATCTGGCCTAAAGGGTGACTACAGAGCTCTTCAGGCATGATGGAGTTAGTCTCACAAATGTCCTGTGGAAAGGTGTGTCCTCTGGACATTCCTGGGGTGGGTGGGCAGGTCTTCCATGATAAATACACTCTAACATTCCAATCTCTCTAAGTCTTTGGATACCTCATCTACATTATACCAAGGCATTTATGACATTTAAACATCAGGTAATATTAGCCACCTTTTGAGCCATGCTTCAACCAACCACCCAAACAAACTGATAACATCATTCTAACCCCTTGAACTACAACATTGAATCCAGAATCTCTGCTTAGTGGACCCATATCAATAAATTCAGCCTGATCCAACTTTACATTCCTTCCACCATTGTCCCACACCCTTAATATCCATTCCCACACATATTCCCCTGATTTCTTTCTATATAAATTGGAAAATTCACGCAGTTCTTTTGGAGTATAGTGTACCTCCTCATGGGTCACACTTTGTATCTCACCTTGCAGGGTCTGTTGGGATGTTAGTCTAGTCATAGATCTGGAAGAAAAGAGGGGTAGTAGGGGTGGGTCACAAAAAGAATTAGAAGTGTCTTTCAGCCAGTTGCCTCAGGGCACTCCATTGCAGTTTCATGTGATGAAACAGGATTAATGTCTCCAGACAGAGGCGGGAGTGAGGGCTCTTTCCTCAGGGGAGGTGGTTACAGGTTTAGCAGGCACTGAAGGGTTAATCTCTTCAGGTGGAGGTTGGATGGGAAGACTCATTAGGAAAGACTGCAGATCAGGAAGTTGTTTCCTCAAGGCTGGCTGGAGGTTAGATAGCTGTCTCCTCAGGCAGGCTAGAGATTGTGTGGTGGTTTCCTCAGGGCAGGCTGGAGGTGGGGTGGCTATTTACTCAAACCAGACCCTTGCAGGTTCATCTAGTAAAGACTCAGCAGAATCTAGGATTTCAGTGTCCCTACTGCCATTATTATCAATCCATAACTTCCCATCTCAATTTTTAGGATCACATTCTTGTCCATTAATGCCCTTACTTTAACAGTAAACATGCTGCAAAGTTGAGAATTTAGTTTATGTTGTAAATCTGCTAATTGTACATTGAGATTTTGGGCTGGGTTTTTAGAGATCTCAACTCTGTGACCACAGGAAATAAGATTTTCTTTCAGGGCACACATAGAAACTTTCACTTCTTTCATATGGTGCTTAAGTTGCAAATTTGAAGACTCCACCTCATCAGTCTCTTTTATAACTATATTCAACATATCTAGGAACAACCAGTCAACATCATTGTACTTTTAAATCCATAAGACTCTGTTAAAGTGTCAGAAACACTCACGCAGAGCCTTGCTCATATAAGCATATGATTAGCAGAATCAAATTGTGATATTTTGCATATCTCTATTGCTAACTCATGCTGTGGACTGTCAGTGCTCTCTTGATTATTGGAAATAGAGTCATTAGTGCCTTTTAATTTAATCAGAGTAGAAAACCAATGGCAAGAAAAAACAACATTTTTAAGATTCTGTTTCTCAAGAACCACTCCTGGTATCAAAGCTGAATTAGTCAGTGTTCTCTAGGGGAACAGAACAAACAGGAGATATCTCAAATATGAGATTTTATAAGTGTCTTATGCAACTGTGGGAATGCATGAGGTCAGGCCACAAGCTGGCAGCTCTGATGAAGGTCTTTGATGTCTTCCTAGGAGAGTATGGCTGGCTGAAGTAGAGATGAAAGTTCTCTTTCCTGACTTCTTCTTTTAAACCCTTCAACTGATTCAGCTCTTTGCCGAAGACACTCTCCTTAGTTGTTTGTAGATTTACTCAGTCATAGATGCAATCAACTTGCTGCTGATTTAAGTTCATGAATTGTCCTTGCAATAATGGTTAGACTAGTGCTTGCTTGACCAGACTACTGGATGCCATTACCTGACCAAGATGATACCTAAACCTAATCATTGTATCATCCTAAAGTTTGGTTAAAGTCTTGCCATTTACCATGTGTTTCCCATGGGAAAGGCCAGATATATTTCCTGAGACTCAGTTTCCTCATTTGGGAAAGATGACTCATAATATCTACTTCTTAATGTTGAAATGTTTAATTTCATTTCACTGAAATAGTTAATTTCAAGCCCTTGATACAGTTAAAGTGCTATGAATGTATAAGGTTTTATAATGAAGGAAACCAATCCTCAAGGTTACCTCAACGTTAATATTATTTCAACATTATTTAGCAAACAATAGAACCTCTCCCTCAGTGCTCTCCACCTGAGGGTGTAAATCTCTTGCTTAGAACAAACACATCCTCTGAAATAATGCAACCCTAGATTAATTCAAATATCTGCCTATCTACATCAGGGCACAGACAGACACAAAGACAAGGTCACATCAGTAAACAGTTTGGTGTCAATGAAATGCATGCTGTCTAAATTTTGTTGAAGACTCACTACACCAATCCATTTACATTGGTGCTTTCTTCTAATTCTCCTTACTGGCTAATCTAGTTTGCTAGGCTGCCCACAAATAAGTGTTGGTTTTTACAATGAGAATTTACTAGCTTACAAACTTACAGTTCTGAGGTGGTGAAAATGTCTAAATGATGACATCACCGAGATGAGACTTTTTTCCTGAAGATCAGCTGCTTGCAATCCTGGACTCCTCTGTCTCATGGCAAGCCATTTGGTGGTTTCTGTTTGTCTCTCCCTTCTTTTCTGGATTTCACTGATTTCACCTTCTTGCTTCTGTGCCTTCCTCCCTTTCTGTATGAATTTCATTCTCTAATAGCACCCTAGTAAGAGGATTAAGATCCACCCTGAATGAGGTAGGTCAAATCTTAAGATCTTACTCACCAAAAGATCCTACTTACAATGGGTCCACGCCCGCAGGAATAGATTAACTTTAAGAATATACTTTTCTGAAGGTACTTACAACTTCAAACCATTGCAAAGTTTCAAAATGCAATTGCAAAGTTTCATTCTTTCCTCAAGATCCACACTGCATTTTTCCCAACTCACTCTCAGTTCTTTACCCACTGAACATTTTTCCTGCTCACTAAATATTTTTTGAATCCAAACATTCCTTCTTTTTTTTTTAGTCTATAAAATGTTTAAATACCAATAAAGGTTAATTCCCCCAATTGCCTTTTGGATCCTCTCCTTCTTCTGTTGCCTCTAGGACTTTCCTCCATCACCCATTCCTTTCCCTACTATGTCTTCAATGCCTTTACTTTTATGGTTATCTCTCCTCACATATACACATGTTTAAGTCACTTCCATCCTGAAATAAAATAAAACCCCTTAGCTTCTATCCTATATCTTCCCTTTTACAACCAAACTCCTTGAAAGAATTGTGTACACTTTCTGTCTAAATTCCTCACCTCTTATTTCTTTTCTTAATGAGCCTGGTCCTATTCTCATAAGCCCAGAACTCAGAGGCTTAAAAGGTATAATTTCTTTAGTTTTCTATAGCAGTAATTAAGTGGTTTCTTTCTTTCTTTTTTTTTCCACATGAGCAGGCACCGGGAATCAAACCCGGGTCCTCTGGCATGGCAGGCAAGCATTCTTGCCTGCTGAGCCACCATGGCCTGCCCAGTGGTTTCTTTATAGGTAATGTAGTATCTCATAGGTAATCTCTGCAAACTGTAGCATTCATCATTTATCAACCTTTCCTTTCAAGGTGACCTTTGAATTCTGGACTGCTTAAATAGTGTCATGATTTCTGGAAAGAAGGACCTGCTCCAGAGCCTTTCTCTGGCCTGTGTTGCCACGTCTGAGCTGTCCACAACTCTGCCATGGTTTCTGGTGGCTGATGCCTATTATTCTGGTACTTCTGAGATGATTGCTATCATATCATAGTGTCTTTGTTCGTTGGTCCACCTGCTCAGTGACATTCTCATCCCTCTGGGCTCCTTTAGGTCTTGTCCACTCTGTCTGGAGGACATACGGCACAGGGAACTTTTGGCAGCTTGCCCACCATTCCCTGGAGATTGGGGGTGTCTCAGGTTCTCTTTCCAAGTCCACCTCCTCACCTACCATTTTTTGCAACTCCAGCAAGTAGTTAATAATTATTTAAGAATATATAGAGAGGAAAGAAGGTATTGTTGCTATTAGAACTGCTTGCCAACTTCTTTCTGGATGTAGCATGGAATAAGTCATTTGGCCTGCTCTTTCAAAAAAGCCTTCCCATGGGATTACAGAATATCATGAAGGAATGTTTTTTTTCTTTCTTTTTTTCAATCTTTTGGCCTTTAATAGTTTTTTTAAATATTTTTTATTGTGAAATATAACATATATAGAAAAAAGAGCAATAAATTTCCAAGTACATTTTAACAATTAGTTATAGAACAGATTTCAAAGTTTGGTATCAGTTACAGTTCCACAATTTCAGGTTTTGACCTCTAGCTGCTCCAAGACACTGGAGACTAAAAAGAAATAGTAATATAATGATTCAGCAGTCATGCTCATTTGTTAACTCTTGTCTTCTCTGTTATAACTCCTCCTCCTTTGATCCTTGTCCCAACCTCAGGGATATCTGGGTTATGCTCATTCTAATTTTTTCATATTGAAAAGGGGTATCGACTATATAGAAGAGAGTGATGGAACTAGTTGATGTCCTTGGAGAGGCTGGCCCCTCTGTGTTATCTGGCCTAGGAACCATCTGAAGGTAATAGGTTTCTGGAAAGTAAACTTAGTGCGTGAAGCTTTTGTTGAAGCTTTTGTAGAATCTCAGATAGATCTCTAGGCGTTCTTTAGGATTAATAGGAACGATGTTGTTTGGGGTTTGGCAAACTGTGGCAATTAGTAATAAGGAATTTTTTTTAAATCACATCTTTAATTTCTTTAAAGTTATACAAAGCAACATAGCTGTAAGAGTCGCTTATTTGAGGTTTGATTTTTGCAAAACTTTTTACTATTGGCCTTTCTCTCCTTTTTAGAGTTAAAAGAAACTCATGGAGAACTAAATTTGGCTTCCTGATTTTTCGTACGAGAAAATAGGTCCAGTGGGGGAAGAGACTTGTCCAAAATTAGATACACATTTACATTTGATCGGGTCTCCCAATTCCCAGTCTCGGGCTCTTTCCAGCTCATTGTGGTCTTCCTTGGTAACCGTTTCTCCAGTTCATTCTTAATGTAACTGCAAAAGAAATCTTCCTGTCACTCTCCTTTCAAAACCTTCAGTATCTCTCTATGGACCACTAAATAAACCATCAATTTCTAAACCCAGCCATAATACCCTTTGTCTCAACATACTTTTCTTCTCTCCTAAATCTGACTTTAAACAAGCATCACCTGTAATGTTTTCTCTTTGCCTTGAAAGATCTTTTCTTCCTACTGCCCTACCCCACTGGGAATCCAATGTTTCAGGATGTCTTTTGAATGCCATTTCCTTAGTATATTATTACAAAATTTATCCACTCATGGATGTCATTTCTCATTCCTTTAAATTATCATAAAACCTTTTTCATGTTATTGTATGGAATTCATCACAATCTGAAATTTTTGAACTTTATATTTTCTATCCTAAATTAGGTGGTCTTTGGTACAGAATCTTATTCATATATTCAAGCTACCCATATAGCTTGCACATACAAAGGAGGAGCTAAATATATCTTTTAAAAATGAAATGAAATGGGAAAATATAAAAAGGAAATGAGTACAAAGATAGAGTAATGCAAATTATACTTAAGAGAGTTTAGTAGCTTTATTTTCTCTGAGTTTGTGCCACTAACTTAATTATTCAGAAGCAATAGATAATTCACTTTTGGAAAGAGTATCTCCAATTCAATTTTAGCTGCAATCTTAGGGAATATGAAAAGGCTTTCAAATATTACTATGAAAAATAAAAGGTAGACAGATACCTTTTATAGGATGATTTTAATCTGGCTTATAGGCAAGAGAACAGATTAGATATCTTCAGGTTTATTCTTATTTTGGGCTTGGAAAATAATGTTTTTATCACATGTGTTAGATTAAGAAGAGAGAATAGAAGAATAGCTCTCATTGAATGTGACTATTTCTTAAAGCTAGTGCTTTTTTTTTCTTCAGTAGGGCTGAGGGAAAATAACTATCATTAAGTAATTTAAAATGAATTAAACACAAAACTCTACATTTCAACTAAACAGTTTGCCACCAATATTATTTGGAGTCAGTATTCATTTGCCATGAAGTTTTTCCTTTTAGTTCACATGAACTCAAATGTAAAATAAGACTGCTTGATGTTTGCACTACAAGATCACTGCCACTGTTGGTGCACAACTGACCAAGCCACAAGAAGCCTTATTTCTTCTTCTTTTTAAAGAAGATCTTGTTTTTAACGGTCCTGCAGCATCTGAGATAAAAGCAGTATACTGTTATCAACACCTTTTGCACATGTCTATACCAAATTTGTGTGTGTCTAACAATTTAAGACACCAAGAAACATTGTAGTACTAATGTTTTCTATTGTGTTCCAATACAAGCCTTATTTTCGCTTAAAAGAAAAAAAGTGATTCTGTCCCACAGGAAGTAACATCTCTCGTGAATAACTTTACACTTTAGCTATACCTCTGTCCAGTCATTTATTCTTTGGATTAGTTGTGTTCAAGTCTTCCTTTCCTTTTAAACGATAAGCTAGTTAAGGACACAGATAGAACATTGTTCAGCATTCAGTATAGTATCGTAAGTATGGAGTAACAGGATGGATTGAGATGCTTCCCTTACACACACCCCCACCAAAGAGGAGGTTTGAAAACGCAAGGAGTTTGACTGATTCCATCCATTCCAGATGGCTTAGATGAAACTATTCAATGCCAAAAGCATTACTAGCGCTATTAGCAGGTTCAGGAAGGAGTCATGGTCTCCTTCACATAATTATGCTGTGATTATTGCTTCCTAAGTCATGTTAATAGGGGTATGCATTGTCTATATGAACAATAGTGCAATCTGGGATGGGGGAGTATAAATTAATAATGACCAAGGCAGGCGTTTCATGCTTTTATGTAACCAATCATAGAGGAAACTGTATCCTGCTTGCCATAATAGAGAGATTGAACAGAAGTTCAAATATCCTCTGGTCTTTCCTAACATGTTTCTCTCCAATTCATTCTATACATGACTACCAGAGAAATCTTCCAGGAACACTGCTTTGATTAGGCCACTCTCCTATTCAGAAACCTCTAGTGTCTCTCTATGGCCCACTAAATAAACCACTATATCCTATTCCCTCCTAAAACTCTCCTTCAACTCACTGAACCAGAGGCCAGAATATCTTTCAACAAAAGAAAAGATAAAATTATCATCCAACCAAAGCCTGATAGTGTAGAATTTAACAAAAGCATGTGGGTTTGAGAACAAGAATGAATTTTTAACTTTTCTCTTGAGGGTAGAGGTATTTTCTGGCAGAGGGGGTAAAGGGCACTGATAACAGCGAGGCTATGGGAGGGAGACTGGTAAAGAGAGAGGTTGAGTCAGCAACTAAAGCCTGAAAGTTCCCAATCCCCCCCCCCCACTTCACTTAGTGCTATTTGTAAATGTATAAATCTGATCTGCTTATCCTGTATTGTTTTGAAATATCCATCTGAGAAATAATGGATTATACTTCTGAGGGTCAGTATGTGTTTCATTTGACATTGTTGTAGGTTGTGGAAGTTTCCTCAAAGAAGAGATTGAAACAAGCCTTTTATTCTATTACCTTGTTAAGGGACATAGTGACTTTGTACTGGCTGAAACTATGTAACCAGAATTCTCTTCCTTGTAAAGTTCCGGCCTAAGGTTGACCACAGGAGACATTTGCAGGAGCTTGAAAGACCAAAGTAAAGTAGACAGTTTACACTGTTTACACTTGGAAGATCAGAGTAGAGCCAAGACTGTTGCAGCCCACCTATATTGTCCCATATCTGCTGGCTCACCTTGTTGGCAAGAGATAGCAACCCGGCTTGCAGGGCCTCTATCTCCTGCTGGATACACTCCTTTATTTTCTCTAACACCTGTACCAGTTATAGATTTAGTTCCATGACCAAGGACACCAGCTTCTCTTGTAGGCCACCTGCATTAGCAAAATTGGAAGCTTAGAGACAGTGGGAGATGGGTGCAGTTTCCAGCTTGTCCTTTCTGCCCTCCACTTCATGTCCATCTTTCTTTCCTGACTGTCTACTCTGCTGATTTCAGGATCAGCTCCAGACACAAAAGCAACAGCCACACATACTGTTCAACCAGTTCCCACAAGTGTATACAATCAAATCCCCATAGTAAATCTGAGTTATATACCATTCCTAGTGGTTATTATCTGATCAAATCCTGATCAATACCAACTTTGATGCTGGAAATGATTCCAGAAGAACAGAAGCTTCAGGATGGGTTATTTGAGATTGGTTGTCTTAACTGATTAGATTTAAAGGCATTAACAACACCATTTCTGATGGAAAGAAGGACACTAGTAATCTATTGCATAAGGTGGCAAAATAAATTTTCACCTGCAATCAAGTTCCTATAGAAGATATGACTTTAGGTGACCAAGTATTTACTGTTATAAACCATTTAAATGGAATTAAAGTGTATATCAAGGATGTTTAGTTGCTTCTAGGTATGTTGGAAAATTTGGGGGAAAGAAAATCGTGAGTTCAGTGCTTTTAGTATCCTGCTCAAGTGCTGCACAAGGAATCTTATAGATTCTAGAAGGAAAAATTCAGGCTCCTTCCAGCATGGAAGAGTCCAGTGCAATCAAGTGAAGCTGGGTAGCTGTCTGGCCTCTTTGTGAGTCCTTGCTGTCATCTGGCAGGGTATTCAGTAGTGTAGTAGCTAGATCTTTTGGGGGAAAAAGAGTCATGCTATTGTATGTGTACATTGCCTTCATCCCTGCTTTGATGGTCATTCTGCTCATGGCGCTGAGAAGACTGAGCAGTGAGGTGAGCTGATAACCACTCTGTTCACCTGATTGCTCTGAGCCTGGCTTGTGGTGAAAGCTCTTGAGACACAAGGCTTTGCACTTTTTGTGCATATTCCCACAGGTTCATCTCAAAAGCTCTTCACAGAGTTCCTTTTCCTTAATCTTTCAAACTTGTTCCCTACAGGTTTTTTCTTGAATAAACCAAGCCATTGGCCTTGGCCCAGGGACCTCTGTGTACCTAACCCTTAGGCCAATTCTCCCGCCAGGCAAAGGGGATGACCAAGTATATTTGCTTGCCACTCTGTTCTTTGGGAGATATTCCCTTTTCTAAAGGAAATCCTCATTGTCCTTTAGAGCCCTGAGGAGCTGTAATAGGGGCAGCAGTCTATTTGACTAAAGCTAACAAATCGTACCAGCCCACCCATGAACTAGGCCCAGGCTATTTTCTTCTTCATTAGTTGGGAATCCCCTTTCAGATAACAGGATTGGGTTGATGGAGAGTTATTTATGAAATAGAGGGAGGTGGCATGGGAATATGGACTACCTGTAATTGTGATTTACTCATACGTTCTGGAAATGTTTCTAAATCTAACATTTCTATTATACAATGGATTGCTACTGTGCACATCTGCCCGTATGACTTGGTGGTCTTGATAATATTCCATTCTTATGGAATGAGGAGCTTATGGAGTGAGAAGCTCCAGAAACAGAGGATTTTGGTCTGGTACAGTTTCTAATGGAGTCTAACAGCTATTTTTCCATTGGAGAGTGGACTTATGCTGCTGAAGGCATGGCTTTATGCTAGACCACAGAGTTTGCACTGTAGCTCTTCTATTGGGGCTTTCCAGAAATTCTACACAGAATCCTTATCCACTACAGACACATCTAGTACCATCAGGCATACCAAGTCATTTGGCCAAATGGCAGGGCATCTTGCACCCAAGCCAAGACTTGCTTCCTCTCCTGGTATGGGCCCCAATTGAATTGGTGGCCTTTAGAGAGACTCCCAACATGGATTAGACCAGTATTTCCAATTGCAGTACTTGCTACCTTCAAAATGCATACAGGCCCTCCCAGAACCAAGCCTCCATCTTAGTGGTAGGAGGTGAAAGGCATAAGAACTTGTTTACCTTACAGGAAATGCCCCAGACTACTGTACCCCTAAAATCTCTGATGTGGCAGGATCCTAAATTTGGGGGGAATTTAACTCCCACACTGTTGCACACTTGTATTTTCCTAGGACATCTAGGGTACTTGCCATTTCCTGCTCACCAGGACCAATTAACCTGAGATCATCAATATAGTGAGACAACAGTATATTTACAGAGTGTCAGGATAATCAAGGTCCCTATGGATTAAACTACAACAAAAGGAAAGAGAATTAACATAGTCCTGGAGCAAGATAGTAAATATTCTATCTCTTCTGTGTGCAGATGATCGCTTTTGATCTTCTCTACTGATAGAGAAGCAGTTTTTCATCAGATCAAAAGCTACAAACCATATGTTAGAAGCTGTGTTAATTTGTTGCAGCAAAGTCACCCTGTCTGGTCAGCTATTACTTGGTTCAGATTACAGTCACCCTTGAATAAGGATGTAATGATGAACATTACCCTTGCATCCTTTAAGACTTTGAGGACTAAACTAGTTCTGTGATATGATATTGCTTCTGATTTAGCATCTTGGGCAAGAAGCAGTTACAAGGAATTCCACTGGTCCTTTCTGTCTGTGGTGGCTGGGAGTTATATACCCAAGAAAAACATGTTTTTGATCTCAACCCATTCCTGTGGCTCTGAATCCACTTTAAATAGAACTTTTGATGAGGTTACTTCAGTTAAGGTGTATCTCAAAGCAATCAGGTTGGGTCCTAATCTTATTATTGGGGGTGTTATAGAGATGGCCACAGAGAGAAAAGCCAGAGGTAACAGGCAGAAGCTGGAAGCCAGTGGAACCCAGAGAAAAAGAGAAGATGCCACCATGTGCATTGCCATATTATGAAAAACCAAGGACTAAGAATCACCTTCAGCCAGCCCCAGAAACCAGAATCTTCATGGAGAAACCATCAACTTGATAATACTTCAATTTTGGTAGCCTCAAAACCAGGAGCCAATAAACTCCTGCTGTTTAAGTCAACCCACTGTGTGATGTTTGTTTTAGTAGCCAGAAAAGTAAAACACTGTCATAATGGCCCTTACTCTATAGCTAAGGAACAGTTGTAAAGATTCTGCCAGCAACTAAATATAATCTATCCCAATTACAAACTTGGAGACCACCAGGTAGGGGTTTGTAGAATTTTGGGACTTACTGAGAGACTGACTTATGTCAGAACATCATTACAGATATATATATATATTTTCTGTGTGAGAACTGAGTTTGTCCTTGATTTGGAGCTACTTTGAGAGATGTCAATTTTTTTTCCCTGCTTGGTGTTCTTCAGGGCATTGATGGATATTGCACTAACTGAGGATTGCATGAACAAATGCTTTGGGAACAATTGTGAGTGATTCCACAGTCTTGGATATTTACAAGGTATTTTAATGAATTTTTCCCTTTTTTGCATGCCATAATGATACAAATACAAAAAACTCCCCTTCTAAAACTCACAAAGAAATGTAATACTATCTCACATTGCAAATTCCTTACTCACCTTCCACTTAGAGGCGCTACTTGCCGGGGTTATCATTTCCTCACTCTTGGGAACGATGGTTGTGGCCCAACTTGAGAAGAATCTTAGGCAGTGGTCTTATGTGCTATTCCGTTATGATGTAGTATAATCTCAGTGAACAGGAGGAGGGGTTCAGGGGAGCAACTAAGGAAGTGAGAATGGCCAATCTGAGGATATGGTAGCCTTAATGTAGGACCACTGACGACAACATATAAAAATGTCTCAGTCCTATCTATTGAGGGGAAGAAGGGGGAAGAACATATTCACATGGCCACATTTCCCATTGATCAGAAGTTTACTCCTTGAGGCATTAATTCACCTCTTACAGGTTGCATATGTACAGGTACCGGGATTTCTCTGAGGACGGCTGAACCATGGCAGGCCTGAGTGGGAACTGGAGCCATGCAGGAGATGTAGCTGCTGTCAGACATCATCCAAAGAAGATAGACAAGAAAAAAATGCCCCAGTCCTCCCTTCCTTGCTCTCCAGTCTCCTGCTTTTCATTTTTTGAACTCAGCCAGAAGCCATGTGAATCAGGGGCCTGGGAAATGCAAGTGTCCTTTGAGGCAGAGCAGAACAAGGAAATGTGAGAGGTGACTCTGAGAGCCAGTGGGCCAGACACAGACCCAGAAGACATGTAGGTACGTAAGGGAAGGCCGTGTCACTGCCTTCCGAGAATCTGTCCATCTGTGGGCAAAAGAACCTCATGTGGTGGGGGACACACTGGTCCTGGCTTTGTGGTTTACTGAATACAGAGGTCACTTTTTAGCAAAATAGATTCTTATGGCAAAAGGACCATTTGGGCCAATGTCCTCCTTCTTTCTCCAGACCCTCCTTACACAGGGTGCCTGGTGTACGACCTCTTATGAGACTGAATAGAGGGCCCCTGAAGCATTCAGATTGAAAAATAGTAAGTAGTTACATTTGCTAAGTGGATGAATAGAACATAGAAACGTTAAAAGCCTACTTTATAGACTTTACAAGCTCATTCACATTAGCTGAGAGTTGTGGATTTGTCTGTTGGCCTGAGTACGAAGTATTAGTCTTGTGCCTCATTAAGTTTTGTGGGGAGTGGTGTACTGTGGCTCAGCAGATTACATGGGTGAAGAAGCATGACAAATAACAGGACATACCTAGAAGGTACAGAGTTGTGAATGATACCTGTGCTGTGAATTCAACACTGGAAATGGGTAAGACTCGTTAGGAAGCCAGCAAGAAGGAGCTTGGATCTGGACGGCTGTCAACTATCAGTGTGAGCCAACAAAGCTATCCTCAGGCCCCTTCCCTTCCGATTTCAAGTTCTGGTAATGTCCCACCCCTGCAATATTCCCAAGTTAACTTAGACTGGTCAGTGCTCTCATTAGTTACAGAGGTCACCTTTTCATTTTCCCCACTCTTTTCTGCTAAGGAACAAATCCATAATACTGCCTTGGTTTCTTTCACCTATAAGCAGTATCTAAGAATTTTGTCTTCCATAGGTCTGGCAGAGAAATTCCTGTGAAATCTTCTTAAGTATAGCATCTGCCAACCTTAAAAACTGAAACTCAGAATTCTGTTTGTTCAATCAGTACATACGCATTTGCTGAGTGTCACCCACATGAGGTGCTGTGGGAAAGCATGGAGGAAAAAGCAAGAAATGTGACCCTGGAAAGATGTGGTCTAGGGTCCATGAAAGGCTGTTTTGAAGAATGACACGGACTTAAATAGGATTTTAGTGTTCTAGGCTCAGTGAACAAGCCAGAGGAAGGCCCTGGAGCAGGGAAATACTTGGCTGACTTGAGGAGCCAACTATTCAGCATAGTGAGGACGTAGAGGTAATATAAAGAAAGGGCCTAAGGTGAATGAGGCAATGGGTTCTAGTTTACTTATTTCTTTCTAGATTGTGGTTAGGAAGTCATTATTCTGAATTATTATCCTATTCAAAAGAATCAACACTTAGAAGTCTCAAGTTCAATCAGAGGTATATTTATTGAACAACACATGATTTCTGCCCTCACAAGGAACTTAGAATCTAAAACAAAAGATAAATTATGTTTTCATATGATTATAATACAAGTCAGGATGTGCCTCAAGGAAAGGACAAAGTGCTATGTGAACACAGGGAGTGATGTGAGGGATTTGTTCCTGCATTCACTACTTCAAATATTTAATGAGTGTCTTCTCTGTGGTTCCAAAGATGAAAAAGACACAGACTTGGACGTCAAGGAATTTAGTCTACTGGGGGAGCCAGATACACACAGAAATGATTAGAGTTGTGTAAATGTAAAGAGGGAGATATGCACAGGCTAACAAGTTAAAAACAGTAGTTACTATTTATTGAGTTCTTATTAAATAGTTTACATGCATTTTTCCATTTAATTCTCACAGCAAACTTAATGAGGTAGATATGGCTATCCTCATTTTTGAGATGAGAAAATTAAAACTCAGAGAAGTTAAATAGACCTTCGTTTGAAAGTTGAAGATATGGAATTCAAATTCAGTTCTTATTGATGCAGACTACCGCTTCCCAATAAGCATGTCTGCACAGAGCAAGGCATCTCACCTAAGTCCAGACAGAGGTGGGGAATGCCTCCCTGGGCTGAGTTTTGGGATTAGGAGGTGTATGGGTGGGTTCGTATTCCAGCCGAGGGGATATATAACTAAGGGCCCAGGAGGCAGGAATCTACCATTGTGGGGGGTTCTAAGCCATTCTGGGTTGTTAGAGAGTGAACAGTAAGGCAGGAATTCGGAGGAGATGTGCCTGGATAAGGATTGGGAGGTAGGTCTTGGACGACTCTACGTGTGTGTTAGGTCACAGAGTTGATGATGGGAGTCGCTAAGGAGCTTTAAATGAAGAATGCTAGTTTCAGGTTTGCCTTTTAAAGAGATTATAACGGCCCCTGAAGAGAGGATGGCTATAGAGAGTGGGAGGACAGTTAGAGATTATTGTAGTAAGAGAGTGAGGATCCAATCTAGGATAGAATAGATGATAGGAGGGGCAAGTTTGAGAAATACGTAGGTGTTGGAGTTAGTGGATATTCATAATTCTTTAACTGTGGGAAGTGACTGTTGGAGAGAAGTTTAGATTGACTCCTCAAGTCCAAACTTGGGAGACAGGGTAGATAGCTAGTGGAGCCATGAAATGAGGAGAAAGTAAGTTTCAGGGTTAGATGATGAGTTTAGCTTTGGTCATGCTAAGTTTTAAGTTACCAATCCAGGTGAAGACGTAGGAGGTAATTGGAAATCCGAGTCAAAGTCCAAGAAAGACATCTGAGCTGGAGAAAGAGATTTAGGAACCATCTGCCTCCAGGTGGAAGTTAAACAAAGGAGAGTGGATGAGATTGTCCAGGCATAGTGGGTGAAGCGAGCTCTCCAGGGATGTTCACAGGGGGTACCTCATGTTGGAGGTGGCATGTGAATTTGTCCTTAAAGAAGATAAAGACATGGACCTGCCAGTTGGTGAGAATAATATAAGCAAAGGGGAAAGGACAAGAGAAGTTTTCAAAACAAAGTGTAATACTTCAGTTTGGCTGGACAGTTGTGGGGTTTGATGTAGCTATTGGGTGATTAAGCTGCGAAGGCATAGGGTTGTGTTAGAAACAGACCAGTGCTGTAAGATGCTCATTTTCAAAGTATGTAGGATGGACTAAAGAGAAGAGTGATGGGAGGCAGGGCTTCCTTTCAGAGGCTATGGGTGATAGTCCAGGTGAGAGGTAATATGGCCAGAGCCGGGCAAGTCATAGAGGAACTATTAGTGGAAATGCATGAAATGGCTCTATTTGTATGTCAGAGACAAATGTTGACAATGTCATATGGCTCAACCTAATAGAAAGGCAAAGAGAGACAAATTATTTAGTGACATCCAAGAAAATGTACATTCTTACCATTTAAGTTAAATTGCAAAATATTTCCTGGGGCCATTGCTCTCAAACTAATAACCCAAATGGGAAATATTTTCCATTTTCAATCATCTTGGGAAAATTCGAAAACTACTTTTTATTTTTTATTAGAGAAATTCATACTCTCTTTGCTTTGTTCAGTGTGAAGTTGACGTTGCCAAAATTGCCTTCAGTACATATTTGTCTTTTTTGTTTTAAACAGAGGAAAGTTTCCACTTCCCCATTTCAGCCTGAAAGTTTTCAAAAAGTTTGGGCAGTGCTCAGTGCTGGCCCCATAACTCACTTAGTCATTTCAGCTCTGGTTCTTGCAGTTGGGAGACACATCAAATGCCAAGTTTCTGCTTTAGTATAGGTCAAAATTCCATGGAGGACTTTGGTACAAGTACACGCTGATCCATCTCTGAGCTCAGACCCCTTTGCTTTTCAACAAAGTGACAGGATGAAGGGAGCAGGCTTTATTATTACTTACAGTTGCTCTGCATTAAAACAAAAGCACTCATAAGAGGTTCTCAAACTTTGCTGTACATAAGCACGACCCAAGGAGATTGTTAAAAAGGAAAATTCCTGTGTGGGTTTCACAGAGATTCTGATTTGGTACCTCTTGGGTGGCGTTAAGGAAACCTGTTTTTAACAAAAATTTGGTAATTCGGGTGGTGCATGTACTAGTTTTTGAGGAGTTGATAAACTAAATCAGAGTATAATTTTGTTAAGGATGTTTACAGTCAACCTGATAATATTGTTATTTTAAGTTGGAAGATACTATATTCGAGCACATTTCAGTTTATAATGGGGAAATTTTTTTTGTTCTAACTCTTTGGACAATTTTAAGGGAATCAATGGATAATATTAGGTACTATATAGTTTACCACAAGTTACCTGCTATTTGGGGATAAAAGTTATGGCTGTCCCTTCCCACAGGTGGCATTTCTCTTTTCTCCAGCTTTCCAGGTAATGAAGTGGGAGGCAGAGAAAGAGGAGGAGGAGGAAGGCAAGGAGGACAAGTTGTTGCTTAGAACACTGAGAAGCCAAGGGGATGAGATATCATGGGGAATGCTTAAGTTGTCCAGGATAATAGTGGGAACTGGGGTGGAGAAAAGTGTTATGAGCTGGAGAGGGGGATCTTCAGAGAAAGCTGAGAAGTAGAGAATTTTCAGAGTTGAGAAAGCAGTGGTTAAGCCTTCAAAACAGGAGGGGTTTTGAAGAAAAGTTAGTAGGAGCCAGTTTCTTGTTTCTTTGGAACACTGAGGTTACAAAGGGCATGAGAGAATAATTTATCTTTGCTGAAGGGGATGGGAAGAAAGGTGGCTGCCAGGGGGACCCAGTGGCTGAGAAAGAAGGATGCCAAAGAAAGGCATTGGATCTCTCCCAACATCTTCTTTGTTAGCCAAAGGAGACTTACTTCCTCAAGCAATGAAATATCATTTGAAGATTTCACTGGCTATAAGACCAAAAGAAAAGCAGACTTTTGAGCAAGGATAAGAAACTTAGACTGTGATAACTTCCCTATTACTGCACAACAGCAAGTATGGTCAAAAGAAAATGCTCAGCTATAACTTCTCCTTTGTTAGCTAAGCAGATGAAATAGTACATCAGAGCAGGAGTTGAAAACATAGACACAGGCAGGCAGGTAAGGTAAATGGGTGATGAAGGCTAGGTGGAGAGGTGGACTGAAGATCTCCGGCCTCCTCCAAAAGGGCAAATCTCGGCTCTGCTGGCCTACTTTCAGGTGGGCATAGAAGCCACATGGTGACAGAAATTCCCTCACATTAATTAAAGAATCCTAACTTTAAAATGTTGGCAATGAATTCAAAGGTTAAATAAAAATTAAAAAAAATCACTGTTGGCCAAACCAAACATATCTGTGTCCATATCTGGCCCATGGGCTGCCAGTGTGTATTCTTAGTTTCAAATCCAGAGAAAATTTGGCTCATCATAAAACTCCCTGACCCTCAGTTTTCTTGTTCACAACATGGTGGGTGAAATAATGCCTAAATTACATATATATATATATATATATATATATATATATATTTTTTTTTTGGTAAGGATGAGATATGCTCTTCATGTATTAAAGGAAAATAAATAGTTTTCCAGGGTCTGCTACCCCAAATATGCTCAATACCTGAGTCTTTTTTTTTTTGACCAGAATCATGCATTTTTCTCAATCATTTCTTCCAAAACACAATAAAACAAATTCATCATCTTAGAAATGTGAACGATTGCTGTCTCCACAGCTATGCATTAGGTAAATGTGTTACTATTGGTGTCTGTTAGTATAGACAAGGCATGTCTAACATCTCTTTCCCCTGTTGCCCTGCTCTTTAGATCCGTGGGTCCTATAGATGCCTGAAAGTCCGAAGACAAACATATACACATTATATATCAAAAGAAGCTGTACAGAATCCTTTGCACTACATCATCAAAAACGTTGGAGTAACTCTTTCCATGCAGTGCCTTGCTAGATATGGTGCAAAGTAGAATCAAACAGGTCCAGTTCCCTTTCTCTAAAAGACTTAAGACATATTTCACTGATGAAAACTTGGATTTTATATTCATATAAAGAGAGATGAATACCAAGTGAAAAATAGACGAATGAAGCAAAAAAAAAAAAAAGATACATATATAAGGAAAGGAATGCTCTTTATTAGTAAGAGAAGAATCTGATACATAGCAAATCAGGGGAAATTATCTTGCCTTTTTCCAGTGATCAGAGTTCAGGAAGAGATGAGATTTCCAAAGTTATCTGAATAATCCAAAGAGATTACTTGGTGAGTTAACATGAAATGAATGTCCAGAGATAGAGAAGACAGTGTTCCAAACACAGTGTAAGACTCGTGAAGAGAGGCTTAGAGATGGGGGATAATTGCTTAAACAAGCTTTGGCTACATTTGTCAAGAAGGATGTGATCTTGGTGAAGAATTAAGATGTGAGCCACTAGGCAAGCCTGAGAATGAAATAACGTGAGGCAACAACTTTCTCACTCATCCTTCATTCTCATCCTTCCTCAGCAACTGCATCTGACAGACTAGGGAAAGTCTGTTCTCAGCATGCTCATCTTCACTTTGTTCCAGGTAATTTTCAGTTGGTTCAAGTCAACTTTCTCTTTTCTCCTTTTCTATAAGAGTCAGCTTCCCAATCTTCCTATTATTGTGAAAAGAAACTCAGGAAAAAGACACAATGTAAAATTACTTAGTTTCTAAAAGTAGGCATGGAAAGTTTCATAGCAATGACAATCTTCAGTAGCGGCAAAATGCCTGTTTGGGAAAAAAATGGCCTGGACTCTCTCTTTTGGACTAAATTCCTCTTGATCTTGCCTACATTCTGGTCAAAATGATATTTTGTTTTTTGTGAGAGTAAATTTGTCCCGGGGATTTTTGGTTTCTTTTTAAAAAGATATCCTGTCCCATGATTAACCAGGGATTAAAAAAAGACAAGAGAGAAAAAAAAGAGGAGCCTATTTTTTTCCAAAATCTTTGAAGTTGGTATAACCAGCAGAAATGAATGGATAAACTGATTTAAAGTGGGAACACTTTAACTAGCTATGTATATTCATATTCTATATTTAAATCAAAAAACCTTTCAGGAATCCAATTTATTTCTTGCCTTTAGTTGTTCTAACACAGTTAAAAGAAGCCAAAAGTAATTATTTAAGTTTATTATATTCTAAGAAGAGAATCTGGTAGTGGTATTTGCTATATGGGTTCATCTTACTTAAAAGCTGTGTCACTTTAAGCAGGTTTCTCAATCACTCTGTGCTATAGTTTACTTTATTATATTTGGAGGCTGGCCTTATAATAGCATTTATCTTAGACTGTCTATGGAGATTAAATTAGTACATCTAAAGCAAGTGGTATTGAATAAATGCCAGCTCCGATTATGGATATTGTTGTAATAATTATGATTATGACTGAGATTGAGAAGATATGATCTTATACATAAAACTAAATTGAGTTAGCCCTAGTATAAGGTTCTTGATGGTTGAGCCATTACTAAACTTCTTTGGCTAACAATTCTTCCAATATCAGAACATGTTGGGGATGTTAACCATAGGCAAAGTGTCAGTTTTATCGTGCTCTGTGAAGACCTAGGAGCCTGAAGGCTGACAACGTCTCAAGAGGTCAAATGAGAGCTCATAGTAGGGAGATGGTTGCTATAGGTCTATACTACGAATTCCAAGTTCTACTAATTCAACAAGTGATCTTTATAAAGGAAACTCTAATATTCCAAATTCTTTGCCTCTTCTTTGTACATCCCCTACACCTAAACACTATATATTTTAAGAGATAACATCTTTTCAAAAATAATTATTCATGAATAAAATGTAAGTGTTTTTTTCTTTTTAATTGTAAATGGTCTTCAAATAGCTTTCAAATTGCTGGAGGATATTTTTGAGGCAGAAAAGTTAGTAAATTCTCTAGTAAAGTGAGAGAATTTAGCAAGTGGCCTCTAAATTTCCACTGACATTATGGATATTTCCCAATCCATATGACAAAATCAGAACATCCGTGCCCTGTATGTGCACTTCTGTTGACGTTTGTGGCAGTTTCTGGGCACAATCACATGAATACTGCAATTCCATAGGTAGTTTACCAGGTTAAATGAGTGTGGTTTTGGGTTTAATTGCCAACTTGTTACCTTAATAGTACTTTCAAATAGGGTCTAACAGACTGAAGGGGCTGCCTGGTGTGTTACTGCTGCCTATGAAAACAAATAGGATCCTTGGGGTTTAATTAGGGAACTTATAATTACACCTACAGCATGCTAATGTTAGAATGGGAATGCAGGCATTTAGAAGATGTGTCCAGATCTGGTCACTTGCCTTGCAGAGATTAAATCCACGAAACTGTGACTGTCCAAAGAAGCAGCAATGCTGGTACCTGAGGTTTACACAGAGGCCAAAATGACAAAGGTGATGTTAAATGACGTTAGGTTAGCTGGCCTGCAAAGCAGAACAATTCAGGGGAGAGAAATGCAGTGGGTGTTTAAAATCACAAGGAATCCAAGATGATGACTGGCTGTTTTGGCCTTAACTAGAAAAGACAAAATCATGTAAAGTGAAGAGCAGTACATCAAAAGTTTGTTCACCCTCAGCAAGAATAAACATTGCCTCTGGAATCCACAACTACAAGATGTAAGGATATATCGTTTCCCAATGCATTAGAAGTACTATTAAGAGAGGTAGGATCCTCGTTTCCAGTTTTTTTCTCCTAAGCTATGGGAATTGAGGCCTTTTTGTTTGTTTCTCAGAGAGCTTTAAGGATACCTTTGAGAAAATGACCTTCATTCTTTATAGCAAATGTCATCTAAAACTACTTTTGTGTAGTTTAGGAATAATTTCAGCCTTCTTGGCATATTTTCTATTCTCTTTCTCCCCATAAAAAGATAATTTCAGTGACTCAAGTTTCTAGGGTCTACTCTACATGGCATAGCAAAATTTTAAATTATACAATTTAAATGATTCTAGAGTAATACTCCTTAAAAATAGAGAGCATGGCTTAAGCGTATGGTCTAGAGGCAAGAGTAAATGGAGTGGAAAAGTAGTAAAAGGTCGGTTTAGAAGGTTTAATACTTATGATCTGGCAGCCTACTGCACTTTCTTTAGGAGACACAGATAGGGCAGGGTAGGTGTGGTCAAAAAGTGAAGCAATTCATGAATACTGAGCCATGAAATAGAAATTCAAAATGAAATGAGTATGACTATAACCTTTTGGTCTATTAATATTCAAAAATTAATACCTTTCTTTGAGAAGCATTCTGTACATTTACTGACAAAAGAAAACAGTTTGGGAAGAGGAACATGTTCAAGAAAAGCATTTAAATAGGATTTAAATGACATGTGGTTTGCTTAACTCAGGGTAGTAGGCCACTAATTAAAATATGTTTCCCATCCGAATGTGTCTTCTCATTTAGGGTCCTTTGGAGAAAATTTCTAAAATGCATTGCAACTTTTCATACTGGCGACACATGGTCCTATTTTCCAAAGACTTTGATTTAATATTTGGATGCAGTGGCATTTGACTTTGTTAGTATAGACTATTTAAACTTAAAAAGAAAATACCTTAGTTTGTTTATGCATAAGCCTATTAAAAAACGTTTCTAGAGGCTCTTGTTATGTTTATTTTCTAAAACATAACCTATCTTTGAAGTGGTATATTAGTTTTTAAAAAGTCCTTCCCAAGCTGAATAATTAGCCTCTGCAAACAAGAGCTATTCTTAGAGGATGTTCCGCATATAAAGCTATGCATGTAAAACTTTGATTCAAATAATATTCTTATGAAACCTTGTTATTGTTTGAGGTCTATATTCAAAGCGGCAATTTTTGTATGCAATGATTATTCCATCCTGAAACAATCCCCCCCCGCCCTATTAAACCAGAATTAGGAGCACATTTTATCTGATGAAGCTTAAAGTTCTCAACCTCTTGATCTAGAAATGAAGACCTTTAGTAGTTGTGTTCATTATGTCTTTGTGTAGAAAGCTCAAAAGAAAACAGAATCAATTTTCTTAAGTTTTTCTGGAAGAGGAAGGTTGCTTTTGTTGCTTTGATCTTAGTATGTTATGTATTTTTTATTGGCTGTTGACTATAAAAAGCCATAGCCTCATTTTTTTTGGCTATATTCTTATATTGTAAATCACATAATGCCTTCAATCTAAATTGAAATGCCTATGTCCAAAATATCAGTGCAAAATTGATTCATCATTGATAGAAAGAATTCCAGGGTATTGGCAAACTATCTGATGGTTTGATTAATGTGCCATAGATCGTTAAAAATATAGTCATGCACTTTAGACAATGAATTCCTGGAAACAGACGTACACTCATGCTATTTTAGATCCCCCCTCCTACAACAGCCAAAGACTGTTTTAGCTAATGTAACAGCTGGCTAAGTTATTGCTTCTACAATATAATTCAAAATGCAGAAGCAGTTCTTTTCCAAACATTTAGAGCAACTCAAATTGTTTACATGTCTCCTTTTGGTAATTTTCCTATACTTTTGTGCCAATTGGTGTAATACTATTTGGTGAAAAATTTACATTAAATCAAGACAATGCATTTAGGTCGATTTCTTACATACAGAGAATGATAGTAAAATGACAGTTGCTAACTTGAAATACACAGTTTTAGAAAATGAATGCAAACTACAAAAATGGTGTTGTGTAATTAAACATCAAATAGTCCAAGTAATAAAAATCATAGATTAACTGTCTCTCTGTTCTGGTCAGATCCTTTAAATACTGTCTCACGACTTGAGCATTGGTTCTCTCATCAGAAGAGTGCCTGTCCTTAAAGTTTGGAAATTTCAGCTCTTTTGGAGCACCAATCAGCTGTAAAAAGTAATTGGTATCTTCTTCCAAAGTTTCAAATTTCCCTACAAAATCATAATTGATCAAACACGGATAGCAGAGTTTGCTGACCTTTTCCCAGTGAATGTCCATTCCTACTGGACGGTGGGAATCCAGCAAATAATGGATGAACTCTTTGAATTTGACTCCAGATCCATTATTTAATTCTTTTTCACAGGCATTTGGCCGATATTTCTTTATAATTGCCTTTCCAAATACTGGATGGTAATAACTATTGGGGTGTTCAAATTTGTCCCTAAATGCTGACACTAATCTTTCCATAGGATCACGAACAAACACAGCTTTGGTGTACATATTTAAACGAGTGTATATCCCTTTTAAGTCAAAGCTATCCAGTGTTCTCAAATGCTTTCCATAGTGGACAGCATCATGGGAGATGTTGTATGCAGAGGAAGCCAATCCATTTAGTACCATCAGGATTCTTTTCCAGTTGGAGCATCCAGCCTTTGGTACCTCACAATATAAGATTTTGTGTTTATCTTCTACATAGATTCTGGATACCATATGAAAAGATTGAAGACGACTCACCCCACCATATTTTCTGCAAAACTGCTGGAGGAGAGACCTGCGTTTTTCTTGGGTTGCTTCAGTTTGCTTCCATTTGTTGTCTCTGAGTAAACTTTTGTTTAAAGGGTGAATGTCCAATGGCCAATTCATTTTGCTGGACCTCTTGAAAAGGGTCTTGGGTCCTTGAGGTTGTTCAATCAACTTAGTTGTCAGTGACCCCATAGTCTTACTCAAAGCCTCACCCTCTCCTTGTGTGTGACTGGTCTTAGTTAATAGCACAGTAGGACTTCTAGAGTTGCCTAGAAGACTTTCCTTTTTCCCCTTTGGATCCTCAGACATGTGGAAGTTGAGATTCTGTTAAAACAGAGGAGAAATATTTCAAGTATAATCATAAATATGGGTATACTAGATAAGGAACTAAACATTTATTTTAGAATACTATCGAGGCAAAAAAAAATACTATTGAGGAGAGCATATTTCATGTAAACTGCCAGAACAGTTTAGCAATTCATGCCAAAGATATATTTTGTAATAAGTCTTGTAACTCTATAGAATGTAACTTAAACATTCTGTAGATCACTGATTCTTGAGCTATGAAAGCATGTAATAGCTTTAGTTACTGATTTTGTCAGTGCATCTGAATCTAAATATGAATGTAACTGTCCTTGGATTGAGTGTTTTGTTGTTGTATTTGGGGGGCATTCTGAAATGTATGGAAACATTCAGTACCATAAATTACAACTTAAAACTGTAGCAAGCTAATCATAAAATCCCTGTGAACATTTCTATTTTCTAAGGATTATAAAAATATATTTTTTCCACTTGAAAATGTCTTATTTTTCTAACTTCATTTATCACCATAATTTAAGCAGTGCAACCGTAATAGCATATAATTTCATTCACTTATGAAAACTTCTCTCATTCTCAAATGAGGAATAACTAGGGAATCTAGAAAAATCTACTTGATGTCTTGCTATGTAGAACTGTATCAAAAGTAGAATGAGAATGTAGTTTTCTTGCCAGAGGAAGGAATCAGTTCCTCTTTCTTCATCTGTCTGCATCTTCCCTACAACTCTTGTAATGATTGGATTAAGTCAGATATGAAAAATGAGATATACAAGGTGGCATCCTCTGGTAGGGACAAAAGTTGTATGAACTTTGGTTTTTTTCTAGGTGAACTAAGGAGCTTTTGGAGGACTCTTAGCAGAGAAGTGACATGATGTGACAGATTTGAAAAAGTTCATTGTGGAGAAAACTGGACTGAAAATATACGTATTGGGGAATCAGCATGTTGTTGGACAAATTAATGAATAAATGCTGTGGGAGTAATGCATGGGGCCACCAGCCTAAATATGAAGCAATTAGTGGAGGAAACTTATATATATATATATATATATATATATATATATGTTTTTCAAGATAGTATGAAGGGAAGGGTCATTACTCCTTATAAATAGACTTCAGTCTCTTTTTTTTTTTTTCTTAGTTCCAGTCAGTTTCTTCAATGTTCGTCAAATCGACATGATGGGAAAGCATTCATTCTCTAAAGTATGACGTCCCATGAGGCCTGGTAGTTGACAGCTACCAGGTTGTCTCCTACCCATAATTCTATCTCGCCGTCATACTTACCTTATGCAAACCTTTATTAGGATGTGACTAATGCCCCTCGCCTTCCCCCTCCCACTCAACTACACACCTCTTGCAGTCACAGCAGAGGCTTTCCATCACTGAGAGGCTTAGACAACAAAGCAAAGTTAGTGACATTTTAAATCTGAGGCTGTGCTTCCCAAATTATTTTTCTTGGAACAAAGTAAAGAATTTTGATGCCCATAGTCTTAAACTAATGAACTGCCACCATTATCCTAGTAATGATAATGGCAATAATAAAAACCATAATGAACAGAGTAAAATCTTATATCTCCATTTTCCTTTGAGGTACTTCATTCTGATTGTCTCCAAAGCAAAAAAAAAAAAAAGATTAAGTCAAACCTATCCTGTTCTCTCCACCAATGGTTCCTCCTGTGCTCTTTTTTATTTCTGAAATTGTTCAGTTACTTTCTGATCACTCAATCACAAAGTAGGAGAGACGCTTTTAACAATCAGAAAGTAAGTTGGTTATTTTACATCTCTTAATGTCCCTCTTTTATCTTTTCCTTTTTACTACCTCTTAATTGGATATCTTTAGTATTCTCCTAATTAGTCTTCCTGGAAATATTACTAAATTCCCCAAGCATTTTATTTTTCATCTGTTAAAATGTTGACTGGCTCTACCACATGTAAAACAAAGTCTAAATTTCTCAGCTGGCATTCACAGCCAAAGGGGGCATTTGGATCTCCTTCTCTCTGTTTCTGCTCCCTTTCTGACTCTATCCTCCATGAGCTTCCTTCCTGGGCAGCAGTACCCCTCCACTTATCCTCTCCCCCTTTTGGGGGACTTTTCAAATCTTCTAGGCTGATATAAAAATCCTGCTTTTTCCAAGAAAACCACTCAAGTCTCCAGCAAGTGATCCTGCTCTCTTCTAAATGACTTTAACTCTATCACTTATGAGGAAAGTAATTTTATTCCAGCTTATATGGTTATTTGATTTTTCACTGGAGACACTTTTTTATTCCCAGCTAAATTGTAAGCTATGGCAGAAAACTATAATTCTCCATGTATGCCTACAAAGAATGGGTATTATTGCAAAGCTGGTTGAAATATATGTAACTACTGATGAAAAAATAAGTCTCCAAGGAAGATGAATGAAAAAATATGTGTGGAATATTCATTAGCTCTCCATTAAATTTAAAAGCCTCATTCTTATTTTTGAAGGCCTCTATATCAAATACACTTCCTCTGGAAAGTCTTCTCTGATCCTTAGTATTTAAATTAATTGTGCTCTCTCTTTGCCCCTCTGAGTTGTGAGGAGCCCGCTGCACATGAGGTGCTGTGTTAGATTACAGAGATGGGGGTGAATAAGACAAACACAGTCATTGCCACATGGAGCTGAAATAAGGAACAAATACATTAAGCATACAATTACACAATTAGTCTATTACAATAAAACAATGTTTGTATGTTAAAAATGTATATGTTTATACGTTATTTTATGAAGAAAAATTAAAAAAAATACAAGGGCTTTAGCAGTGTGCTATTGAAGGTTGGGAAAGCAGAAATGGCAATGCAGGCTACTAGGATGAATCTGGAATAGTTTGAGGGTCAAGTCATCTGTTTAGCACTTTTTATTTTACTCTACCTAGTTTTGATAGTTGTTTAGGTGACTGTCAGCCCAATTTATTATAAATTTTATAAAGGTCAGCTTACGATCTTATAAATCTATATAATCCCAATCTTGCATAAATATGCTTTTTAAATTTAATTGAATTCAAGAGCAGTATCATTCCTCTTCTGCCCCCTTTTAGGCAACCAACTCACATTGTTTTTACACTGTTGATTGGTGTACTTTAGTAAGACTTTATCTGCTATTGTGGGGCTGACAGAAACTATATAACTAGAGGACTTTGATTAGGCATTCATTCAAAACACATGCGTTGAACTGCTACAATATGCTGTTTCAGGAATCACGTAAACAATAATGAAAGAGAAAAATGTGGCTCTTTGAGGAAGGTCGGGTTTATTGGGACTGATAAAAATAAGTACTTATGAAACAATATGATATAATAAGTATATAAATAAGTACTTGTGAAACAATGTGCCATAAGAAAGGATGCCTAGAGTACTTAGAGGGCAGAGAAAAGAGTACTTAATTTTTTCTGATGAGATTTTGGGGGACAAGTTTCATAAAGGAGCTGATGCCTGAAATGTCTCTGGGAAGATGACTGGAAAGTTGATGGTGGACAAGCCGGGGATGGGAAGGGCTGTACCTGCTGACGTGGAAGGGACACGTGGAGGGACTGGATTCAGACAAGAGTGAGACGGGGCTAGGTTGGGGGCTCCTGTACCACACTAAAGAGCCTGGACTTTATCACCTAGTCATTGGGGATTCTCAATAAGGGAATGACAGATTTTTAACTTAGAATGAATATTATTATTAGGAAAGGAAATTAAGTAATGGGATACGAATGGAGAAAAAGAGAATTACTTGAGGTGGCGCAATGGTGGCTCAGTGGCAAGAATTCTCGCCTGCTGAGCCAGATACCCTGGTTTGATTCCCGGAACCTGCCCATGCCGAAAAAAAAAAAAACCAGAGAATTACTTGAGAAAAACGAGGCAATTGACAGATCATACTGGAAGAGTGGGAGGAGAAGGAAGTGTGAGGAATGGCTCCCTGTTGACTGGTGAGCGGAAATGGGAGTAGCAGGTTTTATGGGAGGTTGTGGAGTAGGTGTGGGTATTTGCTGCCTTCAGTTTCAGACCTCTTGAGTTGGAGGTGCCTCTGAAAGATCTGGATACAGAGAGCAGGACACCTAAGCTGGGCCCACAGCTTTGGGAGTTATCGGCTGGTGGAGGTGTTGACTGAATGTGTGGGCCTTGGTGGCATTGCTTAGAGAGACCGGGAGCAGTGACCACAATACCTGCCATTCCTGGGGCACCTGCAGACCCATGGCACACACTGCCACCTGCTGTCATTGTGACCTTTCAGTTCCATTTTACAGACGAAGAAACAGTCTCAAAAGTAGTAAGTAATTTGCTTAAGACTCACTGCTTAAATAGTAAGGAACAGTTTATGAGCTTGTTTTTTAAAATTTTTTTTTAATTTTTAATTTTCCCTGAGCTCCCAGAATTTATTTCTCTTGTTGTATCTTGCAGAGAAGAGAGGGGAACCAGGATGGGATCTTGAGGACATCACCACTTGGCAATGGTGAGTAAAGGAAGGGTGGCCTGAGAATGGGCTCATAAATGACTGGTTTGCTGTATAAATAAATGTTTTCTCATTTTGGTTTGAGTACTTTCTAGGGCCCAGGACTCTGCCTCTTCCTGGAACAAGATGAGTCAGGCACCTCTCTGATTCCTTAGCAGGCATGCCCCTGTAGCAGTGGGGTGTCAGTGAGTGTGTGGCTCTTGTCAATCCCCCCCAGAAGCCCTTTGACAAGATTCAGAATCCAAAAAGATGGGAATGTAATGGCTCCTCCATTGGAGGCTGCATGGTCTGCTCTGGATGCGCCTTGAGTTCAGGAATAAGTTTGGATTTCTACGGAAGGCAGGTGGGTGAGAGCACAGCCTTCCGGAGTGGGGTGGGACTGGGTGGGTGGGGGGGCGTATCTCTGGCTCTGCCACCTCGTGGCTTGGTGTCTGTGGGGAACTTTCTTAGCCTTGCTGGGACTCAGGTTTTTTCTGAAAAGTCAGCCCTATAGTAGTGACTACACTTGAGGAGAGGGGTTGATTAAATGAGTTAATATAAATAAAAGACTTATTAAAGGGTCTGGCACAGAACTGACATGCTTAGGGCTACTATTCAGGAATAATTCATTATTTTTCAGCTAAGAAACAGCCACTTGCTTTTAAAAAGTGGAAATATGGCTCTTTATGGTAAATATGTGAGCTGTCACTGTAGTGTCTTTCAGGCTGACTACAAATTTGTGCCAATGGTTCCATTTTTTAAAGCGTCCTCAACGTGGTAGATTATGGGTAATTAGACAAATTTGATGATGATAATTTTGGTGATTAGATGGTGATTTTTCCCCTTCATATCATTTAGCTTTGGTAGTTTTCTAATTTAATTTCATAATATTGCAGCTAGTAAATTATCTTTTGTGATTCGCCTTGAATCTGGATTTGGGTGCACTTGCATTTCTTCATCCTATCATGAAGGCCTGATTATCTCTAGTTGTTCCTAGGAGCAATGATGGAATGGGGAGAGATGCATGAAAGTCGGTCCTTTCTAGGAATAGAAGTGAGTGCTTCTCTGCCTGGTCTCTCTGGACTTCTGTAATCTTGATTCAAGGGCTTCTGACACCGACTGCAGAGTTATGTGGGGAGTGACACCAGTGGGACCTGGGACAATCAGTAGCCATATGGATGGGCACTCCCAATATGGGGGTATGTCTGCCCTTCCAAGCCCAGCACTCTGGCCTCCCTCTCCACCCTCCCTCTCCCTCCTCCCCCCTCAGTTATCTATTGAACAAATGTTTCCTGAGCACCAGCTGTGAGCCTGACTGTGCGTTGAGTGTTGGAGGGGTCGTTAGCCAGACAGATGCTGTCCCTGCTCTTATGGCGCAGCCTTTGGATCAGGATCAGAGAAGAAAATACAGAAAAGGAAACCAGGAATTGCCGTACATTATGGAAAGTTGATAAGATAGGGGATGAACTTGATGCTGGGAGAACATATAAAAGAGAAGCATCTAATCCAGGCTTAGAGGTCAGGGAGGGTTTCTTGGAGGAAATGTAGGCCATACCAAAGTATTTCTATTTCCTTTCTCTGTGAACATGTACTTATTCCTTCTCTCTTGATAATCTTCTCTGTTTCGTTTGCTTAGTTAAAAGGCTAGGGCACGGAGCAAACTGATTAGTCGCTACATCAACTCAAAGACGAAACTATGATTACATACGTTTTACAGATGAAGGGTTTGAGGTTCAGAGTTTTTAAATAACTTATGCAAGTTAACACATGGTAAAGCTGTGCCTCAAACCTTTTTGTGGTTTGCTTGTCATCATTTGTTTCCTTAGAATGTAGTTTATTTGGAATTGATTCCAGAAAACACTAGTAGGAAAATGAGGAAGTGAGACAGGGAAGGGAAGGCAGAGAATAAAGGGTGAATTATCAAGCAAGTCAGAGCAGTGGGAATGGATGCTAACTTCCATCGGGGGCCTCTCTGAGCCGGTACAGGACAGGTGTCCTAGAGTTATCCCACCAAACCCAGTCAGACATGGGCTGAAGGCCTCTGGAAGGGGGTTCTGGCAACCCCAGCCTCCCCACAGGTGGGCCGGGCAGACTGTTTCAGGCAGAGAGGACAAGTACTGGCAGTCAGCTGGAGGTCGGGCCAGAGTGCAAGGAAATGTCAGATGAGGGGAACATGGGGAGGGCACAGCCAGCATTGTCATAGAGTCAGTTAACCATATGGACTCTGTTTCTCATATTTAAAGTGGGAATCCTACCAGCTATGCTTACATGAAACTGTTAGAAAATGGAAGGGATGGCGTTTTGTTAGGATCCAAGATCCTAAACAGCCGGATTCTGCCTCGTCACAATCACTCTCCCTTTGGAAGTGTCCATGGCATGTGTTTGTGTAAATATACATAAAATAAGGCTGAGGGAAGGAACACCCTATAACGAGATATATCCTAGTCCAACTGAGCTGAGCTAGACTACCTGGATTTGCAAGAATTCTCATGCCCAGAGAAGGCAGACTTAAGACTGTACACCAACTTTGGATGAGGTCTCTTTGGACCCTTTTACAGGGGCCCCTGTTAAAATCTCAGATCTCAGCTCTCTGAATCTGATAACTCCAATGACAGGGAAAGATGATCCCTTTTGAGATTTATGAGATAAATGCAGTTATAAAGTGCCTAGTACAATGTCTGTCATATAGAAGCTTTCCCCCCAAATGCTAATTCTGCCTTGTCTCACTTCTTCTCTGATTTTCCCTCATACTGGATGTATCTGCCATAATACTTGCCTTTCCAACCTCTGACTGAAATGGCTATGGCAGCAGGCCCTGTTCATGGAAGTAGTGAATAGGGGTGGACATCAATTCAATTAGGAGTGAACACCTGATCTAAGAGCATCTTATCCGTAGGCCTGCTGGCAGCCAAAGAGGTGGCTTGGAGCAATGCACCTGCCCAGGTGGGTGGACAGTAACAAGCTAAATCAGTTGACCATCCCCACTCTGGGCTGTAGACTGAAAAATATGAGAAGCTTGGCCAGGGTGCCATTTTGAAACTTTTATATATCCCAGAAAAACCACATTATTCAAATCTTAATCCAATCTTTGGTGGCAGACCTATTGTTTGGGTGGGGCCTTTTGATTAGGTTGTTTCCATGGAGATATGACCCACCCAATTATGGGTGAAACCTTTTGATTAGATGGAGATGTGACCCCACACATTCAAAGTAGATCTTAACCCTTTTACTAGAGCCCTGTATGAAGAGAATAAAAGGTGGAAAGCAGAGAAAGAGAGCTCAGAGGTGACACAGAGAGCAGAGCAATGAAACCAGACACAGATGTTTGGAGATGTCAAGCTAAAAGGTTAAATCCAGGGTTGGCCCTGGAGACACTAAGAGAGGACCCACAAATGTTTAAAGTGAAAGTAAATCCAGTTGGAATTAGAAGCTGAAGGCAACAAATTAGAAGCAAAGAGCAGCAGACACCTGCCATGTGCCTTCCCAGCTGAGAAGTGTTCCATATGTCAGCAGCCTTTCTTCAAAGTCAAGATATCTTTCTCTGGATGCCTTAATTTGGACATTTTCATGGCCTTAGACCTGCACATTTGTAGCCTAATAAATTCCCTTTGTAAAAGCCAATCCATTTCCCGTATATTGTATTCGTTGCATTCCAGCAGCATTACCAAACCAGCCAGTTATTGGTGAGAAGCAAAATAGAGCAGTCACAAAGAGCAGAACCCAAGGGGACAACTGAGTCAGGATAATGGTGAAACTGAGGATTTTAGCATGGGATAAGAGCCCAACCCCATGAAGTAGCATATACCTAGGGGCCTCTTTCTTCCCCTATCCATTGCCTACTAGTCCAAAGCTACTTGAGCCTGGTAACAGCAATGCCAACTGAGAAAGCAGCAGTGACACTGGCAGTAATACATTCCGTTTGTCTCATTTGATTAAGCATCTGTCAGTCCTAGATCAGATTTGCCTGTGTCAGCATCTTTAAGTGACACATACACCCCTCTAGCTTATGTCTGCGTATTTGACAGCTCAGCTTTACTCAAGAGAGCCTCCCCAAAGCTTATAACAGGCAAATTGCCCTTGGGTGCTGAGCTACCTGGGTGTTGAGCTAGGAAGAGGAGGTTGCCTGTGGCACCACCTCATCCCTTTTGGGATCCTGAGGCTATGCTGAGAGGAGTTTATTTTCAGGATTTTGGTCTGAGAAAGAATGCAAAGGAAGAATGTGAGACATAAATTGGAAGCAAAGCAGAAGGAAGAAGAGGAAAAAGGGGTTAGGGTGGGTTTTCCTATAAGGGGGTGAGAGTAAATAGAGCTCTAATGAAACAAAGGATGATCAAACGGGCTTAGACATGATGACTACTCTCTAGAATGAGTTGCAAGTTTTTATCTACTTCTGTATTAAGATCGATTTTATTTTATTTATTTATTTTTTAAGATCAATTTTATTTTAAGAATATTGTTTTATTAACGCTACACTTAGAAAATTTAGGAGTGTTTCCAAAATGGGTTGTTTCCCATACTGATGACTGTACTTGAATCCAGATCTCAATGAAATGACTACCAAGAGATATCCATGGCCCTGATCTCTGTAGGTATGAACTGCACTAGTCCTGATTCTTTAGGCGAGAGTCTTCAGTGTCTGGACAACCTGAGGCCTGGGAGCCAGTATAAGATGACTCCTACTGGACATAGAGGACCACTGAGGGGTTCCTGCCACCTGTAGCCAAGCCTGGCTATGGGACAGAGATGGGGAGCATGTGTGCGTTTCAATCCTATCTTCTGTTTTCCTTAGGGCAGGTGTGGGGTCTTGTGTTGACATCCAGTCGTAATTCCCATTTATCTTGAGACACAGATGGTCAGAATTCTCCTTAATCTATTTATGGAGACACATATATAAAAAATCGGTCAAGCACAGTTCTCTAAAGGTCCTCAGACACTGTATCATCTCCTTTCCTCACTATAATTTTGCTCCCCCTACTTGGAAGGAGCAAATGCATTTTAGCATACCTTGTTCAGAAAAAATAATATCACAGTTTAATTAACCTCATTCACTTTCCACACAAGGAAAAACTGATTGTCCTCATCAGGGGAAAGGAAGTCTCGGGCTTCATGCAGGGGATTTTCCTAAGGTCTCCTGTGACCACAGGCCACTAGAAACTAACTATGGAAGTGTACGGAATTGAGTGCTGTTTACCAGTGAGAACCAAAGAAAAGACTTGCACATCTGGATCCGTTTGCAGATCAGTAGGAAGACCCTTTCGCCTAATCTGCTGTCCATGATCCAAATATTGAGAGTCACACTGTTCGGAAGCCTGGCATTTCGGAGCTGTGAGGGATGTGTTTACATCAATTGGCAGAGAAGATCTGTTTGTCTGTCTTGACCCCTGCTAGGGTTCCACTCTCTTGTACATGGAAGAAATCATTTGACAAGTGAGGTTGTAGGAAGAGGATGAGTGATGAGTGTGGGATTTGGATGAATGTCTACTGAGTGCTTCAAATGGGCCAGGCACTCCGCAGCATAATTGAATTTAATGGTCAGACTAACTCTAAGAGGTGGTAATCATCCTATCTCCATTCAACTTTCTCAGTCTTTTACAAGAGCAACTGCTAGAGCAGGGGTTAGAATCCAGGTTTGCTGAGCTTCAAAACCTTATGCCTGTCACTGTATAGCACGCATACTCCCCCCACCCTCCGCGCTCCCCCCACCCTCCGCGCTCCCCCCCCCCCGCCCCCGCAGGGCTCTCAGTGTCATCATCATCTAGAAGTGGAAGAGTATTTCCTTAATATTAGAGCCAAGGGAGTATCATGTTTTCTCTCAAGCCACATTGGGTGGCCAGGTGTGCCTGCATCACCTCTAGTTAGAGTGGACAGTGGATACCACTCACCCCCTAGTTATTTCCACTCTCTGATTTGCATTTTATATGTTAGGTACTAGGAACTGATGCTGTACTGAACTAACGCAAATACTTTAGCATAGTCAAGGAGGTACTGGACCTTTGCCCCTACGAAACCATGGTATAGACTTTGCATCTCCGTTATGTAGCACCTAGATTTGTGCTAGTGTTAGAACAAAGCCCCACGTCTTAGTAATATCTTTCTCTCTTCTGCCTGTATATTTCCTTTAGAAACACCTATATCCAGATTTGGTGGTTATAGAGTGATACTGTCTTCCCTCCAGCCACTTTGGCCTGTTCAAGAAAATGTATTTATCTTGGCATTTCAGCAGCTGCAAATCTGAGAAACATACAGTAAAACATGGGACCTATAGGTTTTATACCTGGATCAGGGATGAAACGAGAAGATATCGTTCTATCCCTGATAAACTCCCAGTGACTGGAGAACCTGGTCTCCATGGCTTTTTATCAGTGAGACACTAGCTGTGTAAGTTCATCTCCATAGTGACTGATACATTGAGGAAAACTATCCACTTCCTGCCATGACTAAGGGGCCCACGTAAGCAGGGGACCTGAGTATTCCATGGTTACCTCCTCTAACTCTCCAAACTCATCAGCAGGGTTGCATCTCCTTCAGACCCCTAGATTAGAACTCATTTTTAAAGAAGCTTAGCTTCCATATTCTAGGGAATACTTTATCAAGTGAATGGTCAGAAATACAGAAGCATAACTGTGTTTATAGCTTCTCTGGAGTCATATGGTCCTCAGATGGTCATCTCCAAGGTTACTGGTATTATTCTGTCCCACTAACCACGCTATCCTGCTTTCATGCCAGTCCCTTTTCTGTACAGTGCCAACTTCAAGGTATTTTCCAGCTCCCAGCCCTGCACTATTTCAACTTTGGGGAACTAGAGATCCACAGACTAATTCGCAACAGAATCCTTGTATGAGAAGACAGGTTGTGAGACACATACTCCATACCTAATTCAGCCCAATAAACTGAGAAGTGGGAGAGAGATAGTCTTGAAGACCAGACTTAGTAGGCTTTTATCCCTAAAAGCATGCTTTATCCTAAAACTGCATGCTTTTACTTACAGTTATTAATTAACTTTAAATCAAAGTTCTTATACCAAACCTGGACCCTACTTCATTCACTTGCATCAGATGCCTGGCTTAGCAATTTGGGGCAGTTGACTCAATCTTTCATCTGAAAAACAGATATAATGATGCTTCCCTAATGAGGTTGTGAAAAATCAAATGGAATAAGTATATAATGGCTGACATGTAGTATATACAATAAAATGTGGCTTTTAATCACAGCTTTCATATTTCTGCCAAGAGTATCACCTATGTTCAATTACCCTTGGGAAACTCTTTTGTTGAAAGCCTTTATTGAATCATAAATTGTGGAACAGAAATACATTTCAACTTATTTAAGTCAAACACCATGAAGGGAGACATTATTCTCCCTCTTCTATTGCTTCCCAAACTCTAAAACACAGATTTGTATTACTATCCAATCTATAGTTTTCATATTTCCAGGCATTTTTTCCCATGCAAATTTGTGTACTATATCAACAGTAGATAGAATTCTTAATTTTTTTTTTAAATCAGTCATTAAGCCAACAAATGTCATCAAATCTTCTGGGATGCTTCAAGAACAAAATCTACCTTGAGTATCGGTCCTCAAAAAACCCCCGAGCTTTCAAAGAATCATATTGATTGCAAATTGTTTGAATGCTTCTTCAATAAAACTTTCAACAGCATACTTAAAATCAGTCGAAAAAGTGTTCCAACCACTTGATTTCAAACTAAGCAGGTTCTTTTTTATTAGAAACACTTCAAAGGGGGATTTCATTTACTAATACAGAAGGAACAAGCCATCACTGCACCAATCTAGAAAGAATAAAAAAATTTCAGGACAATAAGAAACACAACATTTAGTTAACTTCATTGCTTTCTCAGCTGTTAAATTCCATAGTATTTGCAAATATAGTGAAAAAGATACCAATTCTTGAAAGCCTATATCTTTAATCATTTGCCATTGAGTGACCATTTTAGAATTTTATGTTGTGCTTCATGAATGACATTCTGCTTTGCTGTGAATGCCTGAATAACCTAGGCCCCTCTCATTCTAAACAATAATGCACTTATCCTATCAAATCACAGTAAAAGGAATACCCCTGAGAGAGGAACTGAGGAAGTCAGAATGTTGTCACACACATCATAAAGTCACAGAACTTTGAAGTCACCTGATAGAAAAGATGTGGATTCTGCTTTGAACCAAAGTTTTCAGTATATTATTAATGGAAATTAGTGAAAATGGCAGCTAAAGTAAAAGTTAAACTGAATGACCCAAGCTGACTTATGGAATCTAGTACAACCTTTAAGCTAAGTCTCCCTGTTAATAAAGTTTGTGAAAAAAGCCCATTTATACTACTACTTAGCAAGTTTGTAAAGGCATGGTGTGGCACTCGTGAGAAGCTAATCTCATTTACTGGGAAGCCAAACATGGCATAAGATTTCCATGCAGTTTTGCCAGGGCACCCTAATCTCAAGCTGTAATACTCTAAAGTATATTTTTGTCACGATCTTCCAAAGGAACCCCTGCCAATCAAAAGGAGGCCAAAGTGACTTGACTTTAAAAGGACATTGAAGCCTGGGCTCACCCCACTTTCCCCCTCTGGGATATATGATTAAATACACCCACAGTGTAACACATACTGCTTTATTTGGGGTGGGGGTGGGGGACTTGGGGAAGGAAGGAACTTCATGGTGAGGCCCACAAATAGAAGAAACAGTACTGTTAGAATAGTAATTTACACAATGAATAACTGCAATCATCTTCTTAAGAGGAATTCACTCATGGGAGACATACTTTAATTGCTGTTGGAAAAGCTGTATGAAGTAGAGATTGGTTTCAGTGACATTAGTAAAAATTATGTTCTAGTAACTGGAGGTAATGGGATATAGAATTCTGGCAGCAACTCAATAGGAGAGTCCCAGGTGGCTAGGCCATGGCTAACACTAAAGAGGATTAAAGACTTGTCTATGAAGAATTTTGGATAATACCTGGAGTAACATACTATGCATAAACCAAATCATATTATTTTCACAAGTTTTATCAAGTTTTACACAGTAAAAGTTTTTTTTTCCCCAGAAGGAAATTTCACAGCAAGAATGCTGCAGAATACCTAAACACGGAGGACAGCATTCATGCAAGATATAATAATGCACATAATTATTAATTATATATAATATAATTGATATTGCATCCTTGATACAATAATGCATACATTTCAGAATGGTTATACTGTGATTATCTCTAGGGCTTTTGGCAACTACAAGGCAATGGTGATGGAAAGAAAGCAGAAAGCATGGCCCCAGTATCGAGGTCCACAAAGCAGCTACCATCTTCTTCTGTATGTGTTTTCTTTTTGTGTTTTGTTTTCTTTACTTTTCTTAATCAACTCTACTCTTTTTGCTGCTTCTCAGCAAAACTGGCAAAAACAAAGTTGTAATCATTGAACACAGCAATCAAGGCGTTTAAAACCATCAATATTCTGGGGCAAAGAAAGCAGTGTATGATATTTAGAACTCTGATTTATAAACAGGGGTAGTCACACATTTTCCTGATCCTGTCATCATAGGTCAGACTTAAATTTATTTCAAAACTAAGTAGGAAAATTTGGTCCTGGAGTGATGTGTACAGTCCAAAATATTCCATCTGATTTCATCCCATTTATCGAATACCCACAAGGGCTGAACAGGGCGTATCAATGACAGAACCCAGTATTAGGTCACACATTTCACTTTCACAAATGACATCCTTTTCAATAACAGCAGTTTTCATGTAGAACTGGTCCATAACTGCTGAGTCAAGCTTACTCAACAGGATTTCCAGGCTTTGATATAGCTGACTGATGACATGGCTTTGGGTAATCCAGAGTTTACAAGTATCAACCGTGAGAATTCCTATGTCCCATACAATATGCTGCTCTATATGGGAAAATTGCATTAAGAACCTCTATTTATTCCTGGATTCTTGTGTGGGTACCCTTGGGGAGAAGGCTTTATGGAATTCTTATGAGGATGAAAGAAGCTTTGAATTGAATCAAACCCACTATAATCCTTAGCAAGCGTCAACAGAGGAACCAGTGCTTTCAGTAAGGGGGTGGTATCACATGTCAGAATGAAACATCTCTTGGAGACAAATATGCTATTCTCCACTGAGAACACAATCTTCCTGCTTGCCAATTTTTCTCACACTTATGATTGAACTTGGCACATCTTTCAAAATATGTCCCACTCGGATCTTGGGATGGTGCAAACATCCCGAGATCCTTGGTTTGCATTGGGCTGCTGCCTAGAGAACCAAACATCTTCTAGATTCTCAGTCCCTTAAAAAAAGTGTGCAGCTTCCACCACTGTGAAACTAGGGAATAACCAACAAGTCACAGAAAATCAATTAAATCAAATCCCTTCTCTAACCACTGCTGCAATTGCTGTGGATTGTTCCAGCAGTGTTACTAAAATTGAGGTTCCTTTTGGGGGGGGCTATAAGTCTCTATTAACTTTGTTAAAAAGGTTTAATAAAATTTTCCTGGCTTTTTTTTTTTGTGTGTGTGAGTATAAGTTGAAAGTGAGTCTGTTGGAAATAGGAGGCAGGTACAGTTCAGTCTCTTGTATACTGTTTCCCTCATTTCAGAGAGTAGAGTAGAAGCTAGCTGCTGTCACTGGCTGTACCATATGAGGCAGGAACCTCTTTGTAATCCTTGTCTTAGCTTCTTACTTCATTTCTTGCATTCAAACAACAAATTCTATTTTCTCCTAAAATGTTTATTCTCTCTGCCAATATTTCATTTAGAGACTTTTATTTTCATGTCCAAACTACTGCCATAGCCAGCTAATGGAAATCATTAAACAGTGCATTTATTCAAGAAATATTAATTGAATACACCTAATATGTGTACTGTTTCCTGGCATTGGGGTTAGAGGGCAGAATGGCAAGTAAACACATTTTTAAAAGTTTAGATTGTGATAAGTGTGATGAAAACTTAAAAACAGATTGATAGGACAGAGTCTAGGTGGTGGGGAGTGAGCGGAGGAGGCTACATTATTCGAATTTTTTTTTTTTTTTTTTTTTTTTTTAGTATGGGCAGGCACCAGGAATTGAACCCGGGTCTCCAGCATGGCAGGTGAGAATTCTGCAACTGAGCCACCATCTCACCACCTGAGGCTACATTAAATAGATGTCTGTAGAGACCTATTTGAGGAGGGAATGCTTGAGCTGAGATCTAAGCCATCAGAAGGTACCCAGAGCATTTCAGGCAGGAGCAGCACGTGCCACAGGCCCTTGCAGGGGAGGAAGCCTGGTCAAGGAGAGGTTGAAGGCAGCCAGTGTGGCTGTCTGATGGGAAAGAAGTCACAGCCACACAAAATGAAATCACGGAGTGAGGCAGCACCACCCAGTGCAAGAACACCCCCTGGGGCGGGTCCCGGTGGCTCAGCAGGCAGCGTTCTTGCCTGTGATGCTGGAGACCCGGGTTCGATTCCTCGTGCCTGCCCATGCTAAAAAAAAGAGAACATATTCTGGAGGTTTTAGACAGGGTGCAACATGATATGACTTACATCTTAGAAAGCTCACTCTGTCTGCCCTGGGGAGAATGGACTAGAGGCTGGTAACATGTGGAAGTAGGGGGAAAAAATTACAGTGGCCTGGAGAGAGATTGAGAGCTTGTACTAGGGGAGATGGAACAAAAAAGAATACAGGATATGATTAGGTCCATACTAATTTTTTGGAGGTCACTTCCCAACTTCAAAATTTCAGTGTCACAAATCAAAATTTCCTTCCTCTTTAACTTTTTTTAAAAGGCCCTCTATGATCTGACTGTTCCTCAAATGGTTGTCTATCCTTCAAGAACCTATCAAGCTCCTTTATTTTCTGGGAGCATCTTCCTGACCATTCTAGTTTTCATTGGTTATTGACTTCTCCAAACTCAACACCTATGCTGTACGTTTAATAAGCAAGCATGTAATAACACACTTGCTATTACTTAGTGCAATTTTCTATCTTCTCTTTCAAGATAGAAAATTCCTCTAGAGCAGGCAGTGTGCCTGCAGTTTCTTCCACATTCTCTGTAGCACTTACTTAGCACAGCTCTCAAACACAGCATGGTTTCAAAATTGCTTATTGATGGATTGAAAGCATGTATCACTGGCATTTGTCTCTTCAGTGTTTCTCTCTTATGAAGAAGGGTGATTATCTGTCGATATTCATTGCATCAATGCACCAATATGCAAGGCAATACATCAGTCATCTCTGAGATAACCAGATGAGGCTTTATTGTAATTTCTTTCTATTTCGCTAAGATAATTTCACTTGCTTTGGAGTTTATGAGGCCATAAGTGGCTCCCATCTGTTGATGAGCATATTTCTAAGAGTCATTTAGTCTCAAGTATGGAATACTTGAGGGGAAGTTAAATCGTAACTTTTATATTAAGTGTCATCTTAGTAACAGAACCAAAATTGGAAGCATGTGTTCAATTTTGGTCTTTCATTTTCAAAGCTTTAGGTCAGGCAAAGAATTAATTCCATTTGTTTACAAAGTAGATTATGCTTAATAAAATCTATTTTGTTTATAGTCACATTTTAGTCAATCCATTGCCTTAGAAAATGAGAGCAATCTGATTGGCTAATCATTCAACATAGTAAATTACATTATTCCACATCCACAGAACATTGGCCTAATTGAATTATCCAGTAATAGTAAGATGAAAATATTCCCCTTTAATATGTTTTTGGCAAGGCCCATACCAGTGATGAAACACTGAAGAATCTTGTTTATTCTACCCTTGTTTGATGATCAACCACAGAATGTAACATAACACTTCTATGGATAATAACTTTTTCCACATTAAGGATAATAAAGATGAGGTAGCTTTCACTGGGATCTCTTCCAGTAGCACACTGAATTTTCACTATTTGTATTTCTTTTCCACCCCCAAATTTGTTCTTTGGTAAGTGCTACTTTACCAAATAAAGTTAAATAAAATTGGTTTCAGTATATGCATAATAAAGGAGGTAACTATTACCACTTTTCTCTCTAGTAATAGGGAGAAAACTCTCTAGGGCCAAGGGACATTTTCTCAGTAAAATGCAGATGCATACAAAAATCTGTGCATATTTTATTATATTCAGAAAGTCCATCTATAATGCCCAAGGAGCTATGCCCTAAGAGTTCTGTATTACATATATAACATGAATTCTGCAGAAATCACCTGGAACTAATGACTACTAATTCTTAAAACACAATTATGTTATTTTACCAAGCAACTCCTATTCAAAATTACTACTGAAGTACCCCGTTTAAACAATCCCAGAAGTCATAAAGTTTTCATTGAGACCCACATTCAGTTAATTATCATGAGAAGAAAGAATAATATGAATCACATAGTTTAAAAGGTAGATTTAAAAATGCTATATTTTACAATGTGTATTCACACATGATGAAACACTGGTTCATTGGCCCGTTCTGACCATAGCTATTAACCCAAGAAATGAATGGAAGACTTTGTATATGGAGGTTGATTGAGTTACCAAGTGCTAAAGGGGCTCTGCAATTTGGGCTTTTGCTCAGTAGAAAGTGGCTACTGTGGTTTCTTGCTATTATTGAAAGAAAACCCCCAAATGGTGGTGGTCACTATTTTGCTAATAAAACCTGCTCAGAAATCAGTGCTATAAATGAGATACCACCTCACACCTGTAAGAATGGCTGCTATTAAACAAACAGGAAACTACAAACGCTGGAGAGGATGTGGAGAAATTTGGACACTTATGCACTGCTGGTGGGAATGTATAACGGTGCAGCCACTATGAAAGACAGTTTGGTGGTTCCTCAAGAAACTAAATATAGAGTTGCCCTATGACCCGGCAATAGCACTGCTAGGTATACCCAGAAGAGCTGAAAGCAACGACACAAACAGACATTTGCACACCGATGTTCATAGCAGCATTATTCACAATTGCCAAAAGATGGAAACAATCTAAGTGCCCATCAACACATAAAGGGATTAACAAAATGTGGTATATACATTCAATGGGATATTATGTATCAGTAAGATGAAATGATGTCCTGAAGCACATGACAAGATGTTTGAGCCCTGAGGACATAATGCAGAGTGAAATAAGCCAGACCCAAAAGGATAGATACTGTGACTCCATTTTTATGACCGTGGTAAAGGTGGCTGAAGGATGCACTGACTGAGTAGATTGGCAAGATGATGTATACATATGATTGAATATTGTGCTGCTACAAAAAGGAACAAAGTTGTGAGGCATGCAACATTGTGAGTGAACCCATGGGACATTTGGTGAGGCAAAATAAACCAGAAACAAAAGAGCAATTATTGTATGATCTCATTTAGAAAATACTTATAAGAAAACCGGGGCCTAGGTTGTAAGGACTACCATTTTGTCTGGAGTGGTAATTGTTATTGCTGGATTTTCAGAGGCTGTTTTATATTTGTATAACCTGATATTCAGATAAGAATGAAGGCGATCAGGTCAGGATTAAGGTAATTCAGAACACAGGGGTAAGGAAGACATTGTCTCTTCTTTAGAACCTCATCTACTCTTTGAGACCAAAGGAAGAAAGGTTTATTTTGTCCAGAACCTAAATTTTCTGTAGCACATAATCTAACTCAACTTATCTAGATAGCTCATTTAATCAATTGAAACACAGGGAGCCCAGAATAAAAATGAGGACCTTTAATCCTGTATAGCTTAATGTAATGCCTGAATATATCCCAGAATATATTAAGCAGATGATCAAAAAGTACTGGCAAAGTTCCTTCAGGCATGAGAGGAAAAATATTGAACTATCAAACTTTACCACCTGGGAAACCCCTGATACTGTGTCAAACATTAGGGACACCCAAATCAATAGGCCATGCCTTTGATCTTGAGCTTGCTCTTGTGAAGCTTATGTATGCAGTGGAGAAGCTTTGCCTACCTATAGGTATGCCTAACAGTCACCTCCAAAGGACCTCTTTTGCTTTTCAGATGTGGCCTCACTCTCTCTAAACCCAGCTCTGCAACTGAAATCATTGTCCTCCCCGCTACGTGGGACATGACATCCAAGGGTGAAAGTTTCCCTTGCGGCATGGGAGATGACTCACAGGGATGAGTCTAGCCCCAGCACTGTGGGATCAACAATACCATCCTGACCAAAAGGGAGAAAAAAGTGTAACAAAATAAGGTATCAGTAGCTGAGAGAGTTCAAATAGGGTCAGGAGCATACTCTGGAGTTTACTCTCCCATAAACTTCGGTTAGACATTGCTACCTATCATAACTTGCTGAACCCCAACCAAAACCATTCCAGCCAATCCTAAAGAACATCTAAGGCAATATCTAAGATTCCACAAGGGTTCATGTACTTGTGGAAAAAAAAAGGGGGGGGGGTAACTTTCCAGATACCTACAACCTCCAGATGGGTTCCTGGACCAGATTAAGTCCTGAAATCTAGAGGGTCCAGTGTCTCCAGAACATCAGATAGTTCCATCTCCCTACCCCATATTATTGAAATCCCTTCCAACATGAAAGAGGTAGAATGGGCATAGCCCAAATACCCCTAAAGAGTGGAGAAAGATCAAAGGGATATGGAGTTATACAGAGAAGTTAGGGTTTAACAATTGAGTATGTTTGCTGAATCATTATATTGATAATTCTTTTAGTCTCAAGTATCTTAGAGCAGCTAGAAGTAAAAACCAAAAATTGTGGAATTTTAACCCCTCCAAACTCTGTAATCTGTTCTACAACCAATTGTTGTGCTGTGGTTTGACATTTATTGCTTTTTTGTATAGATGTTATTTTTCACAGAAAGGAAAAAAACAAGATGATAAAAAATATATATATTCCTTTTAGCCTCCAATGTTCTGGAGCAGCTAGAAGGGAAAATCTGAGATGATGGTATGGTAGCCCATGACAAACTGTGGTATCTGTTCTGTAACTACCTGTTGGAGTGCTTTGAAAACTCTTGCTTTTTTCATTCTTTGCATATATGTTATATTATACAATAAAAATTTAAAAAAGAAATAAAGAAATAAGCATGAAAAATTAAAGAACAAAGCAAACAAACAAAACTCTGCTTGGCTGAAACTTTTCAGTTATCCAGCTCATCTTTAGGTAGAGATGCAAGCAAGTAGGGAGGGCTATGATTAAACACAAAGAGAGGAAGAAGAAGAGAAATAGACTGACTAGAAAATCATTCACTGAGTACAATTCACTGGCCTATTGAATGATACCATCTCAAGTGGTGTAATTCATTTACATTAGATGGTAAAGAAGCTATTTTTTCTTTTTAATAGATGCTACATTTTTTCAGCTTAATATTTCAGTATCCCGTGGTTGGTTTGTTCGTTTTTCATACCAGTAAGTAGACAATGATGCCATTATTATCAATAGTGAAGAACTTAGAATTTTTAGAAATAAAACTTTTCTGGAAAATATAAGAAGAACAAGAAAACATTTTAAAGTGGATGAGAATGGAGGTTTCTACTTCAATTCTAATTTTACATCTATAATATTTTTTGTCTGGGCTCTGCTTAGGAAAAATTGTCAGTGGGCAGATAATCCCAATGAAATTTTTTTCTAGTTTTTAATCTTATTTCAGATGACAGTTTTTTCTTAGGCCAGATTCACTTATTTAGTTTTAAAAAGTAATTTATACTGCATCATGTGTATATACTCACTTTGACTGTTGAAATGGTTTGGAAAAAGATAGAGCATATCATATATATCTGTATCTCAGGGTCTCACAGCCAGTTCCTTGGGTGCTGGTTTCAGAATTGGAGTGCTAAATAGGGTGGTCTTACTGGGTCATTTATTTATTGGAAGTCGTGGTACAGCCTTTGGTGAAGAATGAGGCTTTCAGAAGGAGAAATGCCCAGATCCAAATTCAAGCTTTGTCTTGGCTGAAGGGATTTTTAATTCAGAATCTCACGCTTCCTCATACATAGCACCTGATTCACATGTGGCATTTTGGACAAGCTACTCAACCCCTCTAAACTGAATCCCTTGATTTGTACCTCCATCCCAGGGTGGTGGTTGGGAGGTTTAAATTTAAATAAGATAATTTTATGTAAAATTTAGTTTCGTGTCTGCACACACAAAACTCATTAAGTGTTAAAAACTGTTATTATCATGAATTTGGTGCTGAGCCCTGGGGGACCTGGAAAATTATTAAACCTTTCAAGGCTGAGTTTCCACATGCAGAAAATGGAGATTACAACACCTGATAGAGCTGTTGTGACAAATAAATACAATATAAAGGATTGAGAGATTAACACAACCGTTGGTAGCTATTATTCAAACGCATTCCGAGTGAGTGAGAACTATCTACACCTGTGTTGCTAATAGCCTCTCAGTGTTGCTAATACACAATTTTCTTTATTCCCACCATTCTTTTCTTTGCGTTCTTTGTGCTTTAAACAACACCCGAGAACCATTTTCTTATCCAGTATATACGCCTTTGCACAGGTAAAGAGACTTCCACCATATTTTCACTTACTTGGCTTCTGACCAAAGAGCTGAGCCCCAAGCCCTAAGACATTCCCCATCTTAACTTCTATCTAAGTATTTTCTATGCAGGAGGCCATCTGACCTATAATAAAGACCACTTTTATAAATCCTTCATTGTGCCACCACTTTTTAATCTCAGTCTTGTTATCAAGCATTTTAAAAAAAAGAACTCATAAGTTGGATACCTTTTTTAAGGCACAACTTTCAATTCCAGAGAGTAATCTTTAAAGAGAATTTAGAGGGTGGGATCTTTGCTAGCGCTGTTAGCTCTGAACTTGAAAGGGGAAAATATTGTTAGGTAAAATTTGTCTCCTCTAGTGCATGGCCATTTTGATAAGAATAGCATGAGGCAAAATTATCTAAGGCAATCCTGCTTTAAATTTAGAAGTTCTAAAATTCACCCTACAGTGCAAAGGCAGCAGAGAATGGCATTACCATGTTTACCTTCAAGAAAAAAATCAGGTAACCAAGTCTTGACTCAAGTAAAAACTGTTTAACATTCTGCAGGCAATCATGGAATGTGGACACGAAGGTGAAATGACAATTTGGATATCCCATCATTTCCCTGGCACCGTGAGTGCTGTAGAGACCACGTGTAGTCTTGGCCTATCTCTTCTGGTTTTGGTTTAAATACCCTGTCTGGACTACAAGGGATAACACCTGGTCCTTACCTTATGAGGATCAGTGACACAACAGGTTTGAGCACTCCCGTGTTTGGGGAGCAGCCAGTATCTGGCTACTAGGAGAGTCATCTAATTAATTGAACAATTTACATTCAGCCAGCAATTGGGTTGAGTGTTTATAATGTTCAAGGCCTGGTAGTGGACATAGGATAAAGGATGATGCTAACTAGTCCTGGAAATCATATTGGGATACAATAATTAGAATGTAGAGTAGAATATGCAAGAATCTATAACAAAGGGGCAAATAAAATAATATGGCTCACAGAAGAGGGAGAGGTTTTTTCTTAGCTGTATGATAAAGGAAACCTTCATGGAAGAGGTGGTATTTGAGTTGAGTTTTGGAATATGAGTAAATGTTGTTGGTTGAGTGGTTTGATACAGGAGACAGTGTGCATAGAGAAACAGAATGGGAAATACATCTAGGTAGGCAGCGAACATTCTCTCCAAAGGAAATATGAGATCACAGGGCTCTTATTTCTACTCAGATGTTAGGGTTTTTTCCTCTAGGTGAGTGGGTTGAAACACTTATTGCACTTTTCATTAGAAATCCTTGTTGCACTTTTAAGATCACAGATACTCAGACAGGATCATCTCCAACGTTGTGGGACCTAGAGCAAGAATGCAAATAGAGGCCCACATAATTTGTCTAAATATTGGAAAGTTTTAAAGCAAGCTAAACCTGAGATCTGGCTCTTCTTCCCACCCAGACCGTACAGAATGTCCCCAGGGGGCACTCTGGGACTGGGAGGGTAAAGGAGTCCCGTTCTCCCCAGGCCCACCCTGCTGCTGGTGGCAGCACAAATGGTCAGGGGCAGGCAGGGCAGAAGGCAGGGACTCCTGGGCAGTGGCTGAAGCTGCCCCCAGCAGGGAGGGGGAATGACGGTCAAGCTTGTCAGGTGCCTGGGGAGGGCAGGGTCTCCTACCTCATGCCTCACTTTTGTGATTGATTGCCTGGAAGTTCTAACTACCTCCCAACAAGATACCCCTGAGCAGAAGGAAGGGTGGAAGCACCGTTCTTTGGGGACTGCAATCTGCCTTCACATCCTCCCACTTTGGGGGTGGCTGCCTGGAAGCTAAAGCACCCACTCCTTGGCTTTTCTTGGCAAAGCTGTGATTTTCATTCCCCAGCCCAATCTTGCTCCCTTGCCTAGAGAATCCAGTTCAACATTGGTGTCCTTCTCCTATATTTTGTGCTCAATTGGTTATCAAACTTTAAGACGGCTGATGGTTTGAAGCTGAATGTACCTCAGAAAAGATCATACTCTTTTACTCCACTCCTGTGGGTGCAGACCTACTGCAGGTAGGACCTTTTGATTAGGTTGCTTCAATTGAGATGTGGCCCAGCTCATTCAAGGTGGGTCTTCCTCCTCTTACTAGAGTCTTTTATAAGGGGATAAAAGGCAGAAAAAAGCCCCAGAGAAGTTTAGAGAGAAGGGCACAGAGAACCTAACAGAAGAAATTCAGAGAAGCACACAGAGAAACTGAAAGATAAGAAAGTCCCAGAGAAGCTGAGAGAGAAATATAGGAGAGAGAAAGTCACTGAAGCCGGAAGCTGGGAGCAACGAAACCCAGGAGAGAAGGACCAGCAGACTTTGCTATGTGCCTTCCTATCTGACAGAAGAGCCCAGCTTGCTAGTAGCTAGGTGTCTGTCTTCAAGGACAAAGCATTACCTGTTGATACCTTGACTTGGACATTTTCGTGGCCTAACAGCTGAAATCTTGTAAGTTAATAACCCCCCATTGTAAAAGGTCTATTGCATTGCATCAGCTTTTGCAAACTGAAAAAACAACTTTCTTATGAGGTTGAAAAAAGAAGGAAAATGTCTTTGTATTTCAGAGTTTGTGGTTTTTGGGGCCTTGACACAACCTCTCACCCCCACCCAATCCCTGCCAACCCCAGGTAGAGGCTGTTGTAGGTCAGATCTGAGGGTTGTGCTTTGTGTGAACCCAACTTTAGACCTACCAAACCAGAGTTTTTTGGGTTGGATGTGGGTCTTAGACTCTATCAACAAGCCCCATAGGTAATACCACATAGCAGGGTTAATAATCACTGCTAAGGTGAGGTAGGCTGGTATGTTTCATGTTTGTTTTTAAGCAGAGAAGGGCTAGGCATCTAGGAGACCAAATCAGAAGCGCGCTGAAGTCTGAGGGAGAGAGGGTGTTGAGGATAATAACGCTGAGGTTTCTGGCTGTAATGGCGGGTGGATGGTGTAGCCTCTCACTGAACTGGGGCCATCAGTGAGAGCGTCTGGGAGCCAGCACCTGGATCGTGAATGTTTTCTACAGCGTGCACCTCCTCTCCACAAGAAATCCAGCCCAACAGTCAGTATCCCTTTTTGTCACCTCATTGCACAAACACAAGGCATTTATTCACCACAGGTTTCAATTGCCTACCAAATAAAAAGGCTGTTTCCCAAAGTGAAATCAAAAGGGTTTTATATTCAGCTTTCTCATTCTTTTACTAACATATTTTAATTTTGTTTTGAAGGTATTGTTTTTGGTAGTATTATGAAGTATTATTTAGTGTACCTCATAAAACATATTCACAGAACCTATAGGGGGTCTTCTCTCTGCAAGGAACATTTTTCAGATGGGAAATTGTTGCAGTGCTGCACTGCCAAAGAGACAGCTGAAAAAAAATGGGTCATGCATTCATGCATTCATCTCATTCTAGGACATAAGCTGCCAAGCAGTTCGCTGCTCATTTCTGTCCGCTTCTCGTAAACAAGCTGCGTTAACAAGTTACTTTCAAAAAGAATACTAATTTCCCTAGTGAATTACACAAGAAAGAATTCAGCATTCCCTCCAGAGGACTCAAATAGTTGTTTGTTCACAAAGCTCAGGTGTGGTAAAACAGCTGATGGCTAAAAACACAGGCTGGATATTGGCCAGCAGAAAAGAGCTTCCTTTTCACTCCAGCCCTGATTTCCCACATTGGTGTGCAACTCATCGCTTGCCTAATGGGTAAAAAAAAGGACTCATTTTCAATTTCAGTTTCATTACACAATCTGTAGTGCCTAATGGAAGGATTTAGGGGCAAGATTAAGGTTCAGTAGTACTCCATTTTAAATTCCTTTCTTAGAAAAAAAACACCGTATTGATTATCCAAATAGAGCTTTAAAAAATGTTGCCCAAGAGCCAAACTCTTTTGGTGGCAGAGAAGTTTAAAGAAAGGAGTGACTTCGTTTTCTTGACTCTTTGCTAGAATTTGGATAAACTAGAGGTGTAAGATGCCTCTGTGAATTGCAGGGCCAGTGCCAGTTTATTCTTACCTTGAGAATGAGACATGCATGTTCCAATTTGGGAGAAAAATGAATAGAAATCCCAGCATAGAATTAGAGATATCAGCTGGCAGATACTGATTGAAAAATACCTTTATTTGTTCTGAGAATGGCTGTATAGCTAAAATACTTAACGCCCTTCCCTCTATTTATTAAAGTCAAAGGAATTTCACTCTCTTATTGGGATTAGAAACTATTATGCTTTTATCTGGCACCAAATCAATGTTTAAGATTATGAGTAAATATTTGGTGTTCTATTTTGGCAGCTACATATTCAATTAGTTGAGCTAAATGCAAAAAGAAGGAAAATAGAGGAAATGAAAATCTGCCCATAAGAACTGGGCTTTAGATATTTGTTGATCAACTCCTTTAACCTGTTTAATAAGAGAATAGATCCCTTTATAAAGAAAAGTATTCTCTACATGACTAAATAAATAAAAATTGGCACAATGAACTTTTGTGATTAACTGTTGGTCAACTTCACCAAGTCACTGGAGTATATACAAATAATTGAATATACAATGATATAGAAACACAGTTCAAACGGCAAATAAACTACTAGAAGTGGCCAACGGATTTTGCTGTTACATAATGATGGCATTTTCACGTATTCAGAAGCATGCTACTGTGATGAATACTGAGAATTACATTCCAAAGCAAAATGGCATCTGATAAGCATTAAATTTTCCTACAGAATTTACAGTATAGTATGCTAGTTAAATGAGTTGACTATTTTTAAAGCTTGATGGGTTACAGGCATCTGGCACATATTAGGTAAAGTTAGGAGTTAATTTGGGTGGAATGACAGTGAGGGACTAGAATTGGAATTTATTTTGGAGTGCATTGGGGGAGAAAAACCTTGAAAAATGTACCCTTAACTGGTGTAAATGTAGATTTATCACTCTTCTTGGTAAGGGTGAGTTATAATTTATGTCAGAAGAGGGGAAAAAAAAGAGGCACGGAGATTTGTGTCTGTGAATGAAACCTGAGCATATTTTGCCACAGGCCAGTGTCTGCCTCCCCTGTGCCTAAGGTGACACAGGCAGCATTGGGGGTGGGGGTGGGAGTGGGGAAATGCAGCCAGACTGGCTATTAAAGCCCAGGGGGGAGCGGGGCCAGGCGTGATTTTGGTGAAGCCTTTTCTTGGTTTGTATGTGTGGCTGCATGTCTCAAGCACCTCAAACAATTGTAAATCACCCCGTCTACCTGTAAATATAAAAAAGTAAATTCATAAAAAGGTTGGGTAAGCAAACAGTGAAGCGGATAGGAAGGAGCTGGCTAACTGTGAGTAGAAATGAAATATCAGAATGAGAAGTCAACTTTCTGTAGGTTCCACTGCTAGGGGTTCAGATTTTGCTCTTTGGGAATAAATGGCTTTCTGCTGTATGATTTAAAACTTGGGAAAATCACAGAGAAGAGTCACCTTTGTTAAAGGAAAAGTAGATAGATGTATTTATTTGCAGCCATGATAATATCTATGCTGGGGCCATGATGTGGTCAGAGGGACACTTAAAGTCAGAACTGGCAGGGTTTTACTTCGCTGCTGTTTCCCATGGGTTTGCTAGACTTGGGTACAGCAGGGTGGAGACAAGGAATGGGGTTGGGGGAGAGACAAGATAGAGCATCATTAGCTACATATGACCAGTTTATTTGTTCTGAGAACTAATTACATGTGTATATGGCTTATGTCCAATAATTAGCATTGCCCATTTTGCATTTAAAAATGCATAATTTATAACATTTAAAGCAGAATTTTATATTACAGTTTATGAAAAGCAAGGAGATACCTGGTTGATGATATGTTCCTGGATTTTTTCTCTGGTCACTGAAAGAGAAAGCAGAGAGAAATTTAACGTTAAAGAATTACAGTGAATAAAATGCAGTACCTGATCTTGTTCTGTTCTCAGTCAAAACTCCAAGGGTGGTCGTGGGCTCATTGACCAAGGACTTTTATCACAATATGAACATTAATAATCACTCCAATGATCAGGATGAAAAAAAAGTCAAAACCTAAACAATTCACATTAGACAAAGACAACAGAAAATGGAGAGAAGTGCAGGATGGTTAATACAGAATATACCACACTTTGGCAGGGAAATGATGAAAAGGACTGAAGATGAGCTTGAATAACAACCAGTCAAAGGTTTCCAAACAGTGACAACCTGTCCTAGTATAATACTAACGCTGAGTTCATGGAACCCTGAAGCCTAGATAAGGAGACCGAGGTGGAAAATGACAGAAGGGTTACTTTTTAAAGCTTTTTCTTGTGAAAATGATGATGTCATTATTATACTCTGGTGTTATGGCACTGCCAGAGATATAGACCATCTTCCAGAGATTTATCATCAACCTAAGAGCCAGACATTAAGGGGCTCTAGGCAGGGGTGGATGTAGGGACACTGCAATGGATGGTCAGCTTTGCACTTTGAAAGAATCACTCAACTCCAGTTGCCGAGGGAAAGCAGGTTGGAGGGATGGTGGGGGTGGCAAAGACAGTACAAATCTTAAGTTTTGTTTCCTTTGGGCCAATGGAAACCTGAGTAAATATTAATTGAATAATTGTAACCTAATAATGTGGCAGCCCTTTGTAGTCTAGAAAATTGAGTCAATGACAACCTGGTATCTGACTACTGCTCTGCCATTTACTAGGTATTTAATTTGGGGTCAGTTACTCAATGCTCTAGCTTGTTTGCCCCCTATTACAAAGGGTTAAAAATATCCACCTCTCTCCAGATCTGTGAGGAATAAAAGGAAATAAGCAGGAAACTTGCAAGCAAACAACAGAGAGAGGGACATTCCAGTCAGGACAGGACAAGTCAAGTCTCAGAGTCTCAGAGGCAGGAGAGAACAGGGTGTGTTAAGGTAAATTGTGAAGAGCTCTGAGTGGCTCAAGTATGGCATGTGGGGAAAGAGACTGGTCCTGGGAGGTTGTTGGCTTGAGGCAGAATGGAGAAGGACTTTGCAGACAGTGGGAAGCTAGCAAAGGCTTTCCAGAAGGGGGATGAGGTAATTAAAGCTGTTTTTTAGAAGGAAAACTCGGGTGATGGTGTAGAGGATGGCTGGATTGGGCAGTAGAGAAACCAATGACCACATGCATGTCAGACAGCAGTGATGAGGGTGTGAGAGCAGTGAGAGAAGTAACAGAGGTGATGCCTGGAATAGGTGGTCTTTCTAAAGTGGCTTATTAAGTTACTGAGTGTGGCTTGTGCCCAGACTTAGAATGGGGATATTCAGAGGTTGTGAAAGCTGACATGAGAAGTCTGACATTTGGACAACTTCAATGCTCTGATTTGGCTGTTCTCCAAGGGTTAGGGGAAGGAAGTTCTTGCCACATGCTAGGCCTTGTGTGAGGAACTTCTTATACATTATATTCTTGGACAACCCTGTGAAGTAGAGTATTATTTCTATTTCTTTTTAGATTAGGAAACTGAGGCTTAAATAGGTTAAGAAAATTGGCCAAGTTTACACGGACCCCCAAAGATATCTAAGGTAAAACTTTGTCTCTCTTGACCCACAGTGATAGGTGAGTTTCAGGATCAAACCAGTCTTATCTGCCTGATATATTTGGACCTTGTTACTCCAGCTTTCAATTAGAAGAGAAGTAAAAGGGGAAAAATTAGAACACTCAATAAGGTTGTTAGGGGAGCAGGTTAAGTGAAACAAATAAATGGATACCCCAGGATCCTTAAGTTTTAACTTCATGATCATCTCATTATGTCCTCTGAAAAAGAAAATGGAGACGAATAAACTGCAATGTGAGGTCAGGGACGCTATTGTTTTGACTTACAATGAAGGTAGTTTTGGAAAACGCAGTTTATTCACGAGATTTAGTGTCAGATGTCACAGAAACACGCCCAACAATGTCCACCGACATTTAGGTCACCTATTTCTCTAAGATTTATAATTCCAAGGTGAGTGCCTTAAATTCTTCAAACTCTCTTTGTGGCGGACACTTAGTAATCCCTCATTAGAAGTAGTTTGGTTGATCACTTCAAGTTGAAGAAAACTCCAAGGGAAGTTCTTTCACTGCCAAGCCCGTTTAAAGCAGTGCTTCTTAACCTCTTTTGGGTGACAGATGCCTTTTAAAATCTAACAGCAGCTATCAGTTGTTCTCCAGAAGAATGGCAATACATGGCAAAATGTGACCATTTCAGGCAGTTAACAAATCTTCTGAAGCCATGCACATATTTGGAAGAATCTGCCCCTTAAAGCCTATTTTGAATGGTCGGTCCCAGCATGTGAAATAATTTCTCAGATTCCACCCTTCTGGCCAAGCTTCTGGACCTTTGAAACTGTAGATTCATAGGTGGTATAGCTATGTCTCCTAATATAACAAGCTGAAGGTATCAGTCCAACCTTTTATAATATATTCATTCTAAAAAATATAATGCCTTCAATGTGTCAGATACCTCCTAAATGCAGGGTATGTAGCCCATCACTTGTGTCTTTCATAGCACTTCTCATATGACATGCAATTATTTTATTAATTTGTATGTTTGCTTGCTTCTTTGCTTGTCTCCCATTCGGTAACATAGGCTCCCTGAGGTCGGATACTCTTTCCTTTGTGTTTCCTGTTGACTCCTCAGAGCCCAGTCCTGCGTTGGCACATCCTAGATGTTCAATATAGATCTACTGAATCACTGGCTGAGCACCAGTGGATGGGGGTACGTACCAGCCTCCAACATTTCAAGGGCAGCTGCTCCCAGCTCTGGCTTTCTCTTGTAAGGGGATGTGAATGCATCAAAAAATTTGAGATAGACCATATTATGGCCTACAGTTGACTGCTGATGAATTCTGGACCATACGACATATTTTGTTTTGTAGTAAAAACCCTTTTTGCATTAAATACCAATTGTTTTACCAAGAACTTTTAAGTAGCTTAATAACAGTGATCATATCAAGTGTCCCTTTTTTCATGTTTTATATGACATCTGTAATGTCCTGGTTCTGCATTAGGAACACAGTACGTGCTCAAGATGTGGGAGTGGAAGTGAAGGACTGAGGGTTAGTTTTAGATGACTTGAAGGATCATAATTTATACTTTTCCTGACGATCCACACTGTAATTGTCCTTTTAGTTTGAATGTACCCAAATATCCTCTATCTTGTTTCACTAAACTACTATTTTACTAAAAAGGTTCCTTGGCATAGCTAAAGTAAATATATAGGCTTCATTTTAATTCCGTTGTTCAGTTAGAGGCCTTTGGGTGGGGGTGAGATGGGTGGCACCAGGACAGTCTAACCTGAGATTCCAGCCATATGGAGGAGCCAGGACACAAACCAGAGCTGAGTCTTGGGATGGCCAGACAGGCTGTATACAAGTTTCTTTGGCAAAAGTTTATAGCAAGTCCAGGATTCGTGGTGTCTCCCCAGATCTGGAAGAGGTGGTGGCTGTAAACAGCAGGGAACATATGCAGGCGATGGAAGCCTTAGGTACTAGGTCGTGTTCCATTGAGGCAACAAAACAGGAGTCCAGTTGCTGGGGAACTGGGGGATAAGGTAAGAGCTGATTCAGAAAGTTACAAGGACAGTCTTCCTTTTAGTGAGGTCAGGTAGTCATTTGAGTATTGAGGGCTTGTGAGCTAGAGAGACTATTTCTGTAAGTAATACAATTACGTAAATATGAGAAAAAATGATCTACTCTACACTGAGCTATTAACATTTGAAAAATTAAAACACATAATTATATAATTATTTTGTGGCCCTAGTGGTTCTGATTGCTGCAAATGATGATTGTTTTCTCTCTTGCTTACAGAAGGTCTTAGCCTGGTGAGGTAAATGTTCCTTAGCTGTTCAGGAAGAAAGGAGGGAATCCCACTTTGGGAATACCTAAATTATCCCCCAAGTTTATTCAAATTATATTGGAAAAAAAGAAATGGCATTTAGGAGGGATAAATTTTAACTGCCTAAGCCTCTGCTAATAAAAGATTAAGGAGTTTGCGGTTTAGCATCTTTTAATTATTTCTTCTCACATCTTGAATATACAATGTTTGAAATCTCTGGTTGGATCAACATTATTTTGCTCTGAGGTTTGTGGACTTTGCATACTGATTCTTTCCTGTTTCCAAGTACATTTGCTTTTAGGCTATTTTTATTCACTTTAAAGGAATTTTAATAACTTTCTGCTGACAGCATGGACAGCTGGTCTTGAGAATTAAAGAAAATTCACTTGCTGACTGAGGAAGGAAGTGACATCAATGAGCTTCTCAAGTCAGCCCCGAGGGGGAGATTGGCTTGTGAGAGAGTAGCCTTTCATTGCGCTGTATTTATGGAGCGATGCCTTGAGATGCAAATTGCTGTATCAATCAAACTTGGGTGCCTACCGCAAACCAACTTACTGCAAACTGAGGAAACAATGCCCTGAAACCCTGAGAAGAGAAAGGATGAGCGGTATAGACACCCAGGGGCTAAAGTGAATTACAGGAGCTCAGGGTCCTCTCTCATGGTGCTGATGCTTCATTCTTTGTCAGGCCTCAGTTTCTTTGTATAGAAAATGAGTTTGATAGAAACTGTTGGTTGAAGTCGGTCTGTTTCTGTGACAGATGACTAATAAGACCATGTACTAATATATACAGTTTAGACATGTTCTGTCTCCACTTTGTCCCAAAGAAAGCTCTCAATTGCTTTTTTATCCTCCACGAGAGCTTCCTAGAAACAGGGATCTTTAGGTGTCATGTGTGGCTACTAGTCTGTGATAGTTTAAAAGTCTATATCCATTTTTTATAACTCTGCTGTAGAAAAAGTCAGGCACCAAATCGAAATTCTGAATAATAATGACAATAGTAATAGCAATTATCATCATCTTAATATTTAATGACTTCTAATTCTCACCATCATCAGAAAATTTCCCTCCAGAACTGCTGTTATCCATTTTTCAAATATACTACAGGGTACAAGTGGATCAGTGCACGTGTGTGGGTTTGTGTGCTGTGTGAGCACACACTTGTGTTTGCGTATGTGCACACCCTGTGTTGAAAGAAAGGAGGGTGATCTCCATCACCCTCTGATGGTGGCGAGGCAAAAAATCAAATTACTTATTATTTATTATTTGTTACCTCATCCCCCCCAATTTTTGAGGTGGCTAAAGTGATGGTTCTAAGACAGTTATATAAGTGGCTTTGAGTTAATAGAGTCAAGGGGAATTAGTTCAGCCTAAAAGACAGACACATTAACACTTGCTGTTTTCTCCTGTCTATAAATGTATCTGGGTATTCAATTGAATTTTTAAAATTTTGTGAGCTTAAAGATATAGCTTGAGCCATTCAAGTAAAGTAGAGAAAGTAATGGATGAACTCTCACGAGCCAGAGTCTTCAGGTCAAAGGATTTCAGGTTGCCCTTGAGCCTGGAAATGCTTTGACTTGAGCAAAACTTGTTTATCTGATCTTACAGCAATATTTAAATCTCTGTAGAGTAGCAATAGCAATGGATTCACTTTCAGACTTTTCTAGTCTTGGCTTTGCTGCTATCAAGCTGTATGAGAGTTGGCTAATTATTTCATTCCTCAGGTGTTTGTCTTTTTTTGTTTTAGTGTCAAATGACACAGTTGTAAGTACGGATGCTCCCTAAATTTGCTTATAGATGCTTAAACTCTTTGATTCCAGGAAATGAGGGGACTGAACATTTCCATGGGACTGGAAAAATAAAGTGCAGTCAGAGAGGAAGAGATCATGTTTGGGAGGGAAACCTGGAGAGCCTTCATGGAGGAGGCAGCATCTGAACAGGTAGGATTTCCATAGCAGCAAATTGGGGATGGGAGGAATTTTTAACCCAGAAGGAAAACCCGGAGCAAGAGCGCAAACCAGGAAATTCAAGGGCATGTACAGGGAACAGCAAATAGTTCCGCTTGAATGGAGTGTTGTCAATATGCCAGCAAGTAATAGGAGACAAGGCAAAAGTGTTTGCTGAACCCATATCACACAGATTCCCGAATACTTAAGGAAAAATGCTGAAATTTCTTTGGTAAGGGGTCTCTTGAAGATTTTTGACCCAGGGAGTGATCAAAACTGTGCTTTAGGAAAATTAATCTAACAGTGCTAATGTTTGAGGCTGGGGAACATTGATAAGGAGATGGAAGGGTGCAGAGGAATGAAAGAGAGATTGAGTGGAGTTGACTTTACAGTTCAGATGTGGGAGGGGCAAAGGAGCAGGAAAAAAAATTAATTAAAAGTATTAAGAATGACCATGATTTTAAGCTTGGTTTCTTGGAGAAGATGCTGTTAATGCAAAAGTGGAAACAAGGAAATAGGGGCCAGTTTAAAGAAATAAACTTGGTGAGTAATA